>NC_079192.1:7746511-8068177 GCF_029499605.1 Hyla sarda
CATGACGTTACAGGTAGGTAACACCCTATTGGTAGGCTGACTTGATTGTGTAACTTATTTATAAATTGCTTCTATTAAAAAATCTTAATCCTTCCTGTACTTATCAGCTGCTGTATACTACACAGGAAGTTGTGTCATTCTTTTCAGTCTGGCCACAGTGCTCTCTGCTGACACCTCTGTCCATGTCAGGAACTGTCCAGAGTAGGAGAAAATCTTCATAGCAAACCTCTCCTGCTCTGGACAGTTCCTGACATGGACAAAGGTGTCAGCAGAGAGCACTGTGGTCAGACTGAAAAGAATGACACAACTTCCTGTGTAGTATACAGCAGCTGATAAGTACTGGAAGGCTTAAGATTTTTATATAGAAATACTTTATAAATCTGTTTAACTTTATAGAAACAGCTTGTTTTTTTCTTAAAGGGGTATTCCGCCCCTAGACATTTTATCCCCTATCCAAAGGATAGGGGACAAGATGTCAGATCGCCGCGGTCCCGCTGCTGGGGAGCCCCGGGATCCCCGCGCTATCATTACAGCACAGAGCGAGTTCGCTCTGTGCGTAATGACGGGCGATACGGGAGACGGAGAAGCGTGACGTCATGGCTCTGCCCCTCGTGACATCACAGCCCATCCCCTTAATGCAAGTCTATGGGAGGGGGCGTGACGACCGCCACGCCCCCTCCCATAGACTTGTATTGAAAGGGGTGGGCCGTGACATCACGAGGGGCGGAGCCGTGACGTAACGATGCTCCGGCCCCTATACCGCCCATCATTACGTGCAGAGCGAACTCGCTCTGTGCTGTAATGATAGCGCGGTGCCACAGCGGGGATCCCGGGGCTCCCCAGCCGCGGGACCGCGGCGATCTGACATCTTATCCCCTATCCTTTGGATAGGGGATAAGATGTCTAGGGGCGGAATACCCCTTTAAAAGCATGTCTTTATTCAGTTATAAAACATAGGCAAGTAAAATGCAAAAAGATAAGGTGTTACATAGTCTCCATATACACAGATGTGCTAAAGCCGGATACACGCAGCAGATGTATATGATATAGGCGGACGATTACTGGATCCAACAATGAACAGCAAACACAACAACAGTAGTTAGAAGCCTCCTCACGTGTAGGACAGTCGGAAAGATCCACAAAGCAAGGGAAGTTCGTGTATGAAGTTCGTAAGAGGGCAGATTTAGGAGCAAATGATGGTGCTATTAGGGCCCTTAAGGGCCTGCGTGGGCATTGGCGACTGGTATATAGTAACACAACATTAAAGAAAGTACCTGCTTGTAAGTGGAAGCAAAGGAAGGGGGGAAAGCAGAAAGAGAAAGACAGGAGGAAAGAGGAACAGAAAAAGGAAGGGAGAAAAAAGCAAAGATGCTCTGGTAAGAGGTTGAGCACTTACCTCTCAAAGCGGACACAGTGGGGAACCTCTCGGGCACTCTAGCGTAAATATGGTTGGTAGTATAGCAAGAATGAGGTCAGAGTACATCATTAGGCAGAGAGGTGCAGTGTTGCAAAGTCCCCGGAAGACATAAACTCCGGCCAGGTCTCCAAATGTCATAAAACCTATCTAACTGATTTTTAGAGTCGGCTAGGAGCTTTTCCATCCGGTGAATATGGGAAACTTCACGGAGCCAGGACGAAACGGAGGGGGGAGAAGTGGATTTCCACAACCGTGGGATTACTGCTCTGGCCGCTAATAGGAAATGTAACAGTAATTTTGTGGAGGATCTAGGGAAGGAGTCCGGAGGCATAGAGAGGAGGATCAGTTTAGGATTTTTAGGGACCAAATGTGATGTCAGCTTAGATATTATATCAAGAGCTTGCGTCCAGAAGGGGGCCAGGATCGGACAATCAAGCCATATATGGGTCATGGTGCCACCAGGAGTCCCACAGCGCCAGTAGGCATCTGATAGATTTGTATAAATCTTCGTTAGAAGCGAGGGTACACAATACCACCTAGTGATAATCTTGTAAATGGTCTTGCGTGCTTTGCAAGATGTGGAGGATCGGGGGCACCGGGAAAACACAATTTTCCATTCCCTATCCGAGATGACACTCCCTAGCTCTCTTTCCCAAGCCGCACAGAATGCCATTGGGGCATCAGTGAGTAAGTCTAGTAAGAGGGCATAAGTGGTACTAATAGGCTTACAGATCGGAGTTGTGGAAAAGCAGAGGGCTTCGAATACAGTGAGAGTCCGCTGCAGCATCAAGGGCATCTTCTGGGTGTTATAGAAGTGTTGAAGTTGGTAATAGTGCAACTGATGTATAGGTGAGGGGGAGCATTCCGGAAAAAATCTAATAAGGGTTTAAGACCCGCCGGAGTTAACAGGTCATATAGGGGGGCCACGTCATCCCTACAAAGGGATAAAAAGTTAGTGGAATTTTGTGCCGGTGGGAAGGTCGGGTTATTAAGCAACAGGATTAGGGGACCAGATGCGGAAGTAATGGGTAGGCGTTTCAAGTAAGTTCCGTAGCCTGCAATCAGTGATGCTGTTACGCCGAGTGCTCCGGGTCCCTGCTCCTCCCCGGAGCGCTCGCGGCGTTCTCCTCTCTGCAGCACCCCGGTCAGACCCGCTGACCGGGAGCGCTGCACTGACATTCGCGATGGGGATGCGATTCGCATAGCGGGATGCGCCCGCTCGCGAATCGCATCCCAAGCCACTTACCCGTCCCGGTACCCGGCTGTCATGTTCTGGTGCGCGCGGCTCCGCTCTCTAGGGCGCGCGCGCGCCAGCTCTCTAAAATTTAAAGGGCCAGTGCACCAGTGATTGGTGCCTGGCCCAATCAGTCTAAATTAGCTTCCACCTGCTCCCTGTCCAAATAACCTCACTTCCCCTTCCCTTCCTTGCCGGATCTTGTTGCCTTGTGCCAGAGAAAGCGTTAGTATTGTCCAAAGCCTGTGTTCCAGATCTCCTGCTATCCTCATTGACTACGAACCTTGCCGCCTGCCCCGACCTTCTGCTACGTCTGACCTTGCCTCTGTCTAGTCCTTCTGTCCCACGCCTTCTCAGCAGTTAGCGAGGTTGAGCCATTGCTGGTGGATACAACCTGGTTGCTACCGCCGCAGCAAGACCATCCCGCTTTGCGGCGGGCTCTGGTGAATACCAGTAGCAACCCTAGAACCGGTCCACCGACACGGTCCACGCCAATCCCTCGCTGAAACAGAGGATCCACATCCAGCTAGCCGAATCCTAACAGTAGATCCGGCCATGGATCCCGCCGAGGTGCCGCTGCCCAGTCTCGCTGACCTACCCACGGTGATCGCCCAGCAATCGCAGCAAATTGCCCAACAAGGACAGCAGCTGTCGCAGTTGACCACCATGTTACAGCAACTTCTGCCACTGCTACAGCAGCAACCATCTCCTCCGCCAGCTCCTGCACCTCCTCCGCAGCGAGTGGCCGCTCCTAGCCTCCGCTTGTCCCTGCCGGACAAATTTGATGGGGACTCTAGACTGTGCCGTAGCTTCCGGACTCAATGTTCCCTACATATGGAGATGTTGTCGGACCAATTTCCTACAGAAGGGTCTAAGGTGGCGTTTGTAGTGAGTCTTCTGTCTGGAAAGGCCTTGTCTTGGGCCACACCGCTCTGGGACCGCAATGATCCTGCCACAGTCCAGTCCTTCTTCGCTGAAGTAGGTAGTGTCTTCGAGGAACGTAGTGTCTTCTGCCGAGACTGCCCTGCTGAACCTGGTCCAGGGTAATTCTTCAGTAGGCGAGTACGCCATCCAATTTCGTACTCTCGCCTCCGAATTATCTTTGAATAATGAGGCCCTCTGCGCGACCGTTAAAAAAGGCCTATCCAGTAACATCAAGGATGTGCTGACCGCACGAGAGATTCCTGCCAACCTGCAAGAACTTATCCATTTGGCCACCCGCATTGACATGCGTTTTTCTGAAAGACACTAGGAGCTCCGCCAGGAAAAAGACCTTGATCTCTGGGTACCTCTCTCACAGTATCCTTTGCAATCTACCCCTGTGCCTCCCGCCGAGGAGGCTATGCAAGTGGATTGGTCTCGCCTGACCCATGAAGAGAGGACTCGCCGTAGGGATAAAAATTTATGTCTGTACTGCGCTAGTACCGAACATTTCTTTGTGGATTGCCCTATTCGTCCTCCACGTCTGGGAAACGCACGCACGCACCCAGCTCACGTGGGTGTGGCGTCTCTTGGTACGAAGTCTGCTTCTCCACGTCTCACTGTGCCCGTGCGGATTTCTCCTTCTGTCAACTCCTCCTTCTCAGCTGCGGCCTTCTTGGACTCTGGTTCTTCTGGAAATTTTATTCTGGCCTCTTTGGTGAATAAGTTCTGCATCCCGGTGACCTGTCTCGTCAAGCCGCTCTACATTTCTTCTGTCAACGGAGTGAAGTTGGACTGCACTGTGCGTTACCGCACAGAGCCCTTGCCTATGAGCATTGGACTGCATCACGAGAAAATTGAATTTTTCGTCCTGCCCAACTGCACCTCTGAAGTCCTCCTCGGTCTTCCATGGCTCCAGCATCATTCTCCCACCATTGACTGGACCACCGGGGAGATCAAGAATTGGGGTCCTGCTTGCCTCAAGAAATGCCTCACGGCTGCTCCCAGTCCCGTCTGTCGGGCCCCAGTGTCTCCTCCTGTGCCTGGTCTCCCCAAGGCCTATCAGGACTGTGCCGTGCCTCCTCATAGCCCCTGTCCTGGTGACACTCTTCCCTGTGACATGCTTCACCCTCTGCCCCCCCTCCCCATTTTCATTCCTTCTGAACTACCTGCCGCTGATGTAGCTACCCAGGACTTTTTGTTCCAGAAGGAAACTCAAGAGGCGCCCCCTATGTTCTCCTTTCATTTGAAGGGACAAGGAGACAAAAAGAAGGGGAGACCTAAGGGGGGGGTACTGTTACGCCGAGCGCTCTGGGTCCCTGCTCCTCCTTGGAGCGCTCGCGGCGTTCTCCTCTCTGCTGCACCCCGGTCAGACCCGTTGACCGGGAGCGCTGCACTGACATTCGCGGTAGGGATGCGATTCGCATAGCGGGACGCGCCTGCTCGCGAATCGCATCCCAAGCCACTTACCCGTCCCGGTTCCCGGCTGTCATGTTCTGGTGCGCGCGGCTCTGCTCTCTAGGGCGCGCGCGCGCCAGCTCTCTAAGATTTAAAGGGCCAGTGCACCAGTGATTGGTGCCTGGCCCAATCAGTCTAAATTAGCTTCCACCTGCTCCCTGTCCATATAACCTCACTTCCCATTCCCTTCCTTGCCGGATCTTGTTGCCTTGTGCTAGAGAAAGTGTTTAGTGTTGTCCAAAGCCTGTGTTCCAGATCTCCTGCTATCCTCATTGGCTATGAACCTTGCTGCCTGCCCTGACCTTCTGCTACGTCTGACCTTGCCTCTGTCTAGTCCTTCTGTCCCACGCCTTCTCAGCAGTCAGCGAGGTTGAGCCGTTGCCGGTGGATACGACCTGGTTGCTACTGCCGCAGCAAGACCATCCCGCTTTGCGGTGGGCTCTGGTGAATACCAGTAGCAACCTTAGAACCTTAAGGTCAAGTTTATAATTAGATACCTCAGAGAATCTGTGGATAACAGTCAGTAAGGAGGGCAGGGATATCAGAGGAGAAGATAAAAATAGTAAAAGGTCATCCGCATATGCTGAACATTTGTAATGGCAGGGTCGCAGAGAGATCCCATGTGTATCGGGATGTTGCCTTATGTCTATCAGCAAATGTTCCATGCACAGGACATAAAGAAGCGGAGAAAGGGGGCATCCCTGCCTAGTGAGATTAGAAATGAAGAAAAAAGAGAATTGACCATTATTGCAGAGTTGAGCTTGGGGGTTGTGATAGACGGCCATGATGTGATTTCACATCACGTCAACCAGTCCAATTTGAACCAGAGAGGCATGTAGGAAGTCCCAGTCCACCCTATCAAAGGCCTTCGCCGCATCGAAAGACAAGAGCATTAGCGGGATACCTGTATGTTGGGCATGATGGATCGTAGAGAAGGTTCTCAGAGTGTTGTCTCTCGCCTCTCGGCCAAGGACGGAGCCCACCTGATCAGGATGGATGAGAGAACCCAGGTGGTCCGCAAGTCTATTGGCCAGGAGCTTGGCAAACAGCTTGGCATCTACGTTGATTAAAGAGATTGGCCTATAGCTAGGGCAGAGAAGGGGGTCCTTCCCGTATTTAGGAATTACTGTTATAAAAGCTTTCAGAAAAGAGGGAGGGAGAGGTGTCATTTGGGAAACTCCATTGAACGCTGAGAGGAGGGGAGTCGACAGTTCCACACGTAGTACCTTGTAGAATTTGGCCGTGTACCCATCGGGGCCTGGATTTTCACCAGCTGGCAGAGATGAAACTGCCGACTCAAGCTCCTCCGGGGTAAAAGGAGACTCCATGGCCTGAATAGCCTCTGTTGTAAGGGGGGGGGGGGAGTGCAGTCGACGCTATGTAGTGTTGGAGAAATAAGGAAGGCGGTGTTGCATCGGATGAAGTGACCGGCTTGGGTAGTTTATAGAGGTCTGAGTAGTGTTTATGGAATGCAGCAATAATCTCAGGGGTAAGGCAGGAGGTGGCGCTCGAGTCTGTTTTAATTGCAGGAATAAAAGTAGACGATTTTTTGTGTCTAAGGGCGGAAGCAAGTAGTCGACCTGACTTATTACTCCACTCGTAAAAGACTCTACCCGTGAGTTGCTTATAGTAGCGATGTTTTGTCGCCATGAGGTTTAACAATTCATGTTTGACCTTTATCAGCTCCCTATATACCTGTTCCTGTTGTGTGTGCTTGTGTGCGTTTCAAGTATTTGTAAGGTGTGGGTTAGAGACTTAAATTTAGCGGAGGCTTCCCTCTTCAACCTAGCCCCATGCTTCATTAGTACCCCCCTTAGAACACATTTCAAGGTGTCCCATTTTACAGTTGGAGCCATCAAGTCAGCAGCGCGGTCCTGCGTAAAATGGAGCACAGCTTCCTTAATGTCATGGAGACAGAGAGAATCCAACAGTAACGATTTGTTAAGTTTCCACGAAGCATGCGGCTTGGTCAAGGAGGGGAGCAGGAAGGAACAAAACACTGGGGCGTGATCAGACAGCATCATAACCCCTATGGAGGCTGTAGTGGCGTATTGGAGTAGATGGTGCGGGAAAAAGACATAGTCAATTCTACTGTAGCTAGAAAAGACAAAAGATACAGCACTCCATGGTGTGGTAAATGGGAGACCTGTGAGGTGGAGAGGTATATACTGACAAGGAGGCTCACCTGGTGTTGTTGTGTACCCCCATACACAACAATGGTGAGCGCATAAAGTGTCCGCAGCCAAGCCGGCAGAACAGGAGGTAATGCAGAGAGAGACTTTAACGGGGGTGCCGGCTTTGAGAGGCGCAGGTCACAGGACAATCAAGGTAGGTTAAAGCAAGGGTAGTTTATTCTCCCAGCATGCAACGCGTTTCACTGCATCTGCAGCTTCATCAGCCTGATGAAGTTGCAGATGCAGTGAAACGCGTTGCATGCTGGGAGAATAAACTACCCTTGCTTTTACCTACCTTGATTGTCCTGTGACCTGCGCCTCTCAAAGCTGGCACCCCCGTTGAATTCTACTGTAGGACTTTCTAGGATGTGAGAATAAGTTATAACCCTATCTTGGGGGTGCAGTGCTCACCATACATCACTAAGCTGCATTTCATGTAGCGTTTTACGCAATGCTCTCAGTTTAGAGTGGGAAACTATTGAGTGGCCCGAGGAGGTATCATTGGAGGGGAAAAGTGGTATATTTAGATCCCCACATAGGATAATAGTCCCTGTCACAAAGGTATGTAGAAGGTCTAGGGTAGTATGGAGGAAGGAAACTTGTGCATGGTTAGGGGCATAGATGGAGGCTATGGTAAAGAGTATATTAGCTATTGTACAGTTTATGGAGAGATATCTAGTGTAAGGGTCGGACTTGGTTGATGTGATCTGAACTGGCAAAGACTTGTGGAAGGCTATGGAGACTCCCTTCATCCTGGCTTCGTGGTTTGCACTATGAGACCAGAGGGGGAAGTACCTAGAGGTTAAGGATGGGATGTGACCTATTTTGAAATGGGTCTCATCTAAGGCAATAATGTGTGTCTTTTGTTTATGATAACAGTTGGGCCCTTTTTTCTGGTGTGTTGAAACCCTGCACGTTTAAGGATGCTACCTTAATGTCCACTGCCATTTTGGTAGTAGGTGAGAATGATCAGCTTACCCAGGTGCCCGGAGGTTGTCCCATGGTCCACTTCGAGAAGTGCAAGATCTTTTGAACAGAGAGACCTAGAATAGAGGGGGAGACAAAAGAAGAGGGTGAGAACAAGGAAGATATGAGAAAGCTGGCGCACAGACACGTCAGCGAGAGTGCTAAGTGGAATGGCCATAAGGGCCCTGATAAATGCCAGGACCAGCATGGCATACTTTCTAGTGGGGGTAACGTAGAAGTTGAGGCTGAGTAAAGCCAAGCAAGAATGTAAAAACTGAAGTGCATGAATAGTCGTGGGGTGGAGGGGAAAGGCCAGGGCCAAAATAATACATGTGACTTCTTCACCTCTGGGGGTAGAATTTTTTTTTTTTTCATTTTCAAATTTGATTATTTATATTTAAAAATGTTGTAAATGTAAAAAAAAATTTATAAAATTAAAAAAATTAATAAACATCTGCCATTCTGCCAATGTTTTTTTTTTGTGTGTGTGTGTGTTGATTTTTGTGTTTTATCGCCATGGCAGAAATAATTAGACAACAAATTAAAGGGGTTCTCCGGTGCTTACACATCTTATCCCCTATCCAAAGGATAGGGGATAAGATGCCTGATCGCGGGAGTCCCGCAGCTGGGGACGCCCATGATCATGCACGCTGCACCCCGTTTGTAATCAGTCCCCAGAGCGTGTTTGCTCCGGGTCTGAGTACGGGCGACTACAGGACCGGCGGCATGTGACGTCACACCTCCGCCCCCGTGTGACATCACACTCCGCCCCTCAATGCAAGCCTACGGGAGGGGGCGTGATAGTCGCCCGTAATCAGACCCGCAGCGATCACGCTCTGGGGACTGATTACAAACGGGGTGCCGCGTGCATGATCACGGGCGCCCCCAGCTGCAGGACTTCCGCGATCAGGCTTCTTATCCCCTATCCTTTGGATGGGGGATAAGATGTGTAAGCACCGGAGAACCCCTTTAATGGTAGATTTTCAAAAAAGGTAGAAAACATTTTTATGACATTCTGAGGCCATAAAATGTATGTATTTATTCATGTATATATGTATATACTGTATGTATTTCTTTGTTGTAAGTATAACTGTATGGAGGCTTGGTTTTTATGGTACAAATTTTATGTTTTTCCCCTCATTTATTGGGCCACATTTATTTTTAGGGTTCATGTACACAGTTATACTATGGCCCATGTCTTGAGTAAACAGTAATACAGATTGAAAAGAATATTTGACTGACCTCATTAGAAATCTCCTCAATACATTAAAGAAGGGGCTAAAGAAGTCTAAATATACACTGAATATGGCGCCAACTTGAGCAACATGGAAGAATGTTGCAAAATAGCCAACTCAGTTCATTCTTTTGAACTCGTGAACATACTGGAGAACTAAAGTTGCCTGTAAATTTTAGTCAAAAGTTGGCCAAACCCATTGACTTTGGTGGGTTAAGACAACTTTATAACCCCCTAACTCTCTCCTGAGAGATCCCCTGTTTGATTTTAACTTCCACACCCTTTTGTCCTCTGAGAAATAAGTCACATGCAGAGATGTCTGGCAGTGGCTTAAAGGGGTACTCCAGTGCTAGACATCTTATCCCCTATCCAAAGAATAGAGGATAAGATGTTTGATCCCGCTGCTGCCCCCCCCCCCCCTGTTCTCTCCTGTGGTAGTGGTCGTGAAGTCACGGGCATGCCCCCTCATAATGTCACGCCACGTCCCCTCCATTCATGTCTGTTGGAGGGGGCGTGTCAACCGACACGCCCCCTCCCATAGACATGAATGGAGGGGATGTGGCAGTGACATCACAATCACGTCCTCCGACTCTGAGAGTTCTGAAGAAAATGTTCAGAAGGCTGGAGCACAGGGGTACCCCTTTAAAACTACCCCCCAACACTCCTACTCTGTTCCCATCAACATGTGTTGATCATTTATTTATTGTAAGGATCTCTTGACAATAAGCAGATCCCTAAGTCTGTCCCCGCTGGATCTCTCACGGACAACTGCCCACTGTGGGGAAACCTTGTGTTATGCACCTTTTTGCCTGCAGCACCACCCCAAAGGAAATTGAAGCATTACACAATGCAAATTCAATTCAAAGGGTTTAACACATTTTTTATCCTGTAGCACTGCATAGAAGCAGAAAGTAGGGTCATAGATATGATGTCTGGGTAGCCCAAAATACTTTGCAATTAGTTAGATCACATGACCTCAAGTTAGCCAATAATGGCTTGCAAACAGCTCCCAGCCAATTAGGAAGCAGTCAAGGGGAGGAACTTATAGAAGAAGATCTCTGTGAGGGACAGTGTTTGTAGCCAAAGGCCAGGGAAGCAGTAAGGCTTTCCATTGTTAGACTAACAGAACACTAGCAGCATTGTGGTGGCGTGTGCTGCCTTTGCCTTATCAATTCAGGCTAAAAGAAGATCTCTAAGGGACAGTCAGACAGTAGTCACAGAACCATTCCTGAAATCCTTGTACAAAAGAAAACTCTATAACAGGCTGCATTTGCCTTTTCAGGTCTGGAACAGAAGAAGATCTCTAAGGGACAGTTAGTGTGTGCTATAGCAGCTGCACTGTTGTGACAATTTGCTTGGTCAGGAGGAAGACAATTTTGTGTAAAGTGTGCCAGTTTTTTTGTGGCCCACTCAGGGGAAAGATGTAGTACAAACAAGGATTTTGTGTCATATATGTGCACAGGTGTTCAAGTGCAAATTCAGGTGCTACTGTTTTCTAGGTGGGGAAAATCCCCCCAAAATAGTTATTTTTGTTAGCTGAGAAAACACATGACATAATAATTGCTGCCTCAGATTAAAGTGTATACATGTATTTCTTAGTTTTGTGAGTTCAGAAAACACATTGGCACTAAGAGTACTGTGTAGTTTTATTTGTGGTTTTTTTTTCCCACCAGATATTTTTCACAGTATTTACTAAGGTTTCCCTACATTTTCAACTTTCCCCTACATTTTGCTGTTTTTACACCTGCTCTGATCTGTGGGGTTTTCCAGAGCTCCAATCCACCACATTTTCTGTGGAAACCTTAGTAAATATGTTTAAATTTTTTGAAAATGTTGGGGACATGTCCCTTTTCCGGAGGCCACGACTCCTTTGCCCAATGACCACGCCCCTTCTTCGGTTTTTCTGTGTAAAATGGAGAGTTGTTCGGGTTTTTACAAGTTTTGGCACAAATTGTTGCACAGACAAATTCTGGAGCTCAACCTGACAAATCAGGTCGGGTTTACAACAGTAAATCAGGGCCATCGTCTAATTAACTCAAATTTAACTGCACCAGTTTAGGCGGCACATGCATTGTTTAAAAAAAATAATACAATCTCCAAAATTTTATTTTGGTGAGAACACTTTGACCCTGATTTATCAAAATGTGTTAGAGAAAAACTAAGAGATTTTGCCCACATGACTTAAAGGGGTACTCCGGTGCTTAGACATCTTATCCCCTATCCAAAGGATAGGGGATGAGATGCCTGATCGCGGGGGTCCCGCCGCAGGGGACCCCCGTGATCTTGCATGCCGTACCCCATTAAAATCAGTCCCCAGAGCGTGTTCACTCAGGGTCTGATTACTGCGGATCACGAACGCTCCGGCCCCGTTATTGGCCGTAATCAGACCCGGAGCGAACACGCTCTGGGGACTGATTTTAGCGGGGTGCGGTGTGCAAGATCACCCTTTGGATAGGGGATAAGATGTCTAAGTACCGGAGTACCCCTTTAAAGTAAAAGCTGAGCTGTGATTGGTTACAGGTAATATCTCTCCAGTTTTTCTCTCACATATTTTGATAACTCAGGGCCATTGTCCGCAATGTCATCCGCAATGTCAATAAATCATCCGCAATGTCAACAGGACCTTGCTGCTGCTGTTGTTGTGACTCAAATCCCTGCCATTCGTCCAGTAGCCAGGCCTCATCCACAGGCAATACAGTCTCCATTTTGTCATCACTGTCATCTAATATTCCTCCCCCCATCTTTTAAAGGGTACTCCGGTGGGAAAAAAAATTTTTTTAATCAACTGGTGGCAAAAAGTTAAACAGATTTGTAAATTACTTATATTTAAAAATCTTTATCTTGCCAGTATTTATCAGCTGCTGTATGCTGCAAAGGAAGTTCTTTTCCTTTTGAATTTCTTTTCTATCTGACCACAGTGCTCTTTGCTGACACCACTGTCATGTCAGGAACTGTCCTGAGCAGGAGTGGTTTGCTATAGGGATTTGCTTGTACTCTAAGTACGGGACGGATTAAGATTTTTAAATAGAATTTACAAATCTTTATAACTTTCTGGCACCACCGGAGGACCCCATTAAGAATAATTTAAAAAAAAGGACACACTGCACTGCTACTGATGAAGCTTCTTTTAACACCACCACTGCTACTACCGGGTCTACACTACAAGATGATCCCAAAAGGGATGATTTTTGTATTTGTAAATAGATTTTTTTCAATTGTAAATTCTTCTTCACTTTTTAGGATGCCAATCCTTTTGCTTCTCCCAAAAAGGGGTACTTTTTTTGGGAGCATAGCTTCTTCCAATGCAGTATGGAGCACCCTCTCTCCGCTGTTAGACAACTTGTCCTTGACGACAGGACATCTGATCAGTTTCAAATGTTCCAAACTCAGCAAAAGTTCCCCCTGGAGCTAATGGACTATATGGAGACTGTAAGAAAACATGGAAATAACAAAATGGCCTCCATCACAGTGACATAACATGGTTATATAGGGCTTTAGAGGTCTTAGGCAATGTTATACACATGTTTTAGAGTTATTGTTGATTTCCGACTTTGCCTCGAGCTCAGAACCAAACTTTTTGGCAACATTCGGTGTACCTGCCGAATCAAAAATTCTCTCAACTCTATTTAGGACCCTTTGAATGTGCAAGTGCTTCTTCTGAACAGTTCCCTCTTTCGTATGACAGACATTTTACATTCACCGACACACCGTGCAAGTGACAAGAATTATCTTGCATAAACAGTGAACATAAGATCCATCATTCCATTTTACTTGGATCTACCCTGATGCACAATGAATAAGACAGTCATAACAGAAATAATCCTCCGAGGGTTTGGAAACCTACAGGATTTTAAGTTGGTCTTCATCTGTATGTGTTTACTCACCTACGTGGTAACAGTCATGGGAAACCTCATCATCATCTTCTTGGTGTCAACCAGTTATCGTCTCCGATTCCCAATGTTCTTCTTTCTCGGTCACCTCTCCTTCTCAGATATTTTGGTTTCTTCCAACGTTGTGCCAGTCATGGTGAGTGTTACTTTGACAGATGGCGGGAGTCTGTTCCTCACAAGTTGTATAGCTCAGTTTTTCCTTTTTGGGGCTTTAGCAACTACCGAGTGTCTTCTGCTGGCAGCAATGTCCTACGACCGATATCTTGCTATTTGTAGACCACTGCACTACTTCACTATTATGGACCACAAACTATGTATTTATTTGGTGGTGGGTTGCTGGGGTTTTGGGTGCGTCCTGACTCTTATTCCAATATTTTTAATACAGACGTTGTGGTTCTGTGGTCCCAACGTCATTGACCACTTCTTCTGTGATCTTGGACCTCTTCTGGAGTTGTCCTGCTCAGATGTTTCCATAGTGAAATATGAAGTGTTGTTACTCTCCGGTATTGTTACCACTATCCCCTTTGTGTTTATTGTTGTCACCTATGGTTATATCTTTGTAACAATTCTTAAGATCACCTCAGTCAACGGGAGGAAGAAGACATTTTCTACCTGTAGTTCTCACCTGGCTGTGGTAGGAACCTATTATGGAGCGCTCTTTGTAATATATGTGGTACCCCGCAGAGGGTATTCAACAACTGTCAACAAATGTCTGTCTCTTTTGTACACTGTGATTACTCCATTATTCAACCCCATTATATATGGCTTAAGAAATCAAGAAATCAAAATGGCCATCCAGAAATCTTTGTGTAGATGATATAAGGAGAAAATGACTAAATGCAAATAACTTTATGATTTTTATTATATGGAGTGAAAGTTATTTATGTTTTTATTATATGAAGTGAAATCTTTTGTAGATGTATGAAATTGGAGCCTAAAAATGTAAATATAAAACTCAATGTATGTGTGTATTTAGGCATTTTTGTTCCAGTGTAACTCTTTAAAGGGGTTCTCAACTGGTGCCAGAAAGTTAAACAGATTTGTAAATTACTTCTATTAAAAAAATCTTAATCCTTTCAGTACTTTTTAGGGGCAGTGCTCTCCACTGACCTCTGCTGTCCATTTTAGTAACTGTCCAGAGCAGCATATGTATGCTATGGGGATTTTCTCCTGTTCCTAAAATGGATGGCAGAGGTCATCAGAGAGCACTGTGGTCATGACAGAAGAGAAATCCAAAAAGAAAAGCATTTCCTCTTACAGTACTGAAAGGATAAAGATTTTTTTTAATAGAAGCAATTTACAAATCTGTTTAACTTTCTGACACCAGTTGATTTAAAAAAAAAAAAAAAGTTTTCCACCGGAGTACCCCTTTAGCCCCTTAACCCCTTAAGGACACATGACGTTCTCATACGTCTCCATTTCCGAGTCCTTAAGGACACATGACGTATGAGAACGTCATGTGTTTTACCGGCCCCCCGCAACCATCTGGAGCGGAGCCGGTCCCCGATGCCTGCTGAAATCGTTCAGCAGGCATCGGGGCATATCGCCCAGGGGGGTCATTATGACCCCCCATGTCGGCGATGGCCGCAGATCGCTGGACAATTCAGTCCAGCGATCTGCGGCGGATTCCGGGTCAATCGGGTCTCCAGTGACCCGGTGACCCGGAATTATTGGCTGATCGGGGCCGTCAGAGACGGCCCCGAACAGCCAGAGGCAGCAGGGGTGAGGTGGCACTGGTGCCACCTCACGATCGCCCTGATTCGTCGGCCGGATTACCGGCCGACCAATCAGGGCGCCTGCTGCGGGTGTCACTCCCGCAACCCGCTCCGCCCCTCTTCTGGAGGACGTGAGCGGGTGCGGGACGTGCACCCCGGGTGCTGGGGACCCCGATCCCCGGCGCCCCTGTTGGGATCGGGGCCCCAGGAGAAGCGGCGGCGGCGGAGACGACGAGGGACTGACCTGTGCGGCGAGGATCGCTGGAGGTGAGTGACAGCCTCCTGCTGTTGCTTAGCAACAGCTCCCAGCATGCAAAAAGGGCATGCTGGGAGCTGTAGTTATGCAACAGCAGGAGGCAGACCACCACAACTCCCAGCATGCCCTTATGGGCATGCTGGGACTTGTAGTTTTGCAACAGCTGGAGGCACATTCTTTCTATGGAAAAGTGCACCTTCAGCTGTTGTGTAACTACAACTCCCAGCTTGCACAATCAGCTAAAGTGCATGCTGGGAGTTGTAGTGGTGCATCTGGTGGTTGCATAACTACAACTCCCAGCATGCCCGTTGGCTGTCGGTGACTGCTGAGAGTTGTAGTTTTGCAACAGCTGAAGGCACACTGAGTTAAGTAGCAAACCAGTGTGTCTCCAGCTGTTGCATAACTACAATCCCCAGCATCCCCAGCCAAAGTAGTATGCCTCCAGCTGTTGCATAACTACAACACCCAGCATGCCCTTCCGCTGTCCGTACATGCTGGGGGTTGTAGCTTTTGCAACAGCTGAAGGCACACTGGTTGCAAAACACTGAGTTTGTTACCAAACTCGGTGTTTCACAACCTGTGTGTCTCCAGCTGTTGCAAAACTACAACTCCCAGCATCCACTGATAGACCGTACATGCTGGGAGTTGTAGTTTTGCAACAGCTGGATGTCCCCCCCCCCCCCAATGTGAACGTACAGGGTACACTCACATGGGCGGAGGATTACAGTAAGTATCCGGCTGCAAGTTTGAGGTGCGGCAAAATTTCTGCCGCAGCTCAAACTGCCAGCGAGAAACGACTGTGAACCCCCCGCCCGTGCGACTGTACCCTAAAAACACTACACTACACTAACACAAAATAAAATAAAAAGTAAAAAAACACTACATATACACATACCCCTACACAGCCCCCCTCCCCTCCCCAATAAAAATGAAAAATGTCTGGTACGCCACTGTTTCCAAAACGGAGCCTCCAGCGGTTGCAAAACTACAACTCCCAGCATGCACTGATAGACCGTACATGCTGGGAGTTGTAGTTTTGCAACAGCTGGATGTTCCCCCCCCCCAATGTGAACGTACAGGGTACACTCACATGGGCGGAGGATTAAAGTAAGTATCCGGCTGCAAGTTTGAGCTGCGTCAAATTTTCTGCCGTAGCTCAAACTGCCAGCGAAAAACTACTGTGAACCCCCCGCCCGTGCGACTGTACCCTAAAAACACTACACTACACTAACACAAAATAAAATAAAAAGTAAAAAACACTACATATACACATACCCCTACACAGCCCCCCTCCCCAATAAAAATGAAAAACGTCTGGTACGCCACTGTTTCCAAAACGGAGCCTCCAGCTGTTGCAAAACAACTACTCCCAGTATTGCCAGATAGCCACTGACTGTCCAGGCATGCTGGGAGTTTTACAACAGCTGGAGGCACCCTGTTTGGGAATCACTGGCGTAGAATTCCCCTATGTCCACCCCTATGCAATCCCTAATTTAGGCCTCAAATGCGTATGGCGCTCTCACTTTGGAGCGCTGTCGTATTTCAAGGCAACAGTTTAGGGCCACATATGGGGTATCGCCGTACTCGGGAGAAATTGGGCTTCAAATTTTGGGGGGTATTTTCTGCTATTACCCTTTTAAAAAATGTAAAATTTTTGGGAAAACAAGCATTTTAGGTAAAAAAAATATATATTTTTTTACATATGCAAAAGTCGTGAAACACCTGTAGGGTATTAAGGTTCAAATTACCCCTTGTTACGTTCCCCGAGGGGTCTAGTTTCCAAAATGGTATGCCATGTGTTTTTTTTTTGCTGTCCTGGCACCATAGGGGCTTCCTAAATGCGGCATGCCCCCAGAGCAAAATTCGCTTTCAAAAAGCCAAATGTGACTCCTTCTCTTCTGAGACCTGTAGTGCGCCAGCAGAGCACTTTTCACACCCATATGGGGTGTTTTCTGAATCGGGAGAAATTGGGCTTCAAATTTTGGGGGGTATTTTCTGCTATAACCCTTTTTAAAATTGTAAAAATTTTGGGAAGCCAAGCATTTTAGGTAAAAAAAATATATATTTTTTTACATATGCAAAAGTCGTGAAACACCTGTAGGGTATTAAGGTTCACATTACCCCTTGTTACGTTCCCCGAGGGGTCTAGTTTCCAAAATGGTATGCCATGTGGGCTTTTTTTGCTGTCCTGGCACCATGGGGGCTTCCTAAATGCGGCATGCCCCCAGAGCAAAATTTGCTTTCAAAAAGCCAAATGTTACTCCTTCTCTTCTGAGACCTGTAGTGCGCCAGCAGATCACTTTTCACCCCCATATGGGGTGTTTTCTGAATCGGGAGAAATTGGGCTTCAAATTTTGGGGGGTATTTTCCGCTATTACCCTTTTTAAAAATGTAAACATTTTGGGAAAACAAGTATTTTAGGTAAAAAAAAATTATTTTTTCTTACATATGCAAAAGTCGCGAAACACCTGTAGGGCATTAAGGTTCACGTTACCCCTTGTTACGTTCCCCGAGGGGTCTAGTTTCCAAAATGGTATGCCATGTGGTTTTTTTTTGCTGTTCTGGCACCATAGGGGCTTCCTAAATGCGGCATGCCCCCAGAGCAAAATTTGCTTTCAAAAAGCCAAATGTGACTCCTTCTCTTCTGAGACCTGTAGTGCACCAGCAGAGCACTTTTCACCCCCATGCGAGGTGTTTTCTGTATCGGGAGAAATTGGGCTTCAAATTTTGGGGGGTATTTTCTGCTATTACCCTTTTTAAAAATGTAAAATTTTTGGGAAACCAAGCATTTTAGGTAAAAAAAATATATATTTTTTTTACATATGCAAAAGTCGTGAATCACCTGTAGGATATTAAGGTTCACTTTACCCCTTGTTACGTTCCCTGAGGGGTCTAGTTTCCAAAATGGTATGCCATGTGTTTTTTTTTTGCTGTCCTGGCACCATAGGGGCTTCCTAAATGCGGCATGCCCCCCAAAAACCATTTGTCGCTCCTTCCCTTCTGAGCCCTCTACTGCGCCCGCTGAACAAATAACATAGACATATGAGGTATGTGCTTACTCGAGAGAAATTGGGTTTCAAATACAAGTAAACATTTTCTCCTTTTTACCCCTTACAAAAATTCAAAAATTGGGTCTACAAGAACATGCGAGTGTAAAAAATGAAGATTTTGAATTTTCTCCTTCACTTTGCTGCTATTCCTGTGAAAAACCTAAAGGGTTAATACACTTACTGAATGTTTTATTGAATACTTTAGGGGTGTAGTTTTTATAATGGGGTCTTTTATGGGGTATTTCTAATATGAAGACCCTTCAAATCCACTTCAAAACTGAACTGGTCCCTGAAAAATAGTGAGTTTGAAAATTTTGTGAAAAATTTCAAAATTGCTACTGAACTTTGAAGCCCTCTGGTGTCTTCCAAAAGTAAAAACTCATAAATTTTATGATGCAAACATAAAGTAGACATATTGTATATGTGAACCCAAAAAAAATATATTTTGAATATCCATTTTCCTTACAAGCAGAGAGCTTCAAAGTTAGAAAAATGCAAAATTTTCATTTTTTTCATCAAATTTTGGGATTTTTCACCAAGAAAGGATGCAAGTTACCATGAAATTTTACCACTAAGTTAAAGTAGAATATGTCACGAAAAAACAATCTCGGAATCAGAATGATAACTAAAAGCATTCCAGAGTTATTAATGTTTAAAGTGACAGTGGTCAGAATTGCAAAAAACGCTCCGGTCCTTAAGGTATAAAATGGCCTGGTCCTTAAGGGGTTAAGGACAAAGCCCATTTTCACCTTATAGGGGTTCTCCCGTGGAAAACTTTTTTTTTTTTTTTTTAATCAACTGGTGCCAGAAAATTAAACAGATTTGTAAATCACTTCTATTAAAAAATCTTAATCCTTCCAGTACTTTTTAGGGGCTGTATACTAAAGAGAAATCCAGTGCTCTCTGCTGACCTCTGCTGTCCATTTTAGGAACTGTCCAGAGAAGCATATGTTTGTTATGGGGATCTTCTCCTTTTCTGGACAGTTCCTAAAATGGACAGCAGAGGTCAGCACAGAGCACTGTGGTCAGGACATCACAGGAAATGCATTTCTTTTTGGATTTCTCTTTAGTATACAGCACCGAAAAAGTACTGGAAGGATTAATATTTTTTAAGAGAAGTGATTTACAAATCTGTTTAACTTTGTGGCACCAGTTGATTTAAAAAAAAAAAGTTTTCCACGGGAGTACCCCTTTAAGGACCAGGCCAATTTTATTTTTGCGTTTTCATTTTTTCCTCCTCGCTTTCTAAAATCCATAACTCCTTTATATTTCCCTCTACAGACCCATATAAGGGCTTGTTTTTTGTGTGACCAATTGTACTCTGTAATGAAACCTCTCATTTACCATAAAATGTACAGGGACCCCCCCAAAAAAAAAAAAAAATAATAATTTAGGGAGGAAATTTTAAAGAAAACCACAATTTTGCGCATTTTGGAGGGTTTTGTTTTCACACTATACACTTTACGGTGAAAATGACATGTGTTCTTTATTGTGTGGGTCAATACAATTAAAATGATACTCATGGCTAGATACTTTTATATTTTTGTACCACTTAAAAAAAAAAAAAAAAAATCTAAAACTTTTTGTACAAAATCAGTAATCTAAAATCACCCTATTTTGACCACCTATAACTTTTACATTTTTCCGTATCTAGGGCAGTATGAAGCTAATTTTTTTTGCTACATCATCTGTACTTTTTATCGATACCACATTTGCATATAAAAAAACTTTTAGATCATTTTTTATAATTTTTTTTATAAAATGTGACAAAAAAGCTGCATTTTTTGACTTTTGAAAATGTTTACGTTTACGCCATTCCCCGTACGGGATAATTAACATTATATTTTGATAGTATGGACATTTACACATGCCGTGATACCAAATGTGTTTATTAAAAAAAATATTTGAGTGGGGGGGGGGGGGAATGGGAAAAATTGACAATTTTCATTTTTATTGGGGAGGGGATTTTTCACCTTTTTTTTTTTCCTTTTTTTTTTTAAAATTTTTCAACTTTTATTTTACACTTTTTATGTCCCCATAGGGGACTATCTATAGCAATCCTTTGATTGCTAATACTGTTCAGTGCTATGTATAGGACACAGCACTGATCAGTATTATCGGTCATCTTCTGCTCTGGTCTGCTCGATCGCAGACCAGAGTAGAAGACCCCGGGAAACGTCCGGAGCCAGGTGAGGGGACCTCCGGCCATCATGCTGGATGAACGGATCGCCGCAGCAGCGCTGCGGGCGATCCGATCATCCATTCAAAGTACCGCACTGCCGCAGATGACGAGATCGGTATTGATCACGGCATCTGAGGGGTTAATGGCGGACATCCGCGCGATTGCGGATGTCAGCCATTAGGGACGGGTACCCGGCTGCTACTACCAGCCAGAACCTACCATGTATGACGCGAGCACCGTTCCGATACTCGCGGTCATACACAGGTCACACAAATGTACGTCCTGGTGCGGGAAGTCCTGCCAAACCAGGACGTACATTTACGTCCGTAGTTGTTAAGGGGTTAAAGGGGTACTCTGCCCCTAGACATGTTATCCCCTTATCCCCTAGCTGATCTCGGCTGCGGTACCCCAGACATCCGGTGCAAGGAGCGCCCCCACGCCCCCTCAATCGAAGCCTATGAGAGGGGCGTGACGGTAGGGGTATTCCAAGATTTTGGAATATTTGACTGTGCTACAATGATTGTAAATTCCAATACCACTCCAAACTCCATGGAGGATAATAGGCGCTGCAAGTAATAATAAAAACATATTTTATTGAAACATGCTACGCGTCACGAAACCGGTACGGTTTCAAAACGCATAGCATGTTTTAATAAAATACATTTTTATTATTACCCCTGGATCACCTACTGCCAGTGCTTATTATCCTCCGTGGAGTTTGGAGTGGTATTGGAATCTATTATTCATGCTTTTGAGTGTGAGGAGGAATGTGCAGCAGCCTTAAATGAACTAGTGCATATATGTGTTGTGCAGGAATTTGCACAACCGTTTTAGGTGAGTTAACCCTTGGCTCTCCTATTTTAAGCTTTATGATGACGGTGTCACAGGAGGGAGCGATTTTGTCTTTTGTATTACAGGGACTGTAAAGTAAGTGTATTTCATAATATAGTGTCTGTACCTGTGTTTGATGAAGGTCTCACAATTCTTATATGATTTCCGCTCCAATATTAAATGGGTTATCCAGGAAAAATCTTTATATATATATCAACTGGCTCCAGAAAGTTAAACAGATTTGTAAATTGCTTCTATTAAAAAAAATCTTAATCCTTTCAGTACTTATGAGCTTCTGAAGTTAAGGTTGTTCTTTTCTGTCTAAGTGCTCTCTGATGACATGTGTCTCTGGAAACGTCCAGTTTAGAAGCAAATCCCCATAACAAACCTCTTCTAAACTGGATGGTTCCCGAGACACATGTCATCAGAGAGTACTTAAACAGAAAAGAACAACCTTAACTTCAGAAGCTCATAAGTACTGAAAGGATTAAGATTTTTTAATAGAAGTAATTTACAAATCTGTTTAACTTTCTTTAGCCAGTTGATAAATATAAAAAAAGTTTTTTCCTGGATAACCCCTTTCATTTTTAACAGAATACAAAATTACTCTGGTCTCGGGTTTTCCCAGGTTGAAGGGCGTCGAGACGTGACATCACTAGTCAGGGAGCCTGTCTGCTTCAATGGGTGGAGCGACCGCTGAGTGGGAGAGAGATCATTTTGCAACAGCTTGAGGCAACCTGGTTAGAAAACACTGGTCTTTTGAATGGAATGCAGCTCATTTGTGTTTCAAAGGGTGTGGTGGCTGATGTGTTGGGGGGGGGGGAGGAAAGTGACCGCACACTTACAAACAGGGAATTATAAGATTTGTAGTTTGAGAGAAGAAACTTCAACAGGAAATACTCAGCTCACAAAAAGATAGCCACAGTGCTATGGTAATCTCATAGCATAGCCATTTTGCCCCGTTGTCCATTTAGCACATATGTCCATTACAAGCACGTAAGTATTTCCATTACTGTCTGGCAGGTACGTACTAAAATCACCTTGTGGCGGATAACCCTTTAATAACTGTTTCAAGATCATTACATAAAAACATTTCCAGAGGTAAGCTTAGTACAAATGAAAAGTATCAAAACCAAGCTCAGTACATAAATATAGTAACATAACAAAGTTCAGTAGATAGAAAGAACCAGAACCAAACTCAGTACCAGATCAAACCTCAATACAAGTATACAGTATGGGAACTAAGCTCAGTAAATAAAGAACCAGAACCAATCTCAGTATATTAATTCAATAAAAGAATTTAGCACAATATGCCTGTAAAGTAAAAAATAAATAAAAATGGTAAATATGTAAATAAAGTACCAGAACCAAACTCAATACACACAAGTTTGCATTTCACACAAGGATTTGGTGGTCCAGTATTTTGGCAGCACTTACTGACAATAATTAAAGATGCATGTAGAGGAGGCAGAGTGTCTCCTCTAATAATCATTATCAATATCAGCTTTTTTTTTTTTATATTGCAGAGGGGGAGGAGTTTAACCACATGCCACATAACAGAGCAGAGCACTAAGTAGTGAACCTTCACTTTTCAGCTCAGCGCTCTGCATTTAGACACAGCCAGCTGCACCAGAGAGTATGCATGTGCCCCCACCGTCCATACTGCAGATAGTTACTGGATGTAAGCTACATAAGCTTGTGCTCTTCATTTAGAGGAGGTAGTCAGGACACAGACAAGGTGTGTCAAATTATTAGCGGGGGGAGAAGTCAGCAGCAACAGTTTTACCCTGTAGGAAAAGGAAAAGGAAAAGGGGGGAGGGGTATAATCACATCATAATCTGCATCTAATCTAACTGTAATCTCTTACAGGGAGCAGTGTAAGGGTTAACCCCTGGCTTGTTGCTGTAATAAACAAATCTCAGTGATAGGGAGACTGGAGCAGCAAGAGAAGGGAGAGGGAATATATACAACTTACATAGAAGTATGTCCCCTCCAGACCTTCTTTCTTTCTTAGGCCCTTCTATTTCCCCTTCCAAACCCCTCTATCCCTCCCTTCAGACTCCTCTGATCTCCCTAGCCCCCTCTTACCCCCTCCAGAACTCTTTTCCTTCTCTTTAGACCCCTCTATCTTCCTCCAAACCCCTCTCTCCCCCTTTAGACACCTCGTCTACTTCTTTCAGACTCCTTTGTCCTCTTCAGACCCTGCTGCAGGGCTGAACTGGGGATAAAAACCAGCCCTGGAAATAATTACATACCAGCCCCACAGCACTGTGTAATTGTGACGGCCACCGCACGCAGGTGTGGCACAAGGGCAGGTACAGTACTGTTTCTCAACTAGTATGCCTCCAGCCATTGCAAAAATAAAACTATATACAGTATGTCAACTTTTCTTGCATTATAATACTAGAGTACACAGAGAACAGAGAAGTTATGTGGGTGGGTAGGTAGCTAGATAGGTAGGCAGGTAGGTAGCTAAGTAGCTAGGAAGATAAGTATGCAGCTATGTAGGTAGGTAGCCAGCTTGATAGATAAGTAAGAAGGTAGGTAAACAAGTATGAAGAAAGGTAATTAAATAGGTAACTATGTAGGTAGGTAGCCAGGTCGTTAGGTTAGAAGCTATGTAAAAATGTAGGTAAGTAAATAGGTAGGTAGGTTAATATGTGGGTAGGTAGCTATGTGGGTTAAGTAGCCAGTTAGGTAGCTATGTAGGACGCGTCCACATGCGAACCCCGGACTGCCGCTCACATTCTGCCCCGTCCTCTTCTGTCCCCGCTGGACCTTTTCCTCGCATTGCGGGGCGCGCTTGCTTGCGAGCCCCGCTCTGTTCTTCTCCTCCTGCTCGTATCTGCCGCGCGTGCGTCCCTGCCCCCTAGATTGCGCGTGCGCTGGCTCTTCTGAATTTAAAGGTCCAGTGCACCAATAATTGGTGCTAGTGTCAAACCAACCCTATTTAGTTCCAGCACTTCCTACTGTTCCCTGCCGGATCTTTGTGCCCTTGTTGCCTAAGAGAAAGCGTATACTTGTGTCTTGCCTTTACGTGTATCTGACCCTTTGCTACGTACCCTGACCTTGCTCCTGTGCCGCCTGCTTTCTGACCTCTTGCTACGTGACCTGACCTTGCTTCATTGCCCCAGCCCTGACCTCCTGCCTGTCCTGATTTCGTCTGTGCCTCATCCTTCCTGTGCCTCCTTATACCTCGGCTGCCTTTGGGGACGAGTCGTATCAGGGATAGCGACCTGGGTTCCACCTGCCGTAGCAAGTCCATCCCACTTTGCAACGGGCTCTGGTGAAAACCAGCGGCACCTTAGACTTCTCTCCCTCGTACGGCCCACGCCATCTTTCTCACAGGTTAGTGGATCCACCCACCACAGCCATTACAATTGGTAGCCAGAGAGGTAGCTATCTTGGTAGGCAGCCAGGTAGCTAGCTATGTAGGTCAGTAGTCAGGAGGTAGCTTTATAGGTAGGTCACCATTAAGTAACTATGTAGGTCATAGGCAGGAGGTAGCCATGTGGGAAAGGTCCACAAAATCTTATCAATCAGCTGGTTGAAGAAATCAACCATAACGACTGGGGCATATCCCTTTCTTCTCAATACTCAAACACAAAAGTGGAGTTTCTGGACCTAGAGATTTACCACAACACTAACAATATATTAACAGCAACATTCTTCAAAAAAGTAGACTCAAATAGTTCCTTACCATTTTCTAGTGGTCATCTGAAAAAATGGAAAACAAACATTCCTTTTAGCCAACTAGGAAGAATTAGAAAAAACTGTACAGAAACAAAGAAATACAAAGGACAAGCTAACAAAATAACGGAACGATTCAAAGCTAAAGGATATCCTCAGGATCTACTAAAAGAGGCGCGGAGTAAAACTGACCTACTACCCCAAGAAGATTGCCTGACAAAAACAATAAAAAAAAACAAAAAACGGAACCAAGTGCGCCTAGGATAAACTTTCTAACCACATTCAACCATGCCCATAAATAAATTCAAACCATATTGCAAAAACATTGGCATATCCTGCAGCAAGACCAGATAATAAAGGAACACCTACCATCAAAACCTCACTTAACCTTCAAACGGGCTCCTACACTTAAATCCATTCTGGCCCCAAGTCGTTTAAAACAACATGAAAAGAAAAATATAACGGAGAAAAGCAACCAGACCGCATATGGTATCTCCAAATGTGGGAGAAACCGATGCTTATGCTGCCTAACCACCATGGCTGGAATAACGAAATTTAAAAGCTATAACTCAGGAGAAATATTTACCATCAAACACCATCTGAACTGCAGATCCTCATTTGTTATCTATGTCATCGAGTGCTGTTGTGGCCCACAGTATGTAGGCCGAACAACGCAAGAACTTCATCTCCGGCTAAACAATCACAGGCTAAACATCAAAAAAGGATACCAAATGCACAGCCTATCAAAACATTGCAGAGAAAAACATCCAGAAAACAAAATTCCAATTTGTCTATATCCTATAGATCATATCAAGGATCAGATCTCAAACCGAATAGAGGAGCTAAATAAGCGTGAATTGTATTGGATATATCGTCTGGGTACTTTGACACCAGGAGGTTTGAACGAAGCCATCGAATTAATTTGATAATATCCAAAATAGCTACAACAAAATCTCCATGTACACTCCCCATAAATAAAATAAATTAAACACTAATACCACTATAAAATAAAAATTTAAAATTAAACAATATATAAACACCATCTACCCCAAACCATCAAAATACACATATCAAACACCACCAGTCACTACAGTATGTACAAAAAACAATAAACAATAATAATAATAACTTCAAAAAATTCTCAAGAATACCCCCTCATTAACATACACAGTCCCCAAAACAAATAATACCCTCCAACACACATAGTATTATATATTGTTCTAACAAATCAAACACATCATAGGACATCACACTACAGAAAATTTACCCCCCCCCCACCCCTGATTTATTGACACACACACCTCTATGCCACCTAAATACACATCTATGCCACATGCATAGCACCCTACGGAAAAATCCATTCAACATACTATTTTTAATCCAAGTGTGGTCACAGGGGAGATGTGGATATTAGTGTTGCTCGCGAATATTCGCAATGCGAATTTTATTCACGAATTCGCGAATATTCGCGAATATAGCACTATATATTCGGAACTACAAATATTTGTTTTTTTGTTTTTTTTTCACAGTACACATCACAGTGATCACCCCTCTCTGCTTCCAGCTTGTGCGGTGTAAAGAAGGCTCTAATACTACTGTGTGAGACTGGCATGCGAATTTTCGCATATACGAACATTTGCATATGCAATTTTTTTATATGCTAATTTTCACATATGTTAATTTTCGCATATACGATTTTTCGCATATGCGAAAATAAAATGAGAATATTACGAATATGCGAATTTAGCGAATATATGACGAATATTCGTCCATATATTCGCGAATATTCACGAATTTGAATATGGCCTATGCCGCTCAACACTAGTGGATATGTGTGTGCAGACGCATGTATGTGTATATATATATATGTATATGTGTTTATGTGTATGTTTGTTTTCATACCATTATCACAATAGCTTCCTATACATCTTAATATAAGTAACCACAAGCTCAGAAAGTTGTCACAAAGACACCTTGTCTGCTGTAACATTGTAGCTATAAAGCACACTATGCTTGCGGCCTCATCAGTATACATACCTCACCAACAATTAAATAGGGAGCAGGTTCCACCTTACAACATCCCCAAACACCGAGAGAACCAACAGCGAATGCCTAAATATCACTAAATAATAATTAATAAACAATAAATAACAAAATATTAGAAAAAAGAAAGTTATTGAATCTCTATCACCCATGTAAAATGCCCATTGCAATTCTGATCGCCCATATAAAATACGGGCAGCATGGCTGAATACAGGCAGCGCCTCCAGACACTGACAGCTCTTATAAATGTAGTTATAAAAAATAGACAGTGCCCCCAATTCAAATCACACAGGTAAAACACTCTTTCCAAAATACTTAAATACTCCTAAAATAAAACAAACAGGGAGCAAGTTCCACCTGACAGCATCCCCAAACAGTGAGAGAACCAACAGAGAACACCTAAATATCACTTAAAGGGTGCCTCTCATCAAATAAACTTTTGATATATTTTAGATTAATGAATGTTGAATAACTTTCCAATAGCATGTTAATGAAAAATATGCTTCTTACTATTGTATTTTTCCCGATCAGTCCTGTCAGCAAGCATTTCTGACTCATGCTGGAGTCCTAAACACTCAGAGCTGCCAGCCTGCTTTGTTCACAGCCAAACATACTGTGAACAAAGCAGGCTGGCAGCTCTGAGTGTTCTCCTTTGTGAACAAAGCAGACTGGCAGCTCGTAGTGTTTAGGACTCCAGCATGAGTCTGAAATGCTTGCTGCCAGGACTGGTAGGGAGACCCCTAGTGGTCATTTCTTCAAAGTGGAAAATTAAATAGAAAGAAGCATATTTTTTTTAATAACATGCAATTGTAAAGTTATTCTGCATACATTAATCTATAATATATCAAAATTTTTTTTGATGAGAGGTACCCTTTAAGGATAATTAATAAACAATAAATAACAAAATATTAGAAAAAAGACAGTTATTGAATCTCTATCACCCATGTAAAATGTCCATTGCAATTCTGATCACCCATATAAATTACGGGCAGCATGGTTGAATACAGGCAGCGCCTCAAGACACTGACAGCACTTATAAATGCAGATATATATATGGAGTGAGAAAGAAAAAAAGGAATAGCACTACTTGCGATTACTACAGAACTGATAGGGTTAAACTTCAAACGAACAGCTCACACGGAGGCGGGTCCGAAAAGGCCGTCAGCTATGGTGGTGCTGGGAAGATCCGAACATAGGAAAAATCAATGTGCATAGAAGATGTATTCAAAGACAAAATACCCGCACTCACCATTAGGGCCTCCACGTGCCCGTATGACCTCCCTACAATGCCTGGGCATGATCCTGATGAGGTGGCGGATGGTCTCCTGAGGGATGTCCTCCCAGACCTGGACTAAAGCATCCGCCAACTCCTGGACAGTCTGTGGTGGATGGAGCGAGACATGATGTCCCAGATGTGCTTGATCGGATTCAGGTCTGGGGAAAGAACGGTGGCCAGTCCATAGCATCAATGCCTTCCTCCTGCAGGAACTGCTGACACACTCCAGCCACATGAGGTCTAGCATTGTTGTTACGCCGAGCGCTCCGGGTCCCCGCTCCTCCCCGGAGCGCTCGCAGCGTTCTTTTATTCACAGCGCCCCGGTCAGACCTGCCGACCGGGTGCGCTGCGATATTGCTCCCAGCCGGGATGCGATTCGCGATGCGGGACGCGCCCGCTCGCGATGCACATCTCGGTTCCCGTACCTGATCCGTTCCCCGTCTGTGCTGTCCCAGCTCCTTAGGGCGCGCGCGCCGGGTCTCTGCAATTTAAAGGGTCACTGCGCCACTGATTGGCGCAGCAGGCCTAATCAGTATATTCACCTGTGCACTCCCTACTTATACCTCACTTCCCCTGCACTCCCTCGCCGGATCTTGTTGCCATTGTGCCAGTGAAAGCGTTCCCTTGTGTGTTCCTAGCCTGTGTTCCAGACCTCCTGCCGTTGCCCCTGACTATGATCCTTGCTGCCTGCCCTGACCTTCTGCTACGTCCGACCTTGCTCTTGTCTACTCCCTTGTACCGCGCTTATCTCAGCAGTCACAGAGGTTGAGCCGTTGCCGGTGGATATGACCTGGTTGCTACCGCCGCTGCAAAACCATCCCGATTTGCGGCAGGCTCTGGTGAATACCAGTAGCAACTTAGAACCGGTCCACCGACACGGTCAACGCCCATCCCTCTCTGGCACAGAGGATCCACCTCTGCATCCAGCATCCAGCCTCCGATTATCTTAGCCGGATAAATTTGAGGGGGACTCTAAGTTTTGCCGTTGTTTTCTTTCGCAATGTTCCCTGCATTTGGAGATGATGTCTTACCAGTTTCCTACTGAAAGGTCAAAGGTGGCTTTCGTAGTCAGCCTTCTGTCTGGGAAAGCCCTGTCATGGGCCACACCGCTCTGGGACCGCAATGATCCTGTCACTGCCTCTGTACACTCCTTCTTCACGGAGATTCGAAGTGTCTTTGAGGAACTTGCCCGAGCCTCTTCTGCCGAGACTGCCCTGCTGAACCTGGTCCAGGGTAATTCTTCTGTTGGCGAGTACGCCATCCAATTCCGTACTCTCGCCTCCGAATTGTCCTGGAATAACGAGGCCCTCTGCGCGACCTTTAAAAAAGGCCTATCCAGTAACATTAAAGATGTGCTGGCCGCACGAGAAATTCCTGCTAACCTACATGAACTTATTCATCTTGCCACCCGCATTGACATGCGTTTTTCCGAAAGGCGTCAGGAGCTCCGCCAGGATATGGACTTTGTTCGCACGAGGCGGTTTCTCTCCCCGGCTCCTCTCTCCTCTGGTCCACTGCAATCCGTTCCTGTGCCTTCCGCCGTGGAGGCTATGCAAGTTGACCGGTCTCGCTTGACACCTCAAGAGAGGACACGACGCCGCATGAAGAACCTTTGCCTGTACTGTGCCAGTACCGAACATTTCTTGAAGGATTGTCCTATCCGTCCTCCTCGCCAGGAAAGACGCACGCTGACTCCGCACAAAGGTGAGACAGCTCTTGATGTGAACTCTGCTTTTCCACGTCTTACTGTGCCTGTGCGGATTTCTTCTTCTACCTTCTCCTTCTCAGCTATGGCCTTCTTGGATTCCGGATCTGCAGGAAATTTTATTTTGGCCTCTCTCATCAACAGGTTCAACATCCCGGTGACCAGTCTCGCCAGACCCCTCTACATCAACTCTGTTAATACCGCACGGAACCTCTCTTAATGTGCATCGGACCCCATCACGAAAAAATTGAATTTTTGGTCCTCTCTAACTGCACTTCAGAAATTCTTCTTGGATTACCGTGGCTTCAACGCCATTCCCCAACCCTTGATTGGACCACAGGGGAAATCAAGAACTGGGGTACTTCTTGCCACAAGGACTGTCTTAAACCGGCTCCCTGTACTCTCAGTCAAGACCCTGTGGTTCCCCCGGTATCTGGTCTTCCCAAGGCCTATCTGGATTATGCTGATGTTTTTTTGCAAAAATCAAGCAGAGACTTTGCCTCCTCACAGGCCTTATGACTGTCCTATTGACCTCCTCCTGGGTACTACTCCACCCCGGGGCAGAATCTATCCTCTGTCTGCTCCGGAAACTCAAGCCATGTAGGAGTACATCCAAGAGAACTTAAAAAAGGGGTTTATCCGCAAGTCCTCCTCCCCTGCCGGAGCTGGATTTTTTTTTGTTTCCAAAAAAGACGGCTCCTTACGCCCTTGCATTGATTACCGTGGACTTAATAAAATCACTGTAAAAAAACGCTACCCCCTACCTCTTATCTCGGAACTCTTTGACCGCCTATGAGGCGCCCACATCTTTACCAAGCTGGACTTAAGAGGTGCTTATAATCTCATCCGCATCAGGGAGGGGGACGAATGGAAGACTGCATTTAACACCAGAGATGGACACTTTGAATATCTGGTTATGCCCTTTGGCCTTTGCAACGCCCCTGCCATCTTCCAAGACTTTGTAAATGAAATTTTTCGTGATCTTCTATATACCTGTGTTGTGGTTTACCTAGACGATATTCTGTTTTTTTCTGCTAACCTAGAAGAACACCGCCAGCATGTCCGCATGGTTCTTCAGAGACTTCGGGACAATCAATTATATGCCAAAATGGAAAAATGTCTCTTTGAATGTCAGTCTCTTCCTTTCCTAGGATACTTAGTCTCTGGCCAGGGACTACAAATGGACCCAGATAAACTATCTGCCGTATTGGATTGGCCACGCCCCTCCGGACTCCGTGCTATCCAACGTTTTTTGGGGTTCGCCAATTATTACAGACAATTTATTCCACACTTTTCCACTATTGTGGCTCCTATCGTGGCTCTAACCAAGAAAAACGCCAACCCTAAGTCCTGGCCTCCTCAAGCGGAAGACGCATTCAAACATCTCAAGACTGCCTTTTCTTCTGCTCCCGTACTCTCCAGACCTGACCCATCTAAACCCTTCTTTTTGGAGGTAGACGCCTCCTCGGTGGGAGCTGGAGCAGTTCTTCTACAAAAAGATTCTTCCGGGCATGCTGTTACTTGTGTGGTTTTTTCTAGGACCTTCTCTCCGGCGGAGAAAAACTACTCCATTGGTGATCGAGAACTACTGGCCATAAAATTGTCGCTTGAGGAATGGAGGCATCTGCTGGAGGGATCCAAATATCCAGTTATTATTTACACTGACCACAAGAATCTCTCTTATCTCCAGTCTGCCCAACGGCTGAACCCTCGCCAGGCTAGGTGGTCGTTGTTCTTTGCCCGTTTTAACTTTGAAATTCATTTTCGCCCTGCTGACAAGAACATTAGGGCCGATGCCCTCTCTCGTTCTTCAGATGCCTCTGAAGTGGAAGCCTCCCCGCAACACATCATTCCTCCGGACTGTCTGATCTCCACTTCTCCAGCTTCCATCAGACAAACTCCTCTAGGGAAGACCTTCGTTTCTCCACGCCAGCGCCTCGGGATTCTCAAGTGGGGACACTCCTCCCACCTCGCAGGCCATGCTGGCATCAAAAAATCCATCCAACTCATCTCTTGATTTTATTGGTGGCCCACTCTGGAGACTGATGTTGTTGATTTCGTGCGGGCTTGTACTGTCTGTGCCCGGGATAAGACCCCTCGCCAGAAGCCTGCTGGTCTCCTTCATCCTCTGCCTGTTCCTGAACAACCTTGGTCACAGATTGGTATGGACTTTATTACTGACTTACCTTTATCCCATGGCAACATAGTTGTTTGGGTGGTCGTTGATCGATTCTCCAAGATGGCACATTTTATCCCTCTTCCAGGCCTTCCTTTGGCGCCTCAGTTGGCGAAGCAATTTTTTATACACATTTTTCGCCTTCACGGTTTGCCCACGCATATCGTCTCGGATAGAGGCGTTCAATTTGTGTCTAAATTCTGGAGGGCCCTCTGTAATCAGCTCAAGATCAAATTAAACTTCTCTTCTTCTTATCATCCCCAATCAAATGGGCAAGTAGAAAGAATTAATCAGGTCCTGGGTGACTATTTGCGACATTTTGTTTCCTCCCACCAGGATGACTGGGCAGATCTTCTACCATGGGCCGAATTCTCGTACAATTTCAGAGTCTCCGAATCCTCTGCTAAATCCCCATTCTTCGTGGTGTACGGCCGTCACCCTCTTCCCCCCCCCTCCCCACTCCCATGCCCTCTGGTTTGCACGCTGTTGATGAAGTGACTCGAGACCTCTCCACCATATGGAAAGAAACCCAAAATTTTCTTTTACAGGCTTCATCCCGGATGAAAAAACATGCTGATAAGAAAAGAAGAATTCCCCCCATTTTTGCTCCCGGAGACAAGGTATGGCTCTCTGCTAAGTATGTCCGCTTTCGTGTCCCCAGTTATAAACTGGGACCACATTATCTTGGTCCTTTCAAAGTCAAGTGCCAGATCAACCCTGTCTCTTACAAACTCCTTCTTCCTCCTTCTCTCCGTATTACCAATGCCTTCCATGTCTCTCTCCTTAAACGACTCATCCTTAACCGCTTCTCTCCCAAAGTTGTTTCTCCCACTCCAGGTTCCGGGTCATCTGACGTCTTTTCGGTGAAGGAGATTCTAGCATCCAAGACGGTCAGAGGTAAAAGATTCTTTTTGGTTGACTGGGAGAATTGCGGTCGAGAGGAGAGATCTTGGGAACCTGAGGACAACATCCTGGACAAAAGTCTTATCCTCAGGTTCTCAGGCTCCAAGAAGAGGGGGAGACCCAAGGAGGGGGGGGGGGGGTACTGTTACGCCGAGCGCTCCGGGTCCCCGCTCTTCCCCGGAGCGCTCGCAGCGTTCTCTTATCCACAGCGCCCCGGTCAGACCTGCCGACCGGGTGCGCTGCGATATTGCTCCCAGTCGGGATGCGATTCGCGATGCGGGACGAGCCCGCTCGCGAAGCGCATCTCGGTTCCCGTACCTGACCCGTACCCCGTCTGTGCTGTCCCGGCGCGCGCGGCCCTGCTCCTTAGGGCGCGCGCGCGCCGGGTATCTGCGATTTAAAGGGCCACTGCGCCACTGATTGGCGCAGCAGGCCTAATCAGTATATTCACCTGTGCACTCCCTACTTATACCTCACTTCCCCTGCACTCCCTCGCCGGATCTTGTTGCCATTGTGCCAGTGAAAGCGTTCTCTTGTGTGTTCCTTGCCTGTGTTCCAGACCTCCTGCCGTTGCCCCTGACTACGATCCTTGCTGCCTGCCCTGACCTTCTGCTACGTCCGACCTTGCTCTTGTCTACTCCCTTGTACCGCGCTTATCTCAGCAGTCAGAGAGGTTGAGCCGTTGCCGGTGGATACGACCTGGTTGCTACCGCCGCTGCAAGACCATCCCGCTTTGCGGCGGGCTCTGGTAAATACCAGTAGCAACTTAGAACCGGTCCACCGACACGGTCCACGCCCATCCCTCTCTGGCACAGAGGATCCAGCCAGCCGAATCGTGACAATTGTCTTGCATTAGGAGGAACACAGGGCCAACCGCACCAGCATATGGTCTCACAAGGGGTCTGAGGATCTCATCTCGGTACCTAATGGCAGTCAGGCTACCTTTGGCAAGAACATGGAGGGCTGTGCGGCCCCCCAAAGAAATGCCACCTCACACTATTACTGACCCACCGCCAAACCAGTCATGCTGGAGCATGTTGCCGGCAGCAGACCGTTCTCCACGGCGTCTCCAGACTCTGTCACGTCAGTCACATGTGCTCTGTGTGAACCTCTTTTCATCTGTGAAGAGCACAGTGTTCTCTGGCAAATGCAAACGTCCTGCATGTGTTGGTCTGTAAGCACAACCCCCACCTGTGGACGTCGGGCCCTCATACCACCCTCATGGAGTCTGTTTCTGACCGTGTGAATGGACACATTTGTGGCCTGCTGGAGGTCATTGTGCAGGGCTCTGGCAGTGCTCCTTCTGCTCCTCCTTGCACAAAAGCAGAGGTAGTGGCCCTGCTGCTGGCTTGTTGCCCTCCTACAGCCTCCTCCATGTCTCCTGATGTACTGGCCTGTCTCCTGGTAGTGCCTCCATGCTCTGGACACTATGCTGACAGATACAGCAAACCTTCTTGCCACACCTCACATTGATGTGCCATCCTGGATGAGCTGCACTACCTGAGCCACTTGTGTGGGTTGTAGACTCTGTCTCATGCTACTACTAGAGTGAAAGCACCGCCAGCATTCAAAAGTGACCAAAACATCAGCCAGGAAGCATGGGAACCTAGAAGTGGTCTGTGGTCCCCACCTGCAGAACCACTCCTTTATTGGGGGTGTCTTGCTAATTGCCTATAATTTCCACCTGTTGTCTGTTCCATGTGAAATTGATTGTCAATCAGTGTTCTTCCTGAGCGGACAGTGGGATTTCACACAAGTGTCAGTGACTTGGAGTTACATTGTGTTGTTTAAGTGATTCCCATTTTTTTGAGCAGTGTATATATGAGAAGACCAGCACAACATGAACTTTCAATACCTGCTGGCATGGTTATCCAAGCTAGAGGTAAGGTTTACAAAATCAAGGCAATGCAAACCCCTCCAGGAACAGGACACAAAATTAGGGTGGGTGCATTATCCAGCTGATGTATTACAAGATACAGGACATAGAACAGCTTGGAGAAGAGGAGAATGCCTTAAAGGGGTACTCTGGTGGAAAGGAAAATGAAACATATTTGTAAATTACTTCAATATATAAAAATCTTAATCCTACCAGTACTTATCAGCTGCTGAATACTACAAATGAAGTTGTGTAGTTCTTTCCAGTCTGACCACAGTGCTCTCTGCTGACACCTTTGTCCATGTCAGAAATTGTCCGGAGTAAGAGCAAATCCCCATAGCAAACCTCTTCTGTTCTGGACAGTTCCTGACATGGACAGAGGTGTCAGCAGAGAGCACTGTGGTCAGACTGGAAAGAACTATACAACTTCCTGTGGAGCATATAGCAGCTGATAAGCACTGGAAGGATTAGGATTTTTTAATAGATGTCATTTACAGATATTACAAATAAGCTTAACTTAATGGCACCAGTTGATTTGAAAAAAAAAAAAGTTTCCCACCTGAGTACCCCTTTAAAGGGGTACTCTGCTAATCAACATTTGGAACAAACTGTTCCAAATGCTAGAGCTGGCGCCGGGAACTCATGACGTTATAGCCCCACCCCTTCACGGCATCACGCCCCGCCCTCTCAATGCAAGTCTATGGGAGGGGGCGTGGCAGCCACCATGCCCCCTTCCATAGACGTGCATTGAGGGGGTGGGCGTGATGTCATGAGGGGGCAGGGCTATGACATCACAAGCTCCCGGCACCAGCTCTAGCGTTCTGAACGTTTGGTTCCAAACGCTGAGCAGCAGAGTACCCCTTTAAGTGCCCTATTCTGATATCACTAACAACAATTCAGGTCACAGGGGCCGGAGTGATCCATCAACCGCTTCTGCAATGTGACTGAGATTACACTGGATCGGGAGAACCAGACCGAACCAACAATCCCACTCATGCACTGAGCTAATTGGGGAACTGGAGGAAAGCTGTCCTAAATAAAGAACAAATATTGATCTATCCACATGCAAAAATTACTAAATAAATAAATTACTAAATAAATAAATCACTAAATAAATACATTTAAAAAAATACTTTTTCATATGGTGTCCTTACTTTTTCTTCCTGACTGTATTTTATCCTATCATTTTATTGTATTTTCTTTTCTAATCAGGTTCATTTCCCAGTTTGCTCTGTTAATTAATGATGATGTTTCTAGGGAATACTCGACAGAACAAGGCAGCAGAGCCCCCTGGGATTCTTCCCAGAATACTTAAGATGCTTCCGCGATTCGGCGTTTTCCACAGGAGTCCCTGCCGGATGGAGCAGCCATGTGACGAATCTATTCTTCATTATTATTATTAGGCTTCAAGTAATGAGCCGAGAGACGATCTGTGTGTATAGAAACCTCTGGGCTTTATTTTATTATGGCCTCTCCAAACTCATCCATCTGTGAAAAGTCATATCGTACCTTGTATTAAACCATTGTAAGTGTTCATGTGGTATCACTGATCACAATGTCACCTACAGTATATAATTCCAGATCTGATTTCTTTTTGGCAATGGATACATTTAAAAAGGATTGATAATTTTTTTTTTGTGTGTGTGTGCTTATTATGGTGCAATATTTTTCCATAGGTCTTTGTTTAATATACTGATTATTTATTTATTTACTTATTTAATTTATTTAAAATAATATAGTCAATGTAAGTCTATGGGGAAGTGGTTGTCTGTGCACAAAAGGTATAGAATTTTTATTTTTATTTTTTTTTATTTTTATTTTTGTAAAAATAAGTGACATGCAACTTATTTACTAGCTCTTTTTTTTATTGTTAACAGTTTTTTCCCCCCCGAAGGCAAAAATGTATTTAAAAAAATGATCGTTATTTAAGGGGTACTCCTGAAGAAGGGTGTGTTTAATATGCCCAGTCTATCCCTTATGAAAGAAAAAAAGAAAGAAAAAAACCTTTACTTACCTCCACTGCTGTCCTGGTGCCCAATGCACTGCTCTTTCTGGTCCCGGGGGTTGATTCCTCACAGTGCAGCTAAACTAACCGCTGGCCACAGTGGTGTCCCTGACGATCCTATAAAATGCAGCGTCGTCCTCCCACCTCCTCAATCCGCACATATCACTGGATTAAGAGGCTGCATAATTTTATTGTGAGCAGCCAGAAGGATTTCTTCTGCTAACTGTGGTGAATCTCTAATCCAGGAAGCCCTCCCTGATGATACCGACATGTTCCAGCCCTCACATAGAAACCAGCGCTACTGTACTTCTTCTTTGAACAGTTTGCTTAGTTCCTCTTCTATAGCCTTTATTTTCTCTCTTCACTTGTACACAGCTCCTGTGAACAGGGGACATAGCTATAGAGGTAGCAGTTGCACTGGGGCCCTGGTTCCTTATGGGGGCCACAAAACACATTTGCTCCATAAGAGACCAGTATTATATTTGGCATATGGGGCCCTGTTACAGATTTGGCATCGGGGCCCAGAAGCTACAAACTACACTTCTGCCTGTGAGGGTGTTGTATCTGCTCTCCTCCATATCTACAGCTGCAGTAGGCTGTCCTCCAAGGATTCTCTTCCTCATTTCTTTTCCACATTTTGGGTTAGTGTAATATATAATGTATTACCACCCTCCTTTCCTAAAGAAAGTCCCCTTTCTGCTGCCCCCAGTAGTGTCATACTGCTGATCTAGGTACCCACAATTAACTACACGTACTGTTGCAATATAAATAATTCTGTCCAAACTAATAGTGTCAATCACACATTGCCCATTATTATAGAAAATGCCAAGGAAAAAAAAAAGGCAAGGGGGCCGCCCGATAATTCCCTCTGGGTCTACAGGTTGTTATATTAAATAGTCATAGCATAGAATAGACACGGTTACCCGCACTCACCACTAAGCTTCAGTAAGCCGACTCCGCTTCAACTACTCGCACGGATGTCACCGGCTCCAGACTCGATGCAGGGCGCTCAGAGGCGATTGCTGGCGGTTTCGTGCTGTGTGCGCTTCATCCAGCCTGGTAGGAGAAGTGCACACAACGTGAAACCGCCGTCAGTGGCCTCTGAGCGCCCTGCATCGAGTCTTGAACCGGTGACGTCCTTGCGAGTAGTTGAAGCGGAGTTGTGCTTTGTGCTGGCGGTTTCACACCGTGTGTGCTTCTTCTGGCCTTGTACGAAATCTGAAGAAGCGCACACAGTGTGAAACCGCTGGCAGTGGCCTCTGAGCACCCTGCATTGAGTCTGGAACTAGTGACGTCCTTGCGAGTAGTTGAAGCGGAGTCGCACTGTGTGCAGATGGTTTTGCCCTGATATGAGCCTAGAAGAAGTGCACACAAAGGGAAACTGCCGGTAGTGGCCTCTGAGCGCCCTGCATCGAGTCTGGAACCGGTGACATTCTTATTGAAGCAGAGTCGGCTGACTGAAGCCTAGCGGTGAGTGTGAGTAACCGTGTCTCTTCTATGCTACTTGTTTTAGTGACTTAGTCCTTTCTGGTTCCCAGCACCGCCGGACCCACACACTTAGGACTTTGGTCATCCACAGTGGTAAAGGTAACAGAACCCAGTGATCCTGACTACTTTATAGCAAATAGTGCCACTATATCTTTGAAGTAATATTGAATAGTAAGATTCCATAACCAAAACACTTGATCTGATATTTATTGTGCTACTAGCTGAGTACCCGGCATTGCCCCGTTTTTCCTTCCTAATCCTTCTTGGGGAGGAAAATAAACAAAGGAGGAAGCTTTTGACTTCCTATCCCGTCCTCATATATTGTTGTCATATTCCAACCCCATATCCCGTCCTCATATCCCGACCTCCTATCCTGACCTCCTATCCTGACCTCCTATCCCGTCCTCCTATCTCGTCCTCCTATCTTGACCTCCTATCTCGACCTCCTATACCGACCTCCTATCCTGTCCTCCTATCCCGTCCTCCTATCTCGTCCTCCTATCTTGACCTCCTATCTCGACCTCCTATCCCGACCTCCTATCCTGACCTCCTATCCCATCCTCCTATCCCATCCTCCTTTCCCGTCCTCCTATTTCGACCTCCTATCTCGACCTCCTATTTCGACCTCCTATTCCGTCCTCATATCCCGTCCTCCTATCCCGTCCTGCTATATCAACCTCCTATCTCGACTTCCTATCCCGACCTCTTATCCTGACCTCCTATTCCGACCTCCTATCCCAACCTCCTATCACGAACTCATATCTCGACCTCCAATCTAAACCTCCTATCTCAACCTCCTTTCCCTTTCTCATATCTCGACCTCCTATCTTGACCTCCTATCTCGACCTCCTATCCTGACCTCCTATCCCGATCTCCTATCCTGACTTCCTATCCCGATCTCCTATCCCAACCACCTATCCCATCCTCCTATCCCGTCCTCCTATCCCGTCCTCCTATCTAGACCTCCTATCTCGACATCCTATCTCGACCTCCAATCCCTACCTACTATCCCGACCTCCCATCCCGTCCTCCTATCCCGTCCTCCTATATCGACCTCCTATCTCGACTTCCTATCCTGACCTCTTATCCCAACCTCCTATCCCGACCTCCTATCACGACCTCATATCTCGACCTCCTATCTCAACCTCCTATCTCAACCTCCTTTCCCGTCCTCCTTTCCCTTCCTCATATCTCGACCTCCTATCTCGACCTCCTATCCTGACCTCCTATCCCGACCTTCTATCTTGACCTCCTATCCCGATCTCCTATCTCGACTTCCTATTCCAACCTCCTATCCCGACCTCCTATCCCATCCTCCTATCCCGTCCTCCTATCTCTACCTCCTATCTCAACCTCCTATCCCAACCTACTATCCGGACCTCCCATCCCGACCTCCTATCCCAACCTCATATCCCGACCCATAATATATGTACCAGGTATTAAAATATCTCCAGCCATACGGAAGTTATATGGGAACATACATTTCCCATTGATTTGTATGGGACTTTAAACAAAAACAATAACCCTCACAAATGGGAGAAGTTAAGGATTAAATTAACTATCCTACATTTTAAGTGGACATATAAGTAACATGTGACCAAGTATTATCGAAATATCTCCAGCCGTTTGGAAGTTATGCAGTAACATATATTTACCATAGACTTGTATGGGACTTTAAACAAAAACCCTGACCTTGCCAAGTGGCGGTGAGTAAGGGTTAAATTACCTATCCTATGTTTGTTGTTGACATATAAGTAACATGTGACCAAGTTTCATGTTAATATCTTTAGCCATTTGGACGTGATGCTTTAACATACACACACATACATACACACACATACATACACATACACACACATACATACACACACATACATACACATACACACATACACACATACACACATACAAACACACATACATACACACACATACATACACATACACACACATACACACATATACATACACACATACATACATAAACACATACATACATACACACATACATACATACACACAAACATACACACATACACACACCTATACATACATACATACATACATACATACACACATACATACACACACATTGGGGGAGAAATATCAAAACTTGTCCAGAGGAAAAGTTTCTGAGTTGCCCATAGCAGCCAATCAGATCGCTTCTTTCATTTTTAACAAGGTCTCTGCAAAATGAAAGAAGCAATCTGATTGGTTGCTATGGGCAACTGGGCAACTTTTCCTCTGGACAGGATTTGATAAATCTCCTCCATTGATATATATATATATATATATATATATATATATATATATATATATATATATATATATAGATTATGCCGCATTTTCCATCTTCTGTCTTCACAGAGAAATTATCCCAACACTGCTTGGTCCAGTGTTGATCGTAACACTCTACAATGTCTTGACACCAATTTGGAAGTCTCCATAAGATGATCCATAAAATTAAGATGAGGACAATGAACCAGACGGAAATATCTGAAATATTTCTCATCGGTTTCCAGAACCTTCAGGATTTTAGGTTCTTCGTCATCTGTATGTGCCTGGTCACCTACACGGCTACAATAACTGGGAACCTCATCATAATCACATTGGTTGCCACCAGTCATCACCTCCGATCTCCAATGTTCTTCTATCTTGGTCACCTCTCCTTCTCAGATGTGTTGCTTATTTCCAACATTATGCCATTCTTGGTGCACATTATACTGTTCAGTGGTAGCCTGGTGTCCCTTAAGGGCTGTATTACTCAGTTCTTCTTCTATGGACTTTCTGCAACTACCGAGTGTCTTCTTCTGACAGCAATGTCCTATGACAGATATCTAGCCATTTGTAACCCATTGCGCTACTCCAGCATTATGAGTTCAACGCTGTGTGTATCTATAGTTGCATTTTGCTGGTCTCTGGGATTTATTATAACTCTGGTTCCAGTATTATTGATAAAGACCTTGTGGTTCTGTGGCCCCAATGTCATTGACCACTTCTTCTGTGATCTTGGACCTCTTCTGGAGTTGTCCTGCTCAGATGTTTCCATAGTGAAATATGAGGTTCTGTTACTCTCTGGTCTCCTAACCATCACCCCCTTTGTGTTCATTGTTGTCACCTATGGTCACATTTTCATAACCATCATGAAGATCACCTCAGTCACCGGGAGGAAGAAGGCCTTTTCTACCTGTAGTTCTCACCTGGCTGTTGTAGGAACCTATTATGGAGCACTTTTTGCGATATATGTTATACCCCGCAGAGGGTATTCTTTGAATGTCAACAAAGTGGTATCCCTCATGTACTCAGTAGTCACCCCATTGTTCAATCCCATGATATATGGCTTGAGAAATAAGGAAATCAAAGAGGCCATCCGAAATCATCTCCTCATTTGTACAAGAAATTCTAGAAAATGAAATTTTTTTGACTACGTGCATTAAAGGGGTACTCCGCCCCTCCAAGGATAGGGGATAAGATGTCTGATCATGGGGGTCCTGCCGCTGGGGACCCCCGCAATGTCCCTGCTGTACCTGGTGTTGGTTTAGATCATTGGGTGCTGCGCCGGAGGCTCGTGACAGCATGGCCACGCCCCCTCAATGCAAATATATGGGAGGGGGCGTGATGGCTGTCATGCCCCCTCCCATAGATATGCATTGAGGAGGCATGGTCGTGACTAGACCTTTGGATAGGGGATAAGATATCTAGAGGCGGAGTACCACTTTAACATGGTTTTTCAGTTTTTTTGTACTTGCTTTGTGCCCCTGATGCCAAGTTATGTGTATTGTCATTGCACTTGTATTACCTTTTTTTTTTGTATTTGCATGCCCCCAAAGGTTCTGCATTCTTCTGCACTAGAAATTACTGTGGTCTCGAGCCTTTCCCAGGATCCTGTTGCAGGTCAGCTGGGGCTTGGCTGCATCTTGTCTTTCCTTACAAGTCAGCCCACCAGTTGTGTGAAGCCAATCTCTAGGTCCCGCCATGCCTGTGTGAATGATGCCCCCTCTCTCAAGTCTAGAGATAGTGGGAACGCACTCAACACAGGCACGATGGGACGAAGAGACGGACCTTACACGTCATCAGAAGGCTGGCTTGTTAAAAGGGGAACTCCCGTGCCCCAGCGTTCTAAACTTCTTGTTCAGAACGCTTAGAGCGGGTGGCCGTGATTGTGACATCACAGCCACACCCCTCGTGACATCACACCACACCCCTCCCTTCATGTCTATGGGTAGGGGCGTGACAGCCATCATGCCTCCTCCCAAAGACATGAATGGAGGGGGGAGGTGGTGTGATGTCACAATGGGCGTTGCCATGACATCACCATCACGGCCACCCACTCTAACCGTTCTGAACAAAAAGTTCAGAATGCTGGAGCATGGGAGTACCCCTTTAAGGAAAATAAGAAGAAGACAAGCCCTCTATGATCACCTGACCTGTGACCACCTGACCTGTGACATGTCTTTAGCTGCACAGGAAGCCAGGAAAGGCTCAAGATGACGCTGATTTCTAGTGCAAAAGAATGCAAAACGACTGGGGGCATAACAATACCAAAAAAGGGACAATCCACAACAGACAGGTATGTAACATACGTAACTCGGCATCAGGGGCACATTTGGTATACCCCTTTAACATTTATTTATTTATTATTACATCTATTTATTTTTATAAAATATAACCTCACTGGTAAAAAAACAAACAAACAAAAAAAAACATTTATATTTACATATTTAAAGGTTTGCATATCACTTGTCCAATAGAATCCAGGTTTTAGATTTTTACTTTGCGCACCAGGACGGACATTTACATCCTGTACATGAAGCGAGCACAGGAGCTGCGCTCGCTTCATTCATGGCAGGTCTCTCTCTACTGCTGTCAGCAGCCAGGGACCAGACAGTAATGGTGGGTATCAGCGACCGGGCTAATGTCTGCCATTAACCCTTCAGATGCCATGATCAATACTGATCATGGCATCTGTTGCATTATTGGGGTTCAGAGGGAACTCATTGGACCATCCGCGGCATATTTGTGGGGGTTCAATGACTTAAAATGTCCATCAAAAGTCCCCTTTATCTGCCTTCTGACGGCTCCAACGATTTCCACCTGCCATCCAGCAGACCAGAAAAACAGATCGCCAACATGATCACATATGCAATATGCTATAGATAGCCCCCTATTGCATAACTACAACTCCCAGCATGCCCTTGGGCAGTCAGTGTATGCTGGGAGTTGTAGTTTTGCAACAGCTGGAGTTACACTGGTTGGAAAAGCTGAGTTAAGGTTTATTTCCGCACCACTGTGCCTTTAGCTGTTGCAAAACTACAACTCCCAGCATGCACTGACAGACCCCGCATGCTGAGAGTTGTAGTTTTGCAACAGCTGGAGGCACACCACTACAACTCCCAGCATGCCATTTTCTTGTCTGTGCATGCTGGGAGTTGTAGTTATGCAATAGCTACAGTTGCATAACTACAACTCCCAGCATGCACGGACAAGAAAATGGCATGCTGGGAGTTGTAGTGGTGTGCCTCCATCTGTTACATAAATACAACTCCCAGTATGCCCTTCGGCAGTCAGTGCATGCTGGGAGTTGTAGTTTTGCAACAGCTGGAGGTACGCAGCTGGATTGAACACTGAGTTAGGGTCTTTTACCTAACTCAGTGTTTTCTAACCAGTGTGCCTCCAGCTGTTACATAACTACAACTCCCAGCATGCGTGGTCTGTCAGTGCATGCTGGGAGTTGTAGTTTTGCAACAGCAGGAGGTTTGCTCCTCCCCCCATGTGAATTTACAGGGCACATTTACATGGGTTTACAGTGAGTTTCCCGCTGAAAGGTTGAGCTGTGGCAACTTTTCTGGAAAACTCACTGTAAACCCCCGCCAGTGCAAATGTACCCTAAAAACACTACACTATACTACACTACACAGACACATAATAAAGAGTAATATAGTACATATACACACCCTTACACCCCCCCCAAATAAAAAATTTAAAATATCTTGTACGGCACTGTTTCCAAAACGGAACTCCCAGCATTCCAGGGCAGCCATTGACTGTCAAGGGGCATGCTGGTAGTTTTGCAACAGCTGGAGGCACCCTGTTTGGGGAACACTGCCGTAGGGTATTTTTGGTGGAAGAGGCAGACCCATGCTTGCATTTGGGTCTGTCCATATGCAAACTCCTAATATAGGCCTCAAATGTGAATGGCTCTCTCACTCCGGAGCCCTGTCGTATATCGAGGAAACAGTTTAGGGCTACATATGGGGTATTTCCGTACTCGGGAGAAATTGTGGTACAAATTTTAGGGGGGCTTTTTTTTCCTTTTATCCCTTATGAAAAGGAAAAGTTGGGGGCTACACTGTTATGTTAGTGGAAAAAAAAGAAACATTTTTACACTGGTATGCTGGTGTTGCCCCTTACTTTGTATTTTCACAAGAGGAAAAAGGCGAAAAAGACCCCCGAAATTACGTAAATACTCCATATGTGGACGCAAAGTGCTCTGTGGGCGCACAACAAGGCTTAGGAGGCATTTGAGGGCTAAATTGGTGATATGCACAGGGATGGCTAAGGATGAGCGAATCGAATCTGAGGAATCTGAATTAACCCGATAACGACCATGGACGTCTATACTCGCCCAATGGCCGTTACCGGGGTATGACGCGGGCTCCTGACTCGAGCCCGCGTCATACCGGCCAGCCCCCAGCTGATTCCTGTAGCTGGGGGCCGGCGTTAATAGCCGACATGCGGCGATCGCCGCGGCCGGCTATTAACCCTTTAGATCGCCGCTGTCAAAGTTGACAGCGGCGTCTAAAGGTGCCTGTATACAGTCCCTGGTGGTCCAGTGGGGTGGATCGCTCCTCCGCAGCGCGATCGTGGGGGAGCGATCCACTGCTGAGGTAGCCTGAGGGCTTACCTCTCTTCCTGTGTCGGCTCCGGCTCTCTGAATGATAAAGCCTGGCAGGACCAGGCTTTATCAATCGAGCGCAGAGCACACAGATGAATGGGATTGTATGCAATCCCATTCATCTGTATGAGGAATCAAATGATTCCTCCTAAAAGTCCCCTAAGGGGACTAAAAGTGTAAAAAAAAAAAGTTTAAAAAAAGTTTAAAAACACACACATTAACCCCTTCTTTATTAAAAGTTTAAATCACCCCGCTTTTCCCAAATTCCATATTAAAAATATGTAACCATAATAAAAAAAACATATGTGGTATCGTCACGTGCGTAAATGTCTGAACTATAAATATATATCATTAATTAAACCGCACGGTCAATGGCGTACACGCAAAAAAATTCCAAAGTCCAAAATAGTGTATTTTTGGTCACTTTTCATACCATAAAAAAAGGAATAAAAGCGATCAAGAAGTCCAATCAAAATAAAAATGGTACCGATTAAAACTTCAGATCACGGCGCAAAAAATGAGTCCTCATACCGCCCTGTACGTGGAAAAATAAAAAAGTTATAGGGGTCAGAAAAGGACAATTTTAAATGTATAAATTTTCCTGCATGTAGTTATGATTTTTTCCAGAAGTGCGACAAAATCAAACCTATATAAGTAGGGTATCATTTTAATCGTATGGACCTACAGAATAAAGATAAAGTGTAATTTTTACCGAAAAATGTACTGCCTAGAAACAGAAGCCCCCAAAATTTACAAAATGGTGTTTTTTCTTCAATTTTGTCGCACAATGATTTTTTTTTCCGTTTCGCCATAAATGTTTGTGTAAAATGACTCATGTCATTCCAAAGTAGAATTTGTGGCGCAAAAAATAAGCCCTCATATGGATTTTTAGGTGCAAAATTGAAAGGGTTATGATTTTTAAAAGGTGAGGAGGAAAAAACAAAAGTGTAAAAACAGAAAAATGCTTGGTCCTTAAGGGGTTAATTATGAATTTCAGAAAAAATTTGCTTCGCAATGAATCCGAATATTGTCCCGATTCGATCGCAAAAATTCATTAAACTCCATTTAGTGCGGTCCAGGCTCCAGGGCATCTAAAATGGCAGACCCACATGTGAGGAAATGAGGCAAGGAACTCTGGGAAGGCGGGAACTTGGGTAGGCGCGATGACCCTGAATCACATGCAGCATGCAGCCTATCATCAGCCAGTCACCCATGTGATGTCACAGCCCTATATAATCGGCAGCCATCTTGTGGCCAGTCACATCAGCTTTTTATTTCAGAGAGAACGTTTCACTGAAGGGAGAGAGAGAGCGTTGTGTGCCTTGCACAGAAAAACAGCTTGACAGCAGCGATTCACCACAAGCCCAAATCACTGCAGAAAAGCACTGACAGAGAAGGGAGAGAAAGTACACATTTGGGTGTAATACACAGCGACTCCACTGCTGCAGTGGGGTGTACAGCAACTCTAAAACTTAAAGGGGCCAGTTAAGCTGAGCAGTAAAAGCCATTGTCACCTGCTATTGGTGCCTAATAATACTGTGCTTGGCTCTAATACACAGTGATTCTGTATTGCTGCAGTTGGTTGTACAACAACTGTAAAGCTAACAGGGGCCAGTTAGAGTGAGCACGAAAAGCCATAGTCACCTGATTACAGTGCCTAATACAGGTTGCGTAACGGAGCTTATTGTCCTCTCATAAGTGTAACCTGTGCTTACATAGGTGGTGTACTTTTATTTTTCCTGAAAAACTAATTTGGGCCTAGTTACTGTGAAAGGCCAGCCAAAGCTACACACTTGTTTTTGTAGTCTAATATAGTTTTAAGTAGAGATGAACGAACTTTTCAAAAATTCGATTCGGCCGATTCGCCGAATTTTCCGAAAAAGTTTGCTTCGATCCGAATTTTTTCGGGGCAAATCTATATTAAAAAGGCTATTTCTAGCCTACATACAGCCTCTATAGGGGTATAGAACACTTTGCTGTGTTCTAAAATGCATATGGAGTGTGCTGGGGTAGTGAAATAATACTGTTATTCAGAATAGCATGCAGATTACCGGCATCGCTCTTAGAATCACTGCCGCACAGCAGCACAATGACAGAGCCTGGTGGTGGCATCAGTGTCAGGAGACCATACAGTGATTGAATGACAGCTTGGAGGTGTTGACAGCATGAGGAGACCATATAGTGGATGAGTGGCACAGCGTGGAGGTGTTGGCAGCATGAGGACACCATATAGCATAGCGGGTGCTACCTATGAGAAAATTTGAATTTCCCAGACCCAGGCCCAGCAGCGGCATCAGTAAACCATATATTGCTTGAATGACACAGCTTGGAGTTGGCTAATGCACGAGTACACAGCAGGGCTTCACAATCCCTAAGAAAAAACACTACAATTTTTGAAATTTTTGAAAAAGATTTTGGATAGTAGGTGCTACCTATGAGAAAATTTGAAATTCCCAGACCCAGGCCCCACAGCGGCATCAGTAACCCATATATTGCCTGAATGACACAGCATGGAGTTGGCTAATGCACGAGTACACAGCAGGGCTTCACAATCCCCCCCAAAAAACACCACAATTTTAGACATTTTGAAAAAGTTTTTGGATAGTAGGTGGTACCTATGAGAAAATTTGAAATTCCCAGACCCAGGCCCCACAGCGGCATCAGTATGCCATATATTGCCTGAATGACACAGCCTGGAGTTGGCTGATGCATCAGGAGACCATTGAAATTTTTTTTTTAATTTAAATCAAACTTTGAGGGGCCTGAACCCCATCGTGTGGGTACAAAGAACCAAATCCAACAAGCCCCCACAGCAACATCAGTAAACCATATATTGCCTGAATGACACAGCCTGGAGTTGGCTGATGCACGAGTTCACACCAGGGCTTCACAATCCATCCCAAAAAACACCACAATTTTAGAAATTTTTGAAAAATATTTTGGATAGCGGGTGCTACCTATGCGAAAATTTGAAATTCCCAGACCCAGGCCCAGCAGCGTCATCATTTTTTTATTTGAAATTTAAAACAAACTTTGAGTGTCCCGGACCCCAGTGTGTGGGTACGAAGGACCAAATCCAACAAGCCCCCACAGGGATCATGTGGCCGTGAGATGTAGGCGCAACGTCTCCATTGCCCTGACCGGCCATTGTTTCCAAGACTTTTTGCCAAGGCAAACCATGTGAAGAACAGCGTGACACCGCCGTGCCCTGCACACATGTTATGTTGAAGGGCCACTGAGACTTGTCCAGGCAGTGGAGGCTTAAGACACAGTGGAGGATGAGGAGGCGGAGTAGCAGCAGCACCAGTCGGAAAACCATATATTGCCTGAATGACACAGGCTGGAGTTGGCTGATGCATGAGTACGCACAAAAGCTTGACAATCCCTAATAAAAAAGATAAACATTTTTGACAAAAAATTTTTAGGAAAATTTAGGACAGCGGGTGCTCTCTATATATTACCTGAATGACGCGGCCTGAAGTTGGCTGCAGCATGAGGAGACCATTGCCGTGTGGGTACAAAGGACCTAATCTCACAAGCACCCACAGGGCTCATGTGGCCGTAAGATTTAGGTGCAACGTCTCCATAGCCCTGACCGGCCATTTTTGGTTTTTGTACCTTTGTTTAAGAACAAGCGCATATCCAAGAGTCCAGAAGACTCTATAATGCAGGACGGTGGACCACCAAAAGACATTCTTCTCTAAAATATTTTTTACAGAAGATTTTTTATAGATTTTTAAAGAAGCAGAGTTCATCCCTCTCTGTATTTGTTTTGAAAATTTTAATTAAAAAAATCACGCGCAACAAGCGTTCAATGGTGTAATGGTTATTATTCTGGAAAATTCAACATTATTACTGTGAAAATTATCAGAAAATTTGAAAAAAACACTACCCAAGGGTGTTTAAAGGGTACTCCGGTGCTTACACATCTTATCCCCTATCCAAAGGATAGGGGATAAGATGCCTGACCACGGGGGTCCCGCAGCTGGGGACGCCCGTGATCATGCACGCGGCACCCCGTTTGTAATCAGTCCCCGGAGCGTGTTTGCTCCGTGTGTGATTACGGTCGACCGCAGGGCCAGCGGCGTGTGACGTCAAGCCTCCGCCCCCGTGTGACGTCACGCTCCGCCCCTCAATGCAAGCCTATGGGAGGGGGAGTGACAGCTATCACGCCCCCTCCCGTAGGCTTGCATTTAGTGGTGGAGCATGACGTCACACGAGGGCGGAGGCGTGACATCACACGCCGCCGACCCTGCGTTCGACCGTAATCAGACACGGAGCGAACACGCTCCGGGGACTGATTACAAACGGGGTGCCGTGTGCATGATCACGGGCGTCCCCAGCTGCGGGACCCCCGCGGTCAGGCATCTTATCCCCTATCCTTTGGATAGGGGATAAGATGTGAAAGCACCGGAGTACCCCTTTAATAACCCCATACATTGCACCATAAATGTTGAAATTTTAATTAAGCATGTATGTATGTATTCCAAAAATCCTAAAATTAAAGGCCCAAGCCCAGAAGCATCATGAAGTCAAGTAGTTCCTAAAAGACACAGGAGCAGTCAGGAGTAGGCATCAGCAGTACCCAAGAGGCTTTCATAACCCCTTACATTGCACGATCAATCGTGAGATCGAGCAATAACAGGTGTGTTATGCCCTCAGATGTCCGGGCTGCACGCGCGCAAAACACTGAACGGACCAGCGTTAGTCTATCCTTCACCGACAGGTGCAGGTAACCCTCTGAACCCCATTCGTGATAGGGATCAGGGATTGCAACTATTTGCCAGGAAAGAAGAATTCCAACTAAGTGCGGGTCATAAGCTCGGGTCCATTAAGTCCCTGCCCTTTGTACACACCACATGTCTCTACTACCGATTGGATGGTTTAGTGAGATCCTCGGATAGGCCCCGGCGGGGTAGGAGAAGGCCCTGGCAGAGCGCCGAGAATTTAAAGATCATTGTTGAAATTTACATTAAGCATGTATTAGCTACTGCTAAACTTCCAAAAATTAAAGGCCCAAGGCCAGATGAGTCAGGAGCAGGCATTCGCTGTACCCAAGAGGGTTTCATAACCCCTTACATTTAAAGATCAATGTTGACATTTGCATTAATTATATATTTAGCAACTGCTAAACATCCAAAAATTGAAGGCCCAAGGCTCGAGGCATCAGGGAGGCAAGTAGTTCCTGAAAGACACAGAATGAGCCAGGAGTAGTCAGGAGCAGTACCCAAGAGGGTTTCATAACCCCTTACATATAAAGATCAATGTTGAAATTTGCATTAAGCATGTATTTGCCTACTGCTAAACTTCCAAAAATTAAAGGCCCAAGGCCCGAGGCATCAGGGAGGCAAGTAGTTACTGAAAGACACAGAATGAGTCAGGAGCAGTCATTCGCAGTACCCAAGAGGGTTTCATAACCCCTTACATTTAAAGATTAATGTTGAAATTTGCATTAAGCATGTATTAGCTACTGCTAAACTTCCAAAAATTAAAGGCCCAAGGCAAGATGAGTCAGGAGCAGGCATTCGCTGTATTCATTTGCAGTACCCAAGAGGGTTTCATAACCCCTTACATTTAAAGATCAATGTTGAAATTTACATTAAGCATGTATTAGCTACTGCTAAACTTCCAAAAATTAAAGGCCCAAGGCCAGATGAGTCAGGAGCAGGCATTCGCTGTACCCAAGAGGGTTTCATAACCCCTTACATTTAAAGATCAATGTTGACATTTGCATTAATAATATATATTTAGCAACTGCTAAAGATCCAAAAATTGAAGGCCCAAGGCTCGAGGCATCAGGGAGGCAAGTAGTTCCTGAAAGACACAGAATGAGTCAGGAGCAGTCAGGAGCAGTACCCAAGAGGGTTTCATAACCCCTTACATATAAAGATCAATGTTGAAATTTGCATTAAGCATGTATTTGCCTACTGCTAAACTTCCAAAAATTAAAGGCCCAAGGCAAGATGAGTCAGGAGCAGGCATTCGCTGTACCCAAGAGGGTTTCATAACCCCTTACATTTAAAGATCAATGTTGACATTTGCATTAATAATATATATTTAGCAACTGCTAAAGATCCAAAAATTGAAGGCCCAAGGCCCGAGGCATCAGGGAGGCAAGTAGTTCCTGAAAGACATAGAATGAGTCAGGAGCAGTCAGGAGCAGTACCCAAGAGGGTTACATAACCCCTTACATTTAAAGATCAATGTTGAAATTTGCATTAAGCATGTATTTAGCTACTGCTAAATTTCCAAAAATTAAAGGCCCAAGGCCCGAGGCATCAGGGAGGCAAGTAGTTCCTGAAAGACACAGGATGAGTCAGGAGCAGGCAATCGCAGTACCAAAGAGGTTTTCATAACCCTAATTGATAACCCAAGAGGGTTTCATAACCAACCATAATTGTGAAGTATTGTTGTAGCACCATGGTCAATCTACTCTGAGTCATCTGGCATTGGTGGCTGGAAATCCTGGCTGATCCATCCCTGATTCTTGACAAACGTCAGTCTCTCCACATTTTTAGTGGACAGACGAGTTTGCCTTGGGGTGACTATGGCCCCGGCCACACTAAACACCCACTTTGATGGCACACTACTGGCCAGGAAGGACAGCTTTTCCAGGGCAAACTCTGCTAGTTGTGGCCATAAATCAAGTTTGGCTGCCCAGAAGTCCAGCGGATCTTCAATGGTTGTTGGCATGGTCATGTCAAGGAATGCCACCACCTGCTGGTTCAGGTCCTGCTCCATGTCTACCTGCTGCTGATGAGTTGCTTCACTATATGGGTGAAAAAAGCTACTCATCAGCGACTGTAGACTCTCAGGCTGCTGCTGATTGAGCTGGTACTGCTCCTGCCACCCCTCCCCTCCCCAGCAGCCATCGCAGTGGAAGGTGAGCACAGAGGGCCCCCCGAGTCAGACCTGCGAGTGGATGGACCATGTGACTACATAGAATCTCTCTGTAGTAGGTCAGTTTGTCCTCCCTCTCAGTGGGTGTAAAAAAGGCCCCCATTCTGGGACAGTAGCGAGGGTCTAATAAGGTGGAGATCCAGAAGTCATCCCGCTAACGAATTTTGACAATTCAGGGGTCACTACGCAAGCAACTGAGCATGCATCGTGCCGTTTGTACCAGTGACTCGGAGGGACTACCTGCCTCCATCTCCACTGCATACTGCCAAGGTGTGTCTGGGTCCTCTGTCTCGCCTTCCTCATAACCCTCCAGCTCCTCTGGCTGCTCCTGCTCCTCCTCTCCTGTCCGATGACTAGAAACACCAGCCATCTCATCCAACCTAAACTGTGCTCAGCTCTGCCCCTCATCCTCCTCCTCCTCCAGTTCAGCTCCCACAGGGCTCATGTAGCCTTGAGATGTAGGCGCGACGTCTCCGTTGCCTTGACCAGCCATGGTTTCAATCATTTGTTGTAGGAAATGTAGGAGTGGAATGAAGTCCTTCACTTGTAATTCGGGCGACTTACAAATAATGTGGCTTCCTCAAAGGGCCTCAGCAAATGGCAGGTGTCACGTATGAGCTGACACTGGTTCACATTGAGGTTACACAGGGAAGTGGTCCTATCTGCTTGGATCATCAAGAATTCGGTGATTGCTTTTCTTTGTTTGTATAGTCTGTCCAACATATGGAGGGTGGAATTCCAACGTGTGGCAACGTCACAAATAAGACTATGTTGAGCTGGCAGGTGTCACGTATGAGCTGACACTGGTTCACATTGAAGTTACACAGGGGAGTGGTCCTATCTGATTGGATCATCAAGAAATCGGTGATTGCTTTTCTTTGTTCATATAGTCTGTCCAACATATGGAGGGTGGAATTCCAACGTGTGGCACCGTCACAAATAAGACTATGTTGTGGGATACCGTTCTGACGCAGAAGCTCAAGGAAGGTGTGCTTGGCGGTGTACGAGTGGTTGAAGTGCATGCACAGTTTCCTTGCCATTTTCAGGATGTTTTGCAAATGGGGTGAAGACTTCAGGAAGGGCTTGACAACCAGATTCAACACATGTGCCATGCAGGGCGTATGTTTCACACTTCCTTGTCGCAGCGCAGACACGATGTTCTTCCTGTTGTCGGTCACCATGTTTCCCATTTCCAGATTTTGTGGAGTAAGCCATACTCGAATTTCTTTACGAATGAACTTTAGCAGTTCCTCCCCTGTGTGACTCCGTTCGCCAAGGCAAACCATGTGAAGAACAGCTTGACACCGCCGTGCCCTACACACATGGTACGATGAAGAGCCACCGAGATTTGGACGTGCAGTGGAGGCCGAGGACACGGTGGAGGTTGAAGAGGCGGCATCGCACACTGTAACAGGACCTACTGCCTGAGAGCAAGAGTGTGGAGGAGGAAGCGGTGTGACCTGTCCAAGTTGCTGTTGTGGCTGTGCAGAAACCACATTTACCCAGTGGGCCGTAAAAGACATGTATTGTCCCTGCCCGTAGTTACAGCTCCACACGTCGGCGCTGCTGTGCACTTTTGAACACACCGACAGGCTCAAGGACTGGCTCACCTTCTCTTGTACAAACTTATGCAGGGCTGGTACTGACTTCTTCGCAAAGAAATGATGGCTTGGGACTCTCCACCTCTGCACGGCACAAGCCATCAATTCTCTGAATGGTGCAGAGTCCATTACTTGAAAAGGGAGGGACTGCAACACCAGCAACTTGGACAGGAGCACATTCAACTTCTGTGCCGTTGGATGAGTGGGTGCATACTGTTGTCTCTTGGACATGGCTTCGCCAATGGATTGTTGGCGGAATGGCTGACTAAAAGCGGGAGAAGCAGGAGCAACAGAAGGAGGGTTTGACACACAGCTCCCTTCGGCTGAAGTGGTGGAGCCTTGGGTGGATGAAGGAGGGAGCGGATGGCCACTGGGTGATGCATCAGGCTGGACCACTACATCGGAGCCATGGTTCTCCCAGGCTGCTTTATGATGGCGAAGCATGTGTTGATGCAGGGCCGTGGTGCCGACATTGGGACCCTGGCCATGCTTCACCTTCTGTCGAGAGATCTTGCATGTGGCCACGTGAACCTCCTCCGGATGCCTTATGAAAAACTTCCACACCGCCGAGTGGCTGATTTTCCCACCTGCAGTCCGCACTAATTGACTTCTACTGGCACCGTCTCCAGGAACCCCTGTTCCACTACCTCCCAGAAAGGTAGGCTGCCGCGAAGCAGGTGGTCTCCCCCAAGCATGTTTGGCTCCTGAATTTCCACTCCTTCAACCACGCTGACTGCCAAACGTGCTATCGCCTTGCTGCCTCAAGGGCAACCTGCAACTCTCTTCTCCTGATGATGACAAAGCCCCTTCTGCACCCGGCTCCCAATTGCGATCGGCTTCATCATCATCAACTGGTATGTGCACGTCACTGATGTCCTCCTCATGTTCCCAACAGTGTCTGCTTCAGGACCCTGAACCCTTGCAACACCGCCTCCCACGTCACTCTCCGCATCACTACTTGGCCGCCTAGCGGAGCAAGCGGCGCATGTCTCCTCCCCTTCTTGGCTGGCCAATAGCTGCTGACTGTCCTCTATTAGATCGTCCTCAGTAAATAGTGGAGCTGAACCCACAGCATAAGATACTTCTTTAGGAGAAGGAACAGCATAGGACAAAGGCAATGGGGGACAGGGACTGCTCCCGGGCCATGGCAACATAGGGTTGTGTCTGAGGAATCCACCGACTGTTGACTGGGGGTGTCAGATGTTACTTGTGATGAAGTGGATGAGCGTGTTAACCAATCCACGACGGCAGATGGGTTGCTGGTCGAGACACGACCGCTGGCTGATAACGGGAGCTCAAGCCTCTCTCTGCGACTCCTGCTGCCACTCGCCCTATTCTGCTGCCAACTCTGCCTGAAGTATTTAGGTCTCTGCCACTCCTCTGTGCACGTCCTGGCACTTCTCTACCTGACATACTTAGTGCGTTTATGAGGGTATTACAATACGCTACACTACTCTTTAAACAATATTTGTCTAGAACAGCAGCAGGTGATTACTTATGGCTGTCCTTTCACAGTATGTAGCCCCTTGACAGATTAACAGGTACAAGATGGTACAATACTTGGATGTACCTATGCGGTATGCACTGATGAGGGCAGTAATATGCGCAACTATACGCAGAAAAAACTCAGTATTTTTGTAAAACACCAGCCGGTGGATACTATTGTTTGGACTTTGACAGTATGGAGCACTTTGACAGCTTAACAGGTACAAAATGGTACAATACTTGGATGTACCTATGTGGTATGCACTGATGAGCAACAATACGCAGAAAAAATAAGTATTTTTTTAAAACACCAGCCGGTGATTACTTTTGCCAGGAGTCAGAACTTTCCCTGTATCTAGACTTGTTACAGATACAGAATAGTAGACTGCTTTGATGTAGGTATGTGGTATGCACGTATGAGGGCTGACAAATGCACTACAGTCCGCTGAAAATCCTTCACAGAGTAACAGCACAGCACTCTGCACTCCTGTCTTTCCCTAATGCTGATGTGACTAGCAGTTGCTGTTTAACGCGTTGGTATGAGCTATTCACACACACACAGTCCCGTCCTCTCCATCTGAGTGCATAGATGAAATGAAGAGAGGCAAGATGGCCGCCGATTATATAGGGGCTGTAACAACACAGGAGTCAGTGAACACTGATAGGCTGCATCTCACATGTGATTCAGGGTCAGCCCGCCTACCTTCATTCCCGCCGCTGTTTCCCACCCTCCCATAATCCCCTGCCCCATGTACTCACTTGTGGATCCACCATTTTAGATCTCCTTTAGCCTGGAACGCTGTAAAATGAAGTTTAATGAAGCAATTTGTGCATTCTTTGCAAATCGAATATTTCATGAAATTCGTAACGAATTTGGGTTTGTCATTCGATTCGCTCATCTCTAGTTTTAGGCATAGTGGAGCGCATTGTCCAGCTCTCATAAGTATAACATATACTGTACGCACTCAGCTAGTGTATAAGTATGTAAGGCAGAGAAGTGCAAGGACGTGGAGAGAGGAGTCGCAGTTGCCTAAATTCATCAGGTGCAGGCAGAGGTCGCAGCAGAGTAGGGGCGTGTGGCAGCAGGAGTCGCAGCGAGAGGTTTGAACTCCCGGTGTCAGCTAACGGTCGGTCTCGACCAGCAGCCCAGCACTGTTATTGATTGGTTCACTCGGTCATCCACTTAATCCCAAGTGACATCCAACACCTCCAGTCAACAGTGGGTGGGTTCCTCTGACTCAACCCTCAGTTGGCATGGCCCTCATGCTGCTGCTGCCACCTTCAGGCTCTGTCATTGTGCCGCCATATGATCTTCTCATGCTGGTACTGCCAACTCCAGGCTCTCTCATTTTGTTGCTATATGGTCTCCTCATGCTGATGCTGCCACCTCCAGGCTCTGTAATTTTGCTGCTATATGGCCTCCTCATGCTGATTCTGCCACCTCCAGGCTCTGTAATTGTGCCTCCATATGGTCTTCTCGTACTGAGACTGCCAACTCCAGGCTCTCTCACTGTGCTGCTATATGGTCTCCTCATGCTAATGCTGCCCCCTCCAGGCTCTGTCATTGCACTGCTACAGTATATAGTCTCCTCATGCTGATCCTGCCTCCTCCAGGCTTAGTCATTGTGACGCCATATGGTCTCCTAATGCTGATGCTACCACCTTCAGGCTCTCTCATTGTGCTGCCATGGATACTATAAAACATATTTAAGGTGCTGCTCCCCAGTTACAGAAATTCCTCAGCATTAGACCACAATTAAGTATTGAGGATATGCATTAGCTAAAACTTAACTATTTCCCTATTTTCCCCCTACAAACACTGCCATTACCCATGGTTTTTAGTTGGAAATAGCGAGAGGTTCCTGTGTGGGGCTGCCCTTTTTAGGGTGAGTAACACTTGCCAAAAAGGGAATTAATAGTGCGAGAGTAGGGCCTTACAGGGGAAGATTGTAGCCCACCGGTTACAATGGACCATATGTTGTTCCCTTCCACATTTTAGAGGTCTTTGCATCACATCAATACTTGGTGGTGTAGGTGGCACATGGAATTTTTTGCACACCCTTTCCTTTTGTTAGATTTCAAAACAATTTGGGGTCCATATATTTTATCCTAAGAAAAGTTAAGTTTTAGCTAATGCATATCCTCAATACTTACTTGTGCACACCAATACTTTGCCAAAAGGGACCATTTTCTTTTGCCTGCCTACTATTCTGATCCTGCTACCTGCCTGATGCCAGTCAAGTTCTCCTTCTTTCACCCACCTTCATCACCAGGTACTGGTATTAACACCCACTTCCTCACTCTACCAAAGTGTACCAAAGTGCACGGCAGCGCCGACGTGTGGAGCTGTAACTATGGTCAGGGACAATATATGTCCTTTACGGCACACTGGGTGAATGTGGTTCCTGCACAGCCACAACCGCAACTTGGACAGGTCCCACCACTTCTTTCTCCACGCTCTCGCTCTCAAGCAGTTGGCCCTGTGTCAGTGTGCGACTCCGCCTGCTCATCCTCCTCTGTGTCCTCGGCCTCCACTGCATGTACAAATCTTGGTGGCCCTCCAGCATAACATGTGTGCAGGGCACGGCGTTGTCAAGCTGTTCTTCACATGGTTTGCCTTGGCGAACGGAGTCACACAGGGGAGAAACTGCTAAAGTTATTCATAAAGAAATCAGTGTTTTGCAACTAGTGTGCCTTCAGCTGTTCACTACAACTCCCAGCATGCATGGGCAGCCAAAAGGCATGCTGGGAGTTGTAGTTTTGCAACAGCTGGAGGTTTGCCCCCCACCATGTGAATACACCCTAAAAACACTACACTATACTGCACAAAATAAAAAGTAAAACACTAGACATTTACCCCCCCACCCCCCCAATAAAAATGAAAAATGTCTGGTACGACACTGTTTAAAAAAAATGAGCCTCCAGCTGTTGCAAAACGACTACTCCCAGTATTGTCTGACTGTCCAGGCATGCTGGGAGTTTTGCAACAGCTGGAGGCACCCTGTTTGGGAAACATTGCCGCAGCATAATTTTGGTATCGGAGGCAAGTGTAATTCTTGCATCCTGGTCCATCCCTGTGCAAATCCCTAATTTAGGCCTCAAATGCACATAGCACTCTCTCACTTCGGAGCCCTGTCGTATTTCAAGGCAACAGTTTAAGGCCGGGCTTTTTCTCCTTTTACTCTTTATGAAAAGGTAAAGTTGGGGTCTACTCCAGCATTTTATTGTAAAAACAATTAATTTTCACACCAACATGCTGGTGTTGCCCCATACTTTTCATTTTCAAGAGGTAAAAGGAAAAAAAAATTGTACCACAATTTCTTCTGAGTACGGAAATGCTACCAATGCTTAAGGGGACAGTGGTCAGATGTGCAAAACATGCTCAGGTCCTTAAGGTGAAAATGGGCTGAGTCCTTAAGGGGTCAAATCTTCAATCTAAAGTTTACAAAATATATTTAATCATTTCAATTGTGAGACCCTATGATCTCATTGTCACGATGCCGGCTGGCAGGTAGTGGACCCTCTGTGCCAGAGAGGGATTGGCGTGGACCGTGCTAGTGGACCGGTTCTAAGCCACTACTGGTTTTCACCAGAGCCCGCCGCAAAGCGGGATGGTCTTGCTGCGGCGGTAGTGACCAGGTCGTATCCACTAGCAACGGCTCACCTCTCTGGCTGCTGAAGATAGGCGCGGTACAAGGGAGTAGGCAGAAGCAAGGTCGGACGTAGCAGAAGGTCGGGGCAGGCAGCAAGGATCGTAGTCAGGGGCAACGGCAGAAGGTCTGGAAACACTGGCAAGGGACACACAAGGAACGCTTTCACTGGCACTAAGGCAACAAGATCCGGCAAGGGAGTGCAAGGGAAGTGAGGTAATATAGGGAGTGCACAGGTGATAACTCTAATTGGAACCACTGCGCCAATCAGCGGCGCAGTGGCCCTTTAAATCGCAGAGACCCGGCGCGCGCGCGCCCTAGGGAGCGGGGCCGCGCGCGCCGGGACAGAACAGACGGGGAGCGAGTCAGGTAGGAGAGCCGGGGTGCGCATCGCGAGCGGGCGCTACCCGCATCGCGAATCGCATCCCGGCTAGCAGCAGGATCGCAGCGCCCCGGGTCAGAGGACGTGACCGGGGCGCTGCAGCGGAGGAGGTGAAGCGAGCGCTCCGGGGAGGAGCGGGGACCCGGAGCGCTCGGCGTAACAGTACCCCCCCCCTTGGGTCTCCCCCTCTTCTTGGAGCCTGAGAACCTGAGGAGCAGACTTTTGTCAAGGATGTTGTCCTCAGGTTCCCAGGATCTCTCTTCAGGACCACAACCCTCCCAGTCTACTAAAAAAAAATTTTTTCCTCTGACCTTTTTGGCAGCCAAAATCTCCTTGACCGAGAAGACGTCCGAGGAGCCGGAAACAGGAGTGGGAGGAACAGATTTGGGAGAAAAACGGTTGAGGATGAGTGGTTTGAGAAGAGAGACGTGAAAGGCATTAGGGATACGAAGAGAAGGAGGAAGAAGAAGTTTATAAGAGACAGGATTAATTTGACACAGAATTTTGAAAGGACCAAGATAGCGTGGTCCCAACTTGTAGCTAGGGACACGGAAGCGGACATATTTAGCGGAGAGCCATACCTTGTCTCCAGGGGAAAAAACGGGGGGAGCTCTTCTTTTCTTATCCGCGAACCTCTTCATGCGTGAAGAAGCCTGTAAGAGAGAATTTTGGGTCTCTCTCCATATAATGGAAAGGTCACGAGAAATTTCATCCACAGCGGGCAGACCAGAGGGCAAGGGGGTAGGGAGGGGGGGAAGAGGGTGACGGCCGTACACCACGAAAAATGGGGATTTGGAGGAAGATTCAGAGACCCTGAAGTTATACGAGAATTCGGCCCATGGAAGGAGATCTGCCCAGTCATCCTGGCGGGAGGAAACAAAATGTCGCAAATAATCACCCAGGATCTGGTTAATTCTTTCTACTTGTCCATTGGACTGGGGATGATATGCAGAGGAAAAATTTAATTTAATCTTGAGTTGTTTACAGAGAGCTCTCCAGAATTTAGACACGAATTGGACCCCTCTATCCGAGACAATCTGCGTAGGCAACCCGTGAAGACGAAAAATGTGTACAAAAAATTGTTTAGCCAACTGAGGCGCAGAAGGAAGACCAGGAAGAGGAATGAAATGTGCCATTTTGGAGAATCGATCAACGACCACCCAAATAACGGTGTTGCCACGGGAAGGGGGTAAATCAGTAATAAAATCCATACCAATCAGAGACCAAGGCTGTTCGGGGACAGGCAGAGGATGAAGAAAACCAGCGGGCTTCTGGCGAGGAGTCTTATCCCGGGCACAGATAGTGCAGGCTCGCACAAAGTCCCCAACATCCGTCTCCAGAGTTGGCCACCAATAGAAGCGGGAGATGAGTTGCACAGATTTCTTGATGCCCGCATGACCTGCGAGATGGGAGGAGTGACCCCATTTGAGGATTCCGAGGCGTTGGCGTGGAGAAACAAAGGTCTTTCCTGGAGGAGTCTGTCTGATGGAGGCAGGAGAAGTGGAGATCAGGCAGTCAGGTGGAATGATGTGTTGCGGAGGGAGATCAACTTCTGAGGCATCCGAGGAACGAGAGAGAGCATCGGCTCTAATGTTCTTATCGGCAGGACGAAAGTGAATCTCAAAATTAAATCGGGCAAAGAACAGAGACCACCGGGCCTGGCGAGGATTCAGCCGTTGGGCCGACTGGAGGTAGGAGAGGTTCTTGTGGTCGGTGTAGATAATAACAGGAAATCTTGATCCCTCCAGCAGATGCCTCCATTCCTCAAGTGCTAATTTAATGGCTAGAAGTTCTCGATCCCCGATGGAGTAGTTCCTCTCCGCTGGAGAGAAGGTCCTAGAGAAAAAACCACAAGTGACAGCATGCCCGGAAGGATTTTTTTGTAGAAGAACAGCTCCAGCTCCTACTGAGGAGGCATCAACCTCCAATAGGAAGGGTTTGGAAGGGTCAGGTCTGGAGAGCACGGGAGCCGAAGAAAAGGCAGACTTGAGTTGTTTAAAGGAGTCTTCTGCTTGAGGAGGCCAGGACTTGGGATCAGCATTTTTCTTGGTTAAAGCCACGATAGGAGCCACAATGGTAGAAAAATGTGGAATAAATTGCCTGTAATAATTGGCGAACCCCAAAAAGCGTTGGATAGCACGGAGTCCGGAGGGGCGTGGCCAATTTAAGACGGCAGAGAGTTTGTCTGGATCCATCTGTAGTCCCTGGCCAGAGACCAAATATCCTAGAAAAGGAAGAGATTGGCATTCAAACAGACATTTCTCAATTTTGGCATAGAGTTGGTTGTCACGAAGTCTCTGAAGAACCATACGGACATGCCGGCGGTGTTCCTCTAGATTGGCAGAAAAAATTAGGATATCGTCCAGATATACCACAACACAGGAGTATAATAGATCACGAAAAATTTCATTGACAAAGTCTTGGAAGACGGCAGGGGCATTGCACAGTCCAAAGGGCATGACCAGATACTCAAAGTGTCCATCTCTGGTGTTAAATGCCGTTTTCCACTCGTCCCCCTCTCTGATGCGGATGAGGTTATAGGCGCCTCTTAAGTCCAATTTAGTGAAGATGTGGGCACCTTGGAGGCGATCAAAGAGTTCAGAGATGAGGGGTAAGGGGTAGCGGTTCTTAACCGTGATTTTATTAAGACCGCGGTAGTCAATGCAAGGACGTAGGGAGCCATCTTTTTTGGAGACAAAGAAAAATCCGGCTCCGGCAGGAGAGGAGGATTTACGGATAAAGCCCCTTTTTAGATTCTCCTGGACGTATTCGGACATGGCAAGAGTCTCTGGGGCAGAGAGAGGATAAATTCTGCCCCGGGGTGGAGTAGTACCCGGGAGGAGGTCGATAGGGCAATCATAAGGCCTGTGAGGAGGTAGAGTCTCAGCTTGTTTTTTGCAGAAAACATCCGCGAAGTCCATATAGGCCTTGGGGAGACCGGTTACTGGAGGAACCACAGAGTTACGGCAAGGGTTACTGGGAACCGGTTTTAGACAGTTCTTGGAACAAGAGGACCCCCAACTCTTGATCTCCCCAGTGGACCAATCCAGGGTTGGGGAATGAAGTTGAAGCCAGGGAAGTCCAAGGAGAATCTCCGAGGTGCAATTGGGGAGGACCAAAAGTTCAATCCTCTCATGATGAGATCCGATGCTCATAAGAAGGGGCTCCGTGCGGAAACGTATGGTACAGTCCAATCTTTCATTATTTACACAATTGATGTAGAGGGGTCTGGCGAGACTGGTCACTGGGATGTTGAACCTGTTGACGAGAGAGGCCAAAATAAAATTTCCTGCAGAACCAGAGTCCAAGAAGGCCACTGTAGAGAAGGAGAAGGCAGAAGCAGACATCCGCACAGGCACAGTAAGACGTGGAGAAGCGGAGTAGACATCAAGGACTGTCTCACCTTTGTGCGGAGTCAGCGTACGTCTTTCCAGGCGGGGAGGACGGATAGGACAATCCCTCAGGAAGTGTTCGGTACTAGCACAGTACAGGCAGAGGTTCTCCATACGGCGTCGTGTCCTCTCTTGAGGTGTCAGGCGAGACCGGTCGACCTGCATAGCCTCCACGGCGGGAGGCACAGGAACAGATTGCAGGGGACCAGAGGAGAGAGGAGCCGAGGAGACGAAACGCCTCGTGCGAACAGAGTCCATATCTTGGCGGAGTTCCTGACGCCTTTCAGAAAAACGCATGTCAATGCGAGTGGCTAGGTGAATAAGTTCATGTAGATTAGCAGGAATTTCTCGTGCGGCCAGAACATCTTTAATGTTGCTGGATAGGCCTTTTTTGAAGGTCGCGCAGAGGGCCTCATTATTCCAGGACAATTCTGAAGCAAGTGTACGGAATTGTACGGCATACTCGCCAACGGAAGAATTACCCTGGACCAGGTTCAACAGGGCAGTCTCAGCAGAAGAGGCTCGGGCAGGTTCCTCAAAGACACTTCGGATTTCCGAGAAGAAGGAGTGTACTGAGGCAGTGACGGGGTCATTGCGGTCCCAGAGCGGTGTGGCCCATGACAGGGCTTTTCCGGACAGAAGACTGACTACGAAAGCCACCTTAGACCTTTCAGTGGGAAACAGGTCCGACATCATCTCCAGATGCAGGGAACATTGGGAAAGGAAGCCACGGCAAAACTTAGAGTCCCCATCAAACTTATCCGGCAAGGATAAGCGTATCCCAGGAGCGGCCACTCGCTGCGGAGGAGGTGCAGGAGCTGGCGGAGGAGATGACTGCTGAAGCTGTGGTAGCAACTGTTGTAGCATAACGGTCAGTTGAGACAGCTGTTGGCCTTGTTGCGCAATCTGTTGTGACTGCTGGGCGACCACCGTGGTGAGGTCAGCGACAACTGGCAGAGGAACTTCAGCGGGATCCATGGCCGGATCTACTGTCACGATGCCGGCTGGCAGGTAGTGGACCCTCTGTGCCAGAGAGGGATTGGCGTGGACCGTGCTAGTGGACCGGTTCTAAGCCACTACTGGTTTTCACCAGAGCCCGCCGCAAAGCGGGATGGTCTTGCTGCGGCGGTAGTGACCAGGTCGTATCCACTAGCAACGGCTCACCTCTCTGGCTGCTGAAGATAGGCGCGGTACAAGGGAGTAGGCAGAAGCAAGGTCGGACGTAGCAGAAGGTCGGGGCAGGCAGCAAGGATCGTAGTCAGGGGCAACGGCAGAAGGTCTGGAAACACTGGCAAGGGACACACAAGGAACGCTTTCACTGGCACTAAGGCAACAAGATCCGGCAAGGGAGTGCAAGGGAAGTGAGGTAATATAGGGAGTGCACAGGTGATAACTCTAATTGGAACCACTGCGCCAATCAGCGGCGCAGTGGCCCTTTAAATCGCAGAGACCCGGCGCGCGCGCGCCCTAGGGAGCGGGGCCGCGCGCGCCGGGACAGAACAGACGGGGAGCGAGTCAGGTAGGAGAGCCGGGGTGCGCATCGCGAGCGGGCGCTACCCGCATCGCGAATCGCATCCCGGCTAGCAGCAGGATCGCAGCGCCCCGGGTCAGAGGACGTGACCGGGGCGCTGCAGCGGAGGAGGTGAAGCGAGCGCTCCGGGGAGGAGCGGGGACCCGGAGCGCTCGGCGTAACACTCATCAGGCTGTTGCCACCTCCAAGCTTGGTCATTCTGCCACTATATGGTCTCCTCTTGCTGCAGCCAATTCCAGGCTGTGTCATTCTGCCACATTATTGTCTCCTCATGCTGCTGCCACCTCCAGGCTGTGTCATTGTGCCACCATATGGTTTCTTCATGCTGTTGGCACCTTAAATTAAACTTTAGAAATGTTAATCTATTTTAAATCTTCAATTAAAATTTTACAATATATATTTAATCTTTTCTATTGTGAGGCCCTATGGTCTCGTCAGGCTGCTGCCACCTCTAGGCTCTGTCATTGTGCCGCCATGTGACTCTTTGTTAGATTGGGTTTTGTGGTCATACAATATTAGTTAAAAGTAAACGCCTCGAGCACCCAGCAAATTAAACTTGTGAATCTAACCAAATTTTAAATTTAAATTTTAAAAAATGTAATCTTTTCAAGACTGAGGCCCTATGGTCGTCAACGTCATATATTACCTGTGAAATTACCACAAGAATCCAATGAAACAGGATGGAGCGATAACAATGAACAATAACTGATTAAATTAAACATTCACACTTTCACAGTCAGGGGGAGGGGCGCTGAGAGGTAGGGTCTGGAACAGTTTGTATCTCGCCTCACGGAGGACCGCCAGCTCAAGTTTAACCCCTTAAGGACCACGGGTTTTTCCGTTTTTGCACTCTTGTTTTTTCCTCCTCCCCTATTAAAAGTCATAACCCTTAAAATTTTGCACCTAAAAATCCATATGATGGCTTATTTTTTGCGCCACCAACTCTACTTTGCAGTGACATCAGTCATTTTACCCAAAAATCTATGGCAAAACGGAAAAAAAATCATTGTGCGACGGAATTGAAGAAAAAATGCCATTTTGTAATTTTGGGGGCTTCTGTTTCTAGGTAGTACATTTTTCGGTAAAAAATGACACCTTATCTTTATTCTGTAGATCCATACGATTACAATGATACCCTACATATATAGGTTTGATTTTGTTGTACTTCTGGAAAAAATCATAATTACATGCAGGAAAATGTATATGTTTAAAATTGTCATCTTCTGACCCCTATAACTTTTTTTATTTTTATGTGTATGGGGCGGTATGAGGGCTCATTTTTTGCGCCGTGATCTGAAGTTTTTATCTGTTCCATTTTTGTATTGATCTGACTTTTTGATCTCTTATTATTCATTTTTTCATGATATAAAAAGTGACCAAAAATACACAATTTTGGACTTTGGAATTTTTTTTGTGCGTACGCCATTGACCATGCGGTTTAATTAATTACATATTTTTTTTTATAGTTCGTACATTTATGCACGTGACGATACCACATATGTTTATATATTTTTTTTATAGTTTTTTTTTATGGGAAAAGGGGGGTGATTTGGACTTTTATTAGGGAAAGGGTTGAATCACATTTATAAACTTTTTTTTTACACTCTTTTTTGCAATGTTATAGCCTCCATAGGGGGCTATAACACTGCACACACTGATTGCCAGCACTGTTCACTGCAAAGCCATAGCTTTGCATTGATCAGTGTTATCGGTGGTCGATTGCTCAAGCCTGAATCTCAGGCATGGAGCTATCAATCTCCGATCGGACGCGCCCGAGGAGGTGAGTGACCCTCCGCTCGCGTCCTAGCTGATCGGGACATCGCATTTTCACTGCGGTGGTCCCGATCTGCCCCACTGAGCTTAGCTTCATCTAAAGGTTTAATAGCGTGCGGCACCGCGATCGCTGCCACGCGCAATTAGCCCCGAGTCCCGGCTTCAGTTACATGCTGGGACCAACCCGCTTTGACACGCGGTCACCGCTTGACTGCACATTATATCGCGGGAGCCGGCCCCGGATGTACATATACGTCTGTGGTCATTAAGGGGTTAAGATACAAGTACGACCTTTATCATTGCAGCCACTTCTAGCTTTATGCGCCCACTTATCCAATGGCACAGAAGCTGAATATGCTCCTGTCCAAGTTGCTGGTACTGCGGTCCCTCCCTATTCAAGTGGACACTCAGAGCATGGAGGTGTGCTAAGGGGCAGGGGCTGGGACAGGCAGTAGCTGGCCTCGCAGCGGACCGCCAGCTCGATTTTAAGATACAGCTAGGAGCTTTTATAATACCACAGTTCAAATAGTCTCCCTTTCAGCTACAATATGATCACACACTGTGGGATATAGAAAAATTTAAGAAGTGTCCATCATATATAGACCCAGCCACATAGTAACTCACGATTACACTGCAGCAATTATACACTATTGGAGCTGGAATTACCGCGACTGCTGGCACCAGACTTGCCTTCCAATGGATCCTCAAAAAAGGATTTAAAGTTTGCTCATTCCAATTATAAGGCTCTGTCATTGTGCCGTCATGTGATCTCCTCATGCTTCTGGCACATTAAACTTGTCAATCACTTCAACATCTTCTATTAAAATTTTTTTAAAAATCTATGTAATCTTTTCAAAACTGAGGCCCCATGGTCGACGTCATATATTACCTCTGGAATTACTACAAGAATCCAATTAAACAGGTTGGAGCGATAAAAATGAACCATAACTGATTAAATGAAAAATTCACAGTTTCACACAGAGTAAGACAGTCGGGGGTGGGGCGGGGCGCTGAGAGGCAGGAGCTGGAACAGGTGGTAGTTCGCCTCGTGGGGGAACCACCAGTTCGATGCACCCACATAGCACTACATCCACATTGGAGGTATTTCCTTACTCAAGAGAAAATGGGTTACAAACTTTAGGGGGCATTTTCTCCTATTACCCCTTGTAAAAATGAACAATAAAAAATGGGGCTACAATAACATATTAGTGAACAAAATGGAGATTTTGAATTTTCTCCTCCACTTTGTTGCTATTCCTGTAAAACATCTAAAGAGTTAACAAACTTTTTGAATGTCATTTTGAACACTTTCAGGGGTTCAGTTTTCATAATGGGGTCCATTATGGAGGATTTGTAAAAGAAAGACCCTTGAATTCCCCAAAAAATCAGATTTTGAAATTTTTGGGAAAAATTGTAAAATTGCTGCTATACTTTGAAGCCTTCTAATGTCTACAGAAAAGGAAAACATGTCAACTTTATGATGCCAACATAAAGTAGACACATTGTGTATGTGAATCAATGTTACGCCGAGCGCTCCGGGTCCCCGTTCCTCCCCGGAGCGCTCGCCTCATCTTCCTTGTTGCAGCGCCCCGGTCAGATCCACTGACCGGGTGCGCTGCGGTCCCGCCTTCAGCCGGGGTGCGATTCGCGATGCGGGTAGCGCCCGCTCGCGATGCGCACCCCGGTCCCCGTACCTGACTCGCTCCCCGTCTGTTCTGTCCCGGCGCGCGCGGCCCCGCTCCCTAGGGCGCGCGCGCGCCGGGTCTCTGCGATTTAAAGGGCCACTGCGCCGCTGATTGGCGCAGTGGTTCCAATTAGAGTTATCACCTGTGCACTCCCTATATTACCTCACTTCCCTTGCACTCCCTTGCCGGATCTTGTTGCACTTGTGCCTAGTGAAAGCATTCCTTGTCTGTTCCTAGTCCGTGTTCCTGACCTCCTGCCGTTGCCCCTGACTACGATCCTTGCCGCCTGCCCCCGACCTTCTGCTACGTCCGACCTTGCTTCTGCCTACTCCATTGTACCGCGCCTATCTTCAGCATCTTCAGCAGCCAGAGAGGTAAGCCGTTGCTAGTGGATACGACCTGGTCACTACCGCCGCAGCAAGACCATCCCGCTTTGCGGCGGGCTCTGGTGAAAACCTGTAGTGGCTTAGAACCGGTCCACTAGCGCGGTCCACGCCATCCCTCTCTGGCACAGGGGATCCACTACCTGCCAGCCGGCATCGTGACAGTAGATCCGGCCATGGATCCCGCTGAGGTTCCCCTGCCAGTTGTCTCTGATATCGCCCGACAGATCGCCCATCTAACCCACCAGCTGTCGGAAGTGTCCACCATTTTGCACCAACATCCCCTGCCAGTTGCCTCTGATATCGCCCGACAGGTCGCCCTTCTAACCCACCAGCTGTCGGAAGTGTCCACCATGGTGCGCCAACATTCGCAACTTCTTCAGCAATCATCTCCTCCGCCAGCTCCTGCACCCCTTCCGCAGCGAGTGGCCACTCCTAGCCTTCGCCTGTCCTTGCCGGACAAATTTAATGGGGACTCTAAGTATTGCCGTGGCTTTCTTTCGCAATGTTCCCAGCACTTGGAGATGATGTCGGACCAGTTTCCTACTGAAAGGTCTAAGGTGGCTTTCGTGTTCTGCCTTCTGTCTGGAAAAGCCCTGTCATGGGCCGCACCGCTCTGGGACCGCAATGACCCCGTCACTGCCTCTGTACACTCCTTCTTCTCGGAAATTCGAAGTGTCTTTGAGGAACCTGCCCGAGCTTCTTCAGCCGAGATTGCCCTGCTGAACCTGGCCCAGGGTGTTTCTTCCGTTGGCGAGTACGCCATTCAGTTCCGTGCTCTTGCTTACGAGTTGTCCTGGAATAGTGAGACTCTCTGCGCGACCTTTAAAAAAGGCCTATCCAGCAACATTAAAGATGTTCTGGCCGCACGAGAGACTCCTGCTGACCTACATGAACTCATTCATCTAGCCACTCGCATTGACATGCGTTCTTCCGGATGGCGTCTGGAGCTCCGCCTGGATATGGACTTTGTTCGCACGAAGCGTTTTTTCTCTCCGGCTCCTCTCTCCTCTGGTCCTCTGCAATCTGTTCCTGTGCTTCCCGCCGCGGAGGCTATGCATGTTGACCGGTCTTGCTTGACACCTCAAGAGAGGACACGACGCCGCATGGAGAATCTTTGCCTGTACTATGCCGGTACCGAACACTTCCTGAAGGATTGTCCTATCCGTCCTCCCCGCCTGGAAAGACGCACGCTGACTCCGCACGAAGGTGACACAGTTCTTGATGTCAACTCTGCTTCTCCACGCCTTACTGTGCCTGTGCGGATATCTGCCTCTACCTTCTCCTTCTCTACTATGCTCTTCTTGGATTCCGGATCTGCAGGAAAATTTTTTTTGGCCTCTCTCATCAACAGGTTCTACGTTCCTGTGACCAGTCTCGCCAGACCCCTCTACATCTATTGTTTTTACAATAAAAGATTGGACTGTCTCGTACGTTTCCACACTGAACCCCTCCTAATTTGCATCGGACCTCTTCACGGAAAAATTGAGTTTTTTTTTCTCAGGTTCTTTGGCCCCAAGAAGAGGGGGAGACCCAAGGGGGGGGGTACTGTTACGCCGAGCGCTCCGGGTCCCCGTTCCTCCCCGGAGCGCTCGCCTCATCTTCCTTGTTGCAGCGCCCCGGTCAGATCCACTGACCGGGTGCGCTGCGGTCCCGCCTTCAGCCGGGGTGCGATTCGCGATGCGGGTAGCGCCCGCTCGCGATGCGCACCCCGGTCCCCGTACCTGACTCGCTCCCCGTCTGTTCTGTCCCGGCGCGCGCGGCCCCGCTCCCTAGGGCGCGCGCGCGCCGGGTCTCTGCGATTTAAAGGGCCACTGCGCCGCTGATTGGCGCAGTGGTTCCAATTAGAGTTATCACCTGTGCACTCCCTATATTACCTCACTTCCCTTGCACTCCCTTGCCGGATCTTGTTGCACTTGTGCCTAGTGAAAGCATTCCTTGTCTGTTCCTAGTCCGTGTTCCTGACCTCCTGCCGTTGCCCCTGACTACGATCCTTGCCGCCTGCCCCCGACCTTCTGCTACGTCCGACCTTGCTTCTGCCTACTCCATTGTACCGCGCCTATCTTCAGCATCTTCAGCAGCCAGAGAGGTAAGCCGTTGCTAGTGGATACGACCTGGTCACTACCGCCGCAGCAAGACCATCCCGCTTTGCGGCGGGCTCTGGTGAAAACCTGTAGTGGCTTAGAACCGGTCCACTAGCGCGGTCCACGCCATCCCTCTCTGGCACAGGGGATCCACTACCTGCCAGCCGGCATCGTGACAATCAATATATAATTTATTTGGCATGTATTTTTTCCTTACAAGCAGAGATCTTCAAAGTTAGAAAAATGCAACATTTTCAAGTATCAGCAAAAATTTACCACTAACATAAAGTAAAATATTTCACAAAGAAACAATCTTGTACTCAAATTCATAAGTAAAAGCTACCCAGAGTTAATAATGCTTAAAGCGGCAGATTTGCAAAAAAATGGTCCTTAAAGGGGTGCTCTGGCCCTAGACATCTTATCCCCTATCCAAAGGGGATAAGATGTTTAATCACGGGGGTCCCACCGCTGGGGACCCCCACGATCTCCCTGCTGCACCCACTTGTCATAAGCCTCACGGAGCGAAGATCACTCTGTGTTTGATGACTCACGATACAGGGGCTGAAGTATGGTGACATCATGGCTCCGCCCCCTCAATGCAAGCCTATGGGAGGGGGTGTTATGGCTGCCACGCCCCCTCCTATAAACTTGCATTGAGGGGGGGGTGTGTGACATCACGAGGGGGCGGAGCCGTAATCTCACGATATTCCGGCCTGTGTATTGTGAGTCATCAAACACAGAGCGATCTTGGCTCTGTGAGGCTGATGACAAGTGGGTGCAGCAGGGAGATCGAAGGGGGTCCCCAGCGGCGGGACTTTTGCAATCAGAGATCTTATCCCATATCCTTTGGAAAGGGGATAAGATGTCTAGGGCCAGTGTAAACCTTTAAGGTAAAAAATGGGCTTTGTCCTTAACCTCTTCAGGACATAGGGCGTATGGATACGCCCTGCATTCCGAGTCCTTAAGGACCGAGGGCGTATCCATACGCCCGTGGGAATTCCGGTCCCCACCACTAGTTGGTTGGGGACCGGCGCCGGATGCCTGCTGAAATCGTTCTGACGGCCCCGAACAGCCAGAGGCTGCAGAGGTGAGGTGGCACTGGTGCCACCTCACGATCGCCCTGATTCGTCGGCCGGATTACCGGCCGACCAATCAGGGCGCCTGCTGCGGGTGTCACTCTCGCACCCGCTCCGCCCCTCTTCCGGAGGACGTGAGCGGGTACGGGACGTGCACCCCGGGTGCGGGACGTGCACCCCGGGTGCTGGGGACCCCGATCCCCGGCGTCAATGTTGGGATCGGGGCCCCAGGAGCAGCAGCGGTGGCAGCGACGACGAGGGACTGACCTGCAGTGTGGATCGTTGGAGGTGAGTGACAGCCTCCTGCTGTTGCTTAGCAACAGCTCCCAGCATGCAAAAAGGGCATTCTGGGAGCTGTAGTTATGCAACAGCAGGAGGCAGACCACCACAACTCCCAGCATTCCCTTATGGGCATGGTGGGACTTAAGGTTTTGCAACAGCTGGAGGCACATTTTTTATATGGAAAAGTGTACCTTCAGCTGTTGTATAACTACAACTCCCAGCTTGCACAAACAGCTAAAGTGCATACTGGGAGTTGTAGTGGTGCATCTGCTGGTTGCATAACTACAACTCCCAGCATGCCCGTTGGCTGTCGGTGACTGCTGAGAGTTGTAGTTTTGCAACAGCTGAAGGCACACTGGTTGTGAAACTTAGAGTTTTTTTTTTTTTTACCTAACTCAGTGTTTCACGATCGGTGTGCCTCCAGCTGTTGCAAACTCCAACTCTCAGCAGTCAATGTACACCATGCACCGTACATGCTGGGAGTTGTAATTTTGCAACAGCTGGAGGCACACTGGTTGTGAAACACTGAGTAAGGTCACAAACTCAGTGATACATAACCAGTGTGCCTACAGCTGTTGCAAAACTAAAACTCTCAGCGTGTACAGTCTGTCAGCGCATGCTGGGAGTTGTAGTTTTGCAACAGGTGGATGTCCCCCCCCCCCCCATGTGAACGTACAGGGTACACTCACATAGGCGGAGTATTACAGTAAGTATCTGGCTGCAAGTTTGAGCTGCGGCAAATTTTCTGCAACAGCTCAAACTGCCAGCGAGAGACTACTGTGAACCCCCGCCCGTGTGACTGTACCCTAAAAACACTACATTACACTATCACAAAAAATAAAATAAAAAGTAAAAAACACTACATATACACATACCCCAACACAGCCCCCCTCCCCAATAAAAATGAAAGCGTCTGGTACGCCACTGTTTCCAAAACGGAGCCACCAGCTGTTGCAAAACAACAACTCCCAGTATTGTCGGACAGCCGTTGACTGTCCAGGCATGCTGGGAATTTTGCAACAGCTGGAGGCACCCTGTTTTTTTGGCATGCCCCCAGAGCAAAATTTGCTTTCAAAAAGCCAAATGTGACTCCTTCTCTTCCGAGACCTGTAGTGCGCCAGCAGAGCACTTTTCACCCCCATATGGGGTGTTTTCTGAATCGGGAGAAATTGGGCTTCAAATTTTTAGGGGTATTTTCTGCTATTACCCTTTTTAAAAATGTAAAATTTATGGGAAAACAAGCATTTTAGGTACATTTTTTTTTTTTTTTTTTTACATTTGCAAAAGTCGTGAAACACCTGTGGGGTATTAAGGCTCACTTTATCCCATGTTACATTCCCCGAGGGGTCTAGTTTCCAAAATGGTATGGCATGTGTTTTTTTTTGCTGTTCTGGCACCATAAGGGCTTCCTAAATGCAACATGCCCCCCAAAAACCATTTCAGAAAAACGTGCTCTCCAAAATCCCCTTGTCGCTCTATCCATTCTGAGCCCTCTACTGCGCCCGCCGAACACTTTACATAGACATATGAGGTATGTACTTACTCGAGAGAAATTGGGCTACAAATACAAGTAACAATTTTGTCCTTTTACCCCTTGTAAAAATTCAAAAATTGGGTCAACAAAAACATGTGAGTGTAAAAAATGAAGATTGTGAATTTTCTCCTTCACTTTGCTGCTATTCGTGTGAAACACCTAAAGGGTTAAAATGCTGACTGAATGTCATTTTGAATACTTTGGGGGGTGTAGTTTTTATAATGGGGTCATTTATGGGGTATTTCTAATATGAAGACCCTTTAAATCCACTTCAAACCTGAACTGGTCCCTGAAAAATACCGAGTTTGAAAATTTTGTGAAAAATCGGAAAATTGCTGCTGACCTTTGAAGCCCTCTGGTGTCTTCCAAAAGTAAAAACACGTCAACTGTATGATGCAAACATAAAGTAGACATATTGTATATGTGAACCAAAAAAAAAATGTATTCGTAATATCCATTTTCCTTACAAGCATAAAGCTTCAAAGTTAGAAAAATGCAAAATTTACAAATTTTTCATCAAATTTACAGATTTTTCACCAAGAAAGGATGCAAGTATCGACAAAAATTTACCACTATGTTAAAGTAGAATATGTCACGAAAAAACAATCTCGGAATCAGAATGATAACTAAAAGCATTCCAGAGTTATTGATGTTTAAAGTGACAGTGGTCAGATGTGCAAAAAATGCTCCGGTCCTTAAGGCCAAAATGGGCTCCGTCCTGAAGGGGTTAAAGGGGTACTCCGGTGGAAAACTTTTTTTTTTTTTTTTAAATCAACTGCTTACAGAAAGTTAAACAGATTAGTAAATTACTTCTATTCAAAATTCTTAATCCTTCCAGTACTTACTAGTGCTTGTATACTACAGAGGAAATTATTTTCTTTTTGGATTTCTTTTCTGTCTGACCACAGTGCTCTCTTCTGACACCTCTGTCCATTTAAAGAACTGTCCAGAGCAGCATTTGTTTGCTATGGGGATTTTCTCCTGTCCTGACCTGGACAGAGGTGTCAGCAGAGAGCACTGTGGTTGTGACAGAAAAGAAATCCAAAAAGAAAATAATTTCCTCTGTAGTATACAGCCGCTAATAAATACTGGAAGGATTAAGATTCTTTTAATAGAAGTATTTTACAAGTCTGTTTAACTTTCTGGCATCAGTTGATTTAAAAAAAAAAAAAAGATTTCCACCGGAGTACCGGATGTTCCACTCTGCAAGGGAAACCTTGCCCCTTGCTGCTGCTCCTCCAGGTCCCTCCCAACTGTCTAACAGCCAGGGTGGGGTGTGCGCAGCCCAAGTGGTGCATACATAGTCACCATTATTTTGCCAAAAATGCCAACGATATGTGGCAGAGAGGGTGAGCCATGTAGTTGTTGGTGTGCAGAACAGTGCATGCCACAGTAGATATGTGGAGTAATAGTTATAGCCAGAACTAATACAAGTCTTTTATGGCCCACTGTGACAACACCTTACAGAATGTGGCTCCACCACATTGAGGCAAAGAAATAGTAGTAATACTTCCGCATTTGTGCCGATCCGATTCAACTTCTGCACCTGCCCCGTATTCTCCTCCTCATCCAGGTCCTCCTCCATGGTCATCTTGCATTCCCACACATGAAAGAGCATAGCTTACCTTTCTCCTCCCTCCCACCTCTTTTCATCAATGTAAAGTTAAGTGCTGCCATGTTGCATTACATCTGTTAAAGGGGTACTCCGGTGGATACTTTTTTTTTTTTTATCAACTGATGACAGAAAGTTAAACAGATTTGCAAATGGCTTCTATATGAAAATCTTCATTGTTCTAGTACTTATCAGCTGCTGTATGCTCCACAGGAAGTTATGTAGTTCTTTTCGGTCTGACCACAGTGATCTCTGCTGACACCTCTGTCCATGTCAGGAACTGTCCAGAACAGAATAAGTTTGTTAAGGGGATTTTCTTCTGCTCTGGACAGTTCCTGACATGGACAGAGGTGTCAGCAGAGAGCACTGTGGTCAGACAGAAAGAACTGGACAACTTCCTGTAGAGTATACAGCAGCTGATAAGTACTGGAAGTATTAAGATTTTTAAATAGAAGTAATGTACAAATCTGTTTAACTTTGTGGCAAAAAGAAATGGAGTACCCCTATAAGCCTGGGCGAAAAAAGCCACACAGCGGAGGAGCTGCTGACCTGTCTGTAACAGGAACTTTCACACTGGCTCTCAGGTCCTGATCTGACATTAGGAAACATGATCGCCAATAACTGCACAAACATTTTCAGAGCACTGCATCTAGATGGCACAACACACTATTCCCTTATGGCACATGTGCTAAACCTTGTTGTCAAAGTTTATTGAGACATTGTGATGGTCTCAGTGATGTGCTGGCTATGTACAGGAAAGTGTGCGCGTGGTTCAGCTGTCCTTATGATTTTAAAGCGCAACTGCCATGAACTCTGGGCTATATAACCTACACACAGCCTTTGTACTGTGTGCAGAGGGTGTGTACAGCACCTTATTTCTGCCGGCTTTTGATCGCAGCCACACACAGTCGGATATGCGTGGCGCGAGGTACGGTATGCCCCGCTGACACCACGCCACCTCTCCATAGGTCAGCGCTGGGACCGCTGTGTGATTGACACAGGTCCCAGCGCAGGTGCCCCTCAGCTCAGCTAACGTGCGAGCCAAAAAGAAATTTATTCAGATATGCACCTTTTATAATTTATGTACTCTACTCCGTGCCTGCTATCCTCTTGCTTCTTCTTTCTTCTCTCCTGCAAACATGCGCAGGACAGTCCCCGTTACCAGAGGCAGAGAGGACGTGCGCCCTCTGCCTCTAACACTGCACAGGCGCACTGAGGAGGCAGGTGGCGGGAGTGAGCGCTGGCTCGTATACCATACTGCTTGTTAGCCGAGCTTAGGGACGTATGACCTGGGACCTGTGTGTCACACAGCGGTCCTAGTGCTGACGTACAGGGGCGGAACCTTGCGCCACACCTATCCGACTGTGTGGCTGTGATCAAAAGCATTTTTTGGGGTGATAAAAGCCGGCAGAAATAAGGTAAAAATGGTGCTGTACACACCAGCTGCACACAGTACAAATGCTGTGTGCAGGTTACATAGCCAGGAGTTCATGACAGTTGCGCTTTAAATATGTCCACTTGAACCACTATGCCAAAATGGTCTACCTCAACACTTTACTAGACCTCCATGCCTACCATAGTAAAACTGCAGATGCAATCTGCCTCAGACAGGCCATACCAGCAGAGCACCAATCTAATTGATCAATGATATTTGGTCATTATAAGCAATCTCCAATGATTGCTTATAAAAATCTATTGGAGGGACTTGAAATAGTTGAAATACATAGGCAAAAAATTGTGTTAGGGTGTATTCACATTCACTGTTTGGACATCTGGCAGCTGGATACGGTGGGAGAGTTTAAAAACCAGTCGCTGCCATATCCTTGCCGGAACTGTTCCGCACCCCATTCATTTAAAGGAGCCGGACATAGTCAGCTAGTGACTCCTGTCGGCTCTTTCTTCGACCATGTCCGGTTTTGGTACCGGACCGAAACTGTGGCAGACCACGGTTTTTATTCCGGCAACAAAATTGGATACGGTCCAAAAATTTGCGGACTGGATTCATTAGCTGACTAGACAGGTCCAGCAGGGATTTTTTTTTAATTCTGCCACCGAATCCAGCTGCCATATCCCCAAAATGTAATGAGAATGAGCCCTTAACCCATTAACGACAATCAACATAAATGTATGACCTGATGCGGTGGGACTTAACACACCACGACGTACATTTACGTAATGTACATAACGCTCACGTTGATGTCCACCATTAACCCCTCAGATGCCATGATCAATATAGATGATGGCATCTGCAGCAATTCAGGTGTTTAAATGGAGGATAGGATCGCACGCGGCGGCCGTAAGTCCCCGCGTGCGACGCTGGCATCCAGGGGTCTTCTGCTCTGGTCTGAGAGTGAGCAGATCAGAGCAGAAGATCGCCGATAATACTGATCAGTGCTATGCCCTATGCATAGCACTGTTCTGTATATGCAATTGAATGATTGCTATAAATAATACCCTATGGGGACATAAAAAGTGTAGAAAGAAATAGTAAAAAAAAGTTTTAAAAAATTTTGAAAAAAGCCCCTTCCCCAATAAAATATAAATGTCCCCTTTTTCCTATTTTATCCCCCAAAAATGCAAAAAAAAATATTAATAAGCATTTTTGGTATCACCGCATGCGTAAATGTCCGAACTATCAAAAATATATTGTTAATTATCTTTATTTAAAAAAAAAGTCCAAAATTGCTCCTTTTTTCACATTTTATTCAAAAAAAATTATAAAAAGTGACTATAAAGTAAAATATAAGCAAAAGTGGTACCAATAAAAACGACAGAGCATGGCACAAAAAAATTAGCCCTCATACTGCCCCATATACGGAAAAATGAGAAGTTATAGGTGGTCAAATTTTAAAACATACTAATTTTGTTAAAAAAGTTTGAGATTTTTTTTTAAAGCATTACAATTATAGAAAACCACATAACATGGGTATGATTTTTTCGCACTGACCCTCAGAATAAATAAAACACATCATTTTTACCGTAAAGTGTACAGCGTGAAAACAAAACCTCTCAAAATTTGCTAAATTGTGGTTTTCTTTTCAAATCCCCACATATATAATGTTTTTTTTTTTTGTTGTGCAATACATTTTATGGTGAAATGATTGATGTCATTACAAAGAACAACTGGTTGCGCAAAAAAACAATTTGGGTCTGTGGATGGAAATATAAAAGAGTTATAATTTTTTGGGAGGTGAGGAGGAAAAAACAAAAATGCAAAAATAAAATTGGCCTGGTCCTTAAATGGGTACTCCACTGCTCAAACTGTTCCGAATGCCGGAGCCGTCACCGGAAGCTTGTGATGCCCTAGCCCCGCCCTCTCATGACGTCATGCCCTGCCCCCTCAATGCAAGTCTATGGGAGGTGGCATGACAGCCCCTCCTATAGACTTTCATTGAGGGGGCAGGGCATGACGGCATGAGGGGGTAGGGCTAGGGCATCATGAGCTCCCGGCGCGGCTCCAGTGAGCTGAGCAGCAGAGTACCCCTTTAAGGCCAAAATGGGCTTGGTCCTTAAGGTGTTAAACTAACAACAATTTATTTGAGTGATGCCTTAATTTTTGATTTGGGATTTTTATGATCCTATCAATCTACTTATTTCGCCCATTGGGCACTGACACCCTACTTCGCATATCTTTTGACGCATACTATACTTAGATATTTGTGCAGAGCTGCAATGATGTCCTGATTCCGGAGAGTGTACATGATGGGGTTAAGCAGTGGGGTTACAACAATGTACAACAGTGAAATCAATTTACTGACATTTGTTGACTTGTCCTTCATTGGGAATAAATAGACGCTTGTCAAGGTCCCATAATATGTGCAAACCAAAACCAGATGGGAACTACAGGTGGAAAAGGCCTTCTTCCTTCCCACAGTGGAAGTTATCCTATTAATCGAAAAAGATATTAGGATGTAGGTTACAACAATGAAAATAAATGGGAGAAGAATGACGGGAACAGAAAACAGGGCAGACTGAACCTTCACCATTGATGTATCCGAGCAGGAAAGCTCTAGAATAGGGGATAGATCGCAGAAGAAATGGTCGATGACATTGGGTCCACAGAACTGAAGTTTATAAACTAAAACTGTAATAAATAAGGTTATGAGACATCCTGTAAGCCAAGGCCAGAAGACGAGATTAAGCTGCAGCCGGAGGTCCATGATGGAAATGTATCTCAAGGGGTTGCAGATGGCCAAGTATCGGTCAAAGGACATGACTGTCAACAAAAAGCATTCGGAATTGGTTGACGCAGAAAAGATATAAAATTGTATTATACAGGCAGAAAATGGAATTGGTTCACCTTCCCTGATGATGACCGAGAGCATTTTTGGCACAATGTTGGTGGTTGATAAGATCTCAAAAGAGGAAAGCAAGCTAAGGAAAAAATACATAGGCGTGCGGAGACGGTGGTCAATTGTCACCAAAGCAATTATCAAGAGGTTACCCATCAAGGTCCCAACGTAAATAAAAAGAACTAGCAAAAAGAAGACAATTTTCAGGTTTTGAATGTTGTGAAATCCAAGAAGTAGGATTTCTGAAATCCTTGTCTGGTTACTGTCATTCATTGTATGGAGCCGATGGTCCTATGGTCTGATGATAAAATAAAAAAAAGAAAATAATAATAATGTCAAAATGTATAATAATAATATTTAAATGAGGTTTAAACATGTGACCATCCATATTTTTCAAGTTGTTATAATCTAACAATTACAAGTATCATCACATCACTGCCCATACTGCGGTACTAATGTGTGTGCCACCTTATAGACTCTGTGGTGTGCTTATTGTTATCCAAATTATTATTTTTGACTTTCTACAATCAACCAGAGTCTCCCTACATTACTGCTGGGAGATAGGGAGAAAAAGAGTGCGCTCCTAGTGAAGACCATTTTTATAGGGAGGCAATGATGAAGATCCCAGTTTGGGTTCGAAACGCGTTGCAATAAAGTATATATATATATATATATATATATATATATATATATATATATATATATATAAAATTAGAATAAATCCGCAGCACACAAGTCCAATTGAAGTGAAAAAATGAAAAAATGTATTCCATAAACAGGTGAATGTTACAGCGACGTTTCAACCAGCTCTCCTGGTCTTTCTCAAGCCTAACACAAGTGTCACAAACTTTGTGTTTTATAGGTATACCCATTCAAAATACAATTAACAAATCATGTGCAAATACCAATTCAAATCAATATCAAAAAAACATATAGTGTACATCAAAACTCAACAATGTTGTGTTACATCACATATAAAAAGTACAGTATACTCATAGTGCCATAGTGTATCAAAACTTTCATAAATCCATAATAGGGTCCTGATTAGTCAGTCAGAACAGTTGTGAAAGTGCAATAAAATCGTTTAAAAACAATAACATGCAGTTGGTATGGGAGGTATCACTCACCGCTGTAATGGAGATGATAAGCGTGGGTAGTTTTCCAGTGCGCATGCGCACCTATTGTGTGTGTATCAAATCGGAAGCATGGGGTAGTATACAGACGTCACATCAACTGCGCATCACATCTAATGAAGGTCACGCTCAAGCTTATTCGTCTGCGCACGCGCACAGCGTTCCAAGCCTCGATTTCGTGATGTAGCGTCCCAATCACCTTGGAAACCCACTACTAGTGTTCATCAATAAGTATTATAATCAAAACAACATAAATCAAATAAAAATTAAAAGAAATCAAAACCAAAATGTAAATAAGAAGGGTCTCAACGTTTCACTCAATACTTGCACATCGCCCCGTACATTCGCAATTATATGGAACGCTAGAATTCAGCATCAGATACAGGCACAATGAAGTGTCAGCATCCAATGTCTTGGGAGCCCGCAGGCCAGTGGAGACCATAGTCTGAGGACACCACTGGACCACACCTCACATAGATCGCGCTCCTATAGACCATACCAGGTCTTATTTACCAGGAGCTCATAACATGCATACTATGGAACTGCGTCCATAAGAGACCTTCTCTGTAGTCCTTGGCAACAGACTACTACCACAAAATAAACATAAATAAAATAAAATAAAATACAATGATAAAAATGAAAAGATAAAACAACAGGTTTTGGACCGGACCTAAAACCGTAGTATACTACGGTTTTAGGTCCGGTTCAAAACCTGATACAGGTCAAACCTGAGCTGACCGGAGTCACCATTTGACTCCGGTCGGCTCATTAAAGTAAATGGAGTCACGGGCTGATCCGGCTGGGGTACGGGAGCGCCCGGTTTTCCCCTCCCCCAGCTGGATCCGGCACCCGTATGTAAAAAAACAAGGTGTGAATGCAGCCTTAGGCATCTTTTTACAGCATGTATAACTCACAGGCTATGATGGGATTGGTTTGACAGATATTTTGTATAAAGTTTTGAAAAGCTTGTGACAATTCTATTTAAGGGACACCTGTCAATCATGCCATGCAATGAAATCCACCGACCATTGGCTACTCTGCTCAAAAATGTGTATTTTCAGCATATGTTTTTTTAATGGATTTTGCCGGATGGAATAATGTAGTAGATGGTATTCTGACATACTGTATACCGGCAAAGGGAGAGCCAAAAGGAAGGCTGTGAACACATTTAGTGGTTCTTGACTACTACTATTACAACTCTCCAGTCCCACATACGTAGACCCTGTGGATGGTTTCAAACACGATTTTTTGTAATACTGCAATTTTTTTTTTAGTGGATTGTTTTTTTCTAATTTTGCTGCTTATTAGCAGGCTACTCTGTTTATTTATTTTTATTTATTTATTTATTTTTATTTATGGATTTATTTATTTATGTTTGCATTTTTGGGAGAAAGGCATTTTTTCCAAAGTGGGGCAAAATCTAGAAGGTAATGCTCTTTGTTCTAGAGTTTCATTTTTGTTCCCCACCCATAGGCATGTTACAAATGGAATACAGTACACTGGGGAAAAAAAATAAAATTAAATTAAAAAAAAACCTTTGGAATAATGTAAAAGAAAAAAAAAAGAATAAATGAATAAAATCACAAATAATTATTTCACAAATAATCCCACAATAAGTTTTTGTGTACTGTCTCTGTGTTAAAAAGTTTTCAATTAAAAAATAAACAAATAAAGAAAGAAAAATAATAAATAAATAAAATGCCAAATATTAATTTACGTGAATCTGTTTTTCTCTTATTTATTTGCATAATGCCTATTCCTGTGCCAAAATCTTACAGATTCCTATGGTAAATGTCACCCTTATTAATGATCAGCAAAATCTGTGGCAGAATCTCTACGTAACAAAGAATTTCCATGGATAAGATACAAACTCTTTGAGCTGATGCTCCAGAAGCAAATGACTTTTTTTTTGCAGTATTTTACTTAATGATTAAGCGGAGATAGGTTTTCAATATATATATCACAGAAATCTACATATCAGATATATGCCGTACTTGCCCGATTATCCGTACCTCCATGTCTAGGTATTAGATCTATGCTGGCCTTGCCCCATTAGGCTGGGTTCACATATGTCCAGCATCTGCACTTAGCATAGATTTTGGCGCAACTGATGCCACAACTGATGACAACGTGCATCAGTTGTCATCAGTTGTATGGTATCCATTGTCCATTGTTTCTGGATGCCGGACAGGGCATGTTGGGGGAACTTCCAGCATGTCCAACCATCCGGCATCCAAATTAATAAGCTGTATAATTTTGAACTGTCCTATTCAAATAAATGGGATCCGTTTTAGCATCAGTTTCTCTTCAGTGCATGCCGGAGGAAAACTATGCCGGACGCCTGATATATGTGAACCCAGCCTTATCCATATCTCCAGTCATGTCTAGGTATCAGATCTATGCCAGACTTGCCCTATTATCCATACCTCTAGTAATGTCTAGGTATCAGATCTATGCCGAATTTGCCCTATTACCCATACCTCCGGTAAAGTCTTTGTATCAGATCTATGCCAGACTTGCCCTATTACCTATACCTCCGGTAATGTCTAGGTATCAGATCTATGCCGGACTTGCCCTATTACCCATACCTCCGGTAATGTCTAGGTATCAGATCTATGCCAGACATGCCCTATTATCCATACCTCCGGTAATGTCTAGGTATCAGATCTATGCCGGACTTGCCCTATTACCCATACCTCCAGTAATGTCTAGGTGTCAGATCTATGCCAGACTTGCCCTATTATCCATACCTCCAGTAATGTCTAGGTATCAGATCTATCCCAGACTTGCCCTATTACCCATACCTCTGGTAATGTCTAGGTATCAGATCTATGCCAGACTTGCCCTATTACCCATACCTCCGGTAATGTCTAGGTATCAGATCTATGCCAGACTTGCCCTATTACACATACCTCCGGTAATGTCTAGGTATCAGATCTATGCCGGACTTGCCCTATTATCCATACCTCCGGTAATGTCTATGTGTGCCGATCTTCATGGTAATGCTGCTCCCATAGGAGTGACAGCTGGAATAACACTGAAAAGCAATAGCTGAGGTCTTTATATAATGTTATAGAACCATAAGAGGCGAATTCCCTTTGGGATAACAGCTGTGATCAGCGAAAACAAGAAGCCTAATTAAACTTACATGAATTTACTAACAAACAAGTCACAATAGAATATATGTGAGGTTATCCAGTGCTGCCATCCTACAAAACACAGACACCTAATCCACGAAAAACATCATTATGTGCAACGTATTTTTAGAATGAGTATTTATACATTTCTGAAAATTTGATTCTGAGTTAACTTTTTTTTAACTTTATTTAAAAAACTTTTTGTAAAATAAATAAAAAAAAACTAAATAAATAAGTAAATAAATAAATAATTTGTTTATAATGTAAATAAATACATAAATAAGCACAGTAACATTTAGTTGCCACATTCCAAGACCAAACATGTTCTAATTATCCTCTAACAGAAGATGTTTACGGGCTTGTTTTTATTAGGTACGTTCTTGTAAAGGGAATGCTTTTTTATAGCTTTTAATATTTTTTATATTATTGGTACCATTTGTGGGTGCATATGAATTTTTTGATCACTTGCTTTCCTTTTTTTGGAAACAGATTAACCCCTTAAGGATATGTTTTTATTTATTTATTTATTTTTTTGCACTTTCGTTTTTCGTTTTCCTGTTTGGCTTCTGGAAATCATAACTCTTTAAATTTTCCACTTACCGACCCATATAAGGGTTTGTTTCTTGCATCACCAACTTTACTTTGTAATGACATAACTGATTTTTACCACCAAATCTACAGCAAAAAAAAAATATATATAAATATAAATCTGACTGAGTCTAGCTGAAGCTGGGTCTGTATTCTAAAGTGTGGTATTATTAAGTGTTACATTTGAGAAGTTTTATAAGCAGAAGTTTAGAAAGCAGGAGTTGTAAGCAGGACCCACTGTAACTGTAAGTATTACACTCCCTTGATAAAAGTAGTTTTTCTTAATAGTTAATAACAGCTGTTTGTCACCAAGGATATGGACAGCAGGATTGGAGGTTTTCTTCAGTGCACATTGTGCCACATGTATACATCTCTGGAGCAGCAGCTTCAGGGTGAATACCGCTGTGACAAATGTGAGCATTTTGCCCACCTGGAAGCTCGTATTAGAGATCTAGAGGAGCAAAATGCAACATTGAGGGCGATTGACAATCTTACAGAGCAAGCAGTTAGTGGGGCAGAAATGGAGGTTGGAGAAACTAGCCAGGAGGCCCAAGTAGGGAGCTGGGTTAATGTAGTTAGAGGGACTGGAAAGGGGGCAAGGAAAAGGAAGGTCACTTCTGCTTCTGATCTCCCAAGTAAAATTGCCAAGTTGGGCGATGATGCGAGGGCCTCAGTATCAGAGATGGCAACCCTAGTGGATACTGGTCTCCCTAACAGCCGGGGGAACAGCTCAACTAGTAGTGTGGGGGATGGTAACGCAGGTAGGCCAAGACAGTTAGTTGTGGTAGGGGACTCTATAATCAGGAAGACGGATAGAATAATTTGTCGCCAAGACCACCTCAACCGAATGGTTTGCTGTCTCCCTGGTGCCAGGGTTCGGCATGTGGTGGAAAGGGTGGACAAATTACTAGGGGGGGCTGGGGATGACCCAGCTGTCGTGGTCCATGTGGGAACCAACGACAGAATACATGGTAGGTGGAGGTCCTTGAAGAATAATTACAAGGAACTAGGTGCCAAGCTGAAGGGAAGGACCTCTAAGGTTGTGTTCTCTGGAATACTTCCTGTGCCATGCGCATCGCAGGAAAGACAGCGGGAGCTTAGGGAGTTAAATGCATGGCTTAAGTCGTGGTGTGAGGGGGAAGGGTTTGGGTTTTTAGAGCACTGGGCTGACTTTTCATTGGGGTACAAACTCTATTCTACGGATAATTTGCACCTGAATGGAAGGGGGTCTGCTGTGCTGGGGGAGAGAATCCTGGAAGGGGTGGCTGAGTATTTAAACTAGGTGAGTGGGGGGAGGATAATAAAGCAAAGAAAGCAGACAGTGGGATGGATAGGTTAGAGAGGGGTCAGGACATAATGGCGGGTGGAGAGGAGTCCTGTGGGGGGAGGTTAAGAACAGTGGATAAGGAGATTCATGCGTTACAAACCAGCTGTAAAAATAAATGTAGCCCGAAAAATTGTAATCCCAATAATTCAAAAAATTCCATTAGCCCCAATAACTCAATAACTACAATAAGCCCCATTAACTCAAAAAATACCATTAGCCCCAATAACTTAAATAACAACGTTAGACGCAATAACGCAAAAAATCCCATTAGCCCCAATAACTTAAATAATAACGTTAGACCCAATAACTCAAAAAATCCCATTAGCCCCAATAACTTAAATAGTACAATTAGCCCTTATAACTCAAAAAATGACATTAACCCCAATAACTCTGAAAATCCCATTAGTGAGACTATATGTGTAAAACTTAATGGAAATGTAAAGTGTATGTTCACAAATGCCAGAAGCCTAGCAAATAAAATGGGGGAGCTTGAGGCCTTGATACTGGAGGAACATATTGATATAGTTGGGGTCACTGAGACATGGCTGGTGATATAGTTGGGGTCACTGAGACATGGCTGGACTCCTCGCATGACTGGGCTGTTAATCTGCAGGGGTTTACATTGTTTCGCAAGGATAGAATGAACAGAAAAGGTGGTGGAGTCTGTCTGTATGTAAGAAGTGGTATGAAAGTCAATGTGAACGATGCCATAGTGTGTGATGATTCTGAGGAGGTGGAATCACTGTGGGTAGAATTACAAAAGGAGGGAAATACTGAAAAAATTATATTTGGTGTAATTTACAGACCCCCTAATATCACTGAAGAGATAGAAGGTCGGCTGTATAAACAAATAGAGAGGGCCGCCCGGGCAGGTACAGTGGTAATAATGGGAGATTTTAACTATCCAGATATAGATTGGGGCCGGGGGTTGGCTAAAACTACAAAGGGGAGAAAATTCCTAAATTTATTGCAGGATAATTTTATGGGCCAGTTTGTGGAGGACCCAACAAGAAGTGATGCCTTGTTGGATCTGATCATTTCCAACAACGCAGAGCTGGTTGGTAATGTAACTGTGCGGGAAAACCTTGGTAATAGCGACCACAATATAGTTACTTTTGACTTAAAATGTAGAAAACAAAGACAGACGGGGAAAGCAAAAACATATAACTTTAAAAAGGCAAATTTCCCTGGGCTGAGGGCTGCACTACAGGACATAGACTGGGGGGAGGTGTTCTCAAATACTGATACAGAAGGTAAATGGGACATCTTTAAATCAACTCTAAATAACTATACAGCTAAATATATACCAAAGGGGAACAAATATAAACGATTAAAACTAAATCCTACATGGCTGACAAATGAGGTTAAAAGAGCAATAAACAACAAAAAAATAGCCTTCAAAAAATACAAATCTGATGGGTCAGCTATAACATTTAAACAGTACAAGGAGCTTAATAAAATCTGTAAAAATGTAATAAAAACAGCAAAAATTCAAAATGAGAGACAGGTGGCCGAAGAAAGCAAAACTAATCCTAAATATTTTTTTAGATATATAAATACAAAAAAACCAAGGACAGAGCATGTAGGACCCCTTAATAATGATAATGGGGAGGTTGTCACGGGCGATCAAGAGAAGGCGGAGCTACTGAATGGGTTCTTTAGTTCTGTATATACTATGGAAGAAGGAGCTGACATTGGTCAGGTCAGTGCTGGTAACACATCATATAATGTATTGAACTGGCTTAATATAGAGATGGTACAAGGTAAGTTAAGTAAAGTAAATGTAAGCAAATCTCCAGGGCCGAATGGACTACACCCAAGAGTTCTTAGAGAGGTAAGTTCAGTAATATCTGTACCCTTGTTCATGATATTTAGAGATTCTCTGGTGTCTGGTATTGTGCCAAGGGACTGGCGCAAGGCTAATGTGGTACCAATCTTCAAGAAGGGCTCTAGGTCTTCGCCAGGCAATTATAGACCGGTAAGTCTAACGTGCATTGTGGGTAAATTGTTTGAAGGACTTATAAGGGATTACATACAGGAATACATAGGGGATAATAGTATTATAAGTGATAGCCAGCATGGGTTTACTAAGGATAGAAGTTGTCAAACCAATCTAATTTGCTTTTATGAAGAGGTGAGTAGAAGCCTTGACAGAGGAATGGCTGTGGATATAGTGTTTCTGGATTTTGCCAAAGCATTTGATACTGTCCCTCACAGACATCTGACAGGTAAGTTAAGGTCCTTGGGCTTGGAAACTTTAGTTTGTAACTGGATTGAACACTGGCTCATAGATCGTACCCAGAGAGTGGTGGTAAATGATTCGTACTCTGATTGGTCCCCGGTTATTAGTGGTGTACCCCAAGGTTCAGTACTGGGCCCGCTGCTGTTTAATTTATTTATCAATGATATAGAGGATGGTATTAACAGCTCTGTTTCTATCTTTGCAGATGACACCAAGCTTTGTAGCACAGTACAGTCTATAGAGGATGTGCATAAGTTACAAGATGACTTGGATAGACTAAGTGTCTGGGCATCCACTTGGCAAATGAGGTTCAATGTGGATAAATGTAAAGTTATGCATCTGGGTACTAATAACCTGCATGCGTCGTATGTCTTAGGGGGGATTAAACTGGCAGAGTCACTGGTAGAGAAGGATCTGGGTGTACTTGTAGATCACAGACTACAAAATAGCATGCAATGTCAGGCTGCTGCTTCCAAAGCCGGCAGGATATTGTCATGTATAAAAAGAGGCATGGACTCGAGGGGCAGGGACATAATACTCCCCCTTTATAAAGCATTGGTACGGCCTCACCTGGAATATGCTGTTCAGTTTTGGTCGCCTGTTCATAAAAGGGACACTGCGGAGTTGGAAAGGGTGCAGAGACGCGCGACTAAACTAATATGGGGCATGGAACATCTTAGCTATGAGGAGCGATTAAAGGAGTTACAATTGTTTAGTCTTGAGAAGAGACGTTTAAGGGGGGATATGATAAACGTATATAAGTATATAAATGGCCCATACAAAAAATATGGAGAAAAACTGTTCCAGGTTAAACCCCCCCAAAGGACGAGGGGGCACTCCCTCCGTCTGGAGAAGAAAAGGTTTAGTCTAAAGGGGCGGCACGCCTTCTTTACCGTGAGGACTGTGAATTTATGGAACGGTCTACCTCAGGAACTGGTCACAGCAGGAACAATTAACAGCTTTAAAGCAGGGTTAGATACATTCCTGGAACAAAATAACATTAATGCTTATGCAGAATTATAAAACTACATCCCTTTCCCTTATCCCCTTACATCCTTCCCTTCAATCCCCTGGTTGGACTTGATGGACGTATGTCTTTTTTCAACCATACTAACTATGTAACTATGTAACTATATATATATATATATATATATATATATATATATATATATATATATATTTATGGTCAGGGCCTTTCAGTGCGTATGGAACGTACGCCTACCTAACCTAACATACCATGATAACTATAACCCTATTTCCTATCCTGTAACCAGAATGCCGGACATAACCTACCTTATCTAATCTGCGGCAGAGGTGTGCCTGTGCCGCCGTCGGGGGGGTACACCTTAAGTGGGCAAAAAACAGCATGCGTAGGGGAGTGGTATAATATGCCCTTGTGATACCAGAGCCTGAGCTGCAGACCCAGCCTTCAGGCCATGTTCCCAACCCCCTCAGCGAATATCCGATATTACTGTGGACATCCCTATAATGACACCTACCTCACCAGAAGCCCTAACTACCATCTAGACACCATGTGCATATTCGCCACCTGAACTTGCTGAATGGACTGACCTACCCGCTCCCTATCCTACTGTACCACATGACCCAGTATCCGTAAACCTAGTATGTAGTTTCCAGGATTATGGCCAAAACCTGACAACCGTAGGGAGCCCTAAAAAGAAACCCAAATGTCATGGGACGCAGAACATTACAGCTATATACTGCCGATACCACAAACTATTCCCTAAATCAACGACCATAACTATGGGAGAAAACAACTAACTGAACCATGTTAACATGTGTGCACAGGTCACCTGTAAATGATCACTTAATACCGGTATAACAGTCGTATGCTGCAAACGAGTCAGAACATACGACTATGCAGTGCATCCCACCTGAGAACAGCTGTCTATGTGTAGTGCCGTTACTGCTCTGAAAACGTGTCAGCAACAATAACCAAGTAGTATATCCCACCTGAGAACGTGTCAGGCATATCAGGTATATACCCCTCTATGTGTCCTGCTGCTACTGCTCGGGAAAACGTGCCCAAAACAATAGCCCAAATGATGTATTCCCCTGCAGACGTGGCAGGCAGTGTAAGAATATCCGTAACCTGTAAACGTAACCCAATTCAACATGGTTGATAATGCGCCTATGTGCCTGATGCAAATAACCATCACGTGTAAGATCCGTGCACTGTGGTTACCATGAAAGTAAGCACTATGCCTAGCACGTAGTGTCATACCCGCAACAATGACGTAAGCGTATGACTACTGTATGCAAAGTAAGATAGCTTGACGCAGACCCTATAACGGTGGTATGTTAACGTAACCTGACCTATTCATGAACGTAGAATCAGGACTAAGTAACCTGCTTGTCACGATGCCGGCTGGCAGGTAGTGGATCCTCTGTGCCAGAGAGGGATAGCGAGGACCGTGCTAGTGGACCGGTTCTAAGACACTACTGGTTTTCACCAGAGCCCGCCGCAAAGCGGGATGGTCTTGCTGCGGCGGTAGTGACCAGGTCGTAACCACTAGCAACGGCTCACCTCTCTGGCTGCTGAAGATGCTGATGATGCTGAAGAAAGGCGAGGTACAAGGGAGTAGGCAGAAGCAAGGTCGGACGTAGCAGAAGGTCGAGGCAGGCAGCAAGGATCGTAGTCAGGGGCAACGGCAGGAGGTCAGGAACACGGGCTAGGAACAGACAAGGGAACGCTTTCACTAGGCACTGAGGCAACAAGATCCGGCCAGGGAGTGCAGGGGAAGTGAGGTAATATAGGGAAGTGCACAGGTGATCACACTAATAGGTAATTGGAAGATTGGGCCAGGCACCAACATTGGTGCACTGGCCCTTTAAATTGCAGAGACCCGGCGCGCGCGCGCCCTAGGGAGCGGGGCCGCGCGCGCCGGGACAGGACCGACGGAGAGCGAGTCAGGTACGGGGACCGGGGTGCGCATCGCGAGCGGGCGCCACCCGCATCGCGAATCGCACCCCGGCAGGAGGCGGGACCGCAGCGCACCCGGTCAGTGGATCTGACCGGGGCGCTGCAGCAACGGGGATGAGGCGAGCGCTCCGGGGAGGAACGGGGACCCGGAGCGCTCGGCGTAACAGTACCCCCCCCCTTGGGTCTCCCCCTCTTCTTGGGGCCAAAGAACCTGAGGAAAAAAAAGTCAATTTTTCCGTGAAGAGGTCCGATGCACATTAGGAGGGGTTCTGTGCGGAAACGCATGAGACTGGTCACAGGGACGTAGAACCTGTTGATAAGAGAGGCCAAAAAAAATTTTCCTGCAGATCCGGAATCCAAGGGGACCATAGTAGAGAAGGAGAAGGTAGAGGCAGATATCCGCACAGACACAGTAAGGCGTGGAGAAGCAGAGTTGACATCAAGAACTGTGTCACCTTTGTGCGGAGTCAGCGTACGTCTTTCCAGGCGGGGAGGACGGATAGGACAATCCTTCAGGAAGTGTTCGGTACTGGCATAGTACAAGCAAAGATTCTCCATGCGGCGTCGTGTCCTCTCTTGAGGTGTCAAGCGAGACCGGTCAACTTGCATAGCCTCCGCGGCGGGAAGCACAGGAACGGATTGCAGAGGACCAGAGGAGAGAGGAGCCGGGGAGAAAAAACGCTTCGTGCGAACAAAGTCCATATCCAGGCGGAGCTCCAGACGCCATCCGGAAGAAGGCATGTCAATGCGAGTGGCAAGATGAATGAGTTCATGTAGGTCAGCAGGAGTCTCTCGTGCGGCCAGAACATCTTTAATGTTGCTGGATAGGCCTTTTTTAAAGGTCGCGCAGAGAACCTCACTATTCCAGGACAACTCGTAAGCAAGAGCACGGAACTGAATGGCGTACTCGCCAATGGAAGAAACACCCTGTTCCAGGTTCAGTAGGGCAATCTCGGCAGAAGAAGCTCGGGCAGGCTCCTCGAAGACACCACGGACCTCAGCGAAGAAGGACTGGACTGTGGCTGTGGCAGAATCATTGCGGTCCCCATCAAACTTGTCCGGCAGGGACAAGCAGGGGTTAGGAACGGCCGGTTGCTGCGGAGGAGTTGCAGGAGCCGGCGGAGGAGATGGTTGTTGCAGCTGTAGCTGTGACTGAAGTTGCTGTATCTGCGGCAGCAGCTGCTGTGACTGAAGTTGCTGTATCTGCGGCAGCAGCTGCTGTAACTGTGAGTGAAGACGCTGTGTCTCGGAGATCAAGTATGCCAGCTGTTGATCTCGTTGGGCGATCTTTCCGCCAAATTTGTCCGGCAGGGACAAGCAGGGGTTAGGAACGGCCGGTTGCTGCGGAGGAGTTGCAGGAGCCGGCGGCGGAGAAGGTAGTTGCAGCTGTAGCTGTTGCTGTATCTGCGGCTGCAGCTGCTGTATCTGTGACTGAATACGCAGTGCCTCGGAGGTCAAGTATGCCAGCTGTTGATCTCGTTGCGCTATCTGTTGCGACTGCTGGGCGATCTGACGAGCTTGCTGGGCGACCAGCGTAGGGAGGTCAGCGACAACTGGCAGAGGAACTTCAGCGGGATCCAGGGCCGGATCTACTGTCACGATGCCGGCTGGCAGGTAGTGGATCCTCTGTGCCAGAGAGGGATAGCGAGGACCGTGCTAGTGGACCGGTTCTAAGACACTACTGGTTTTCACCAGAGCCCGCCGCAAAGCGGGATGGTCTTGCTGCGGCGGTAGTGACCAGGTCGTAACCACTAGCAACGGCTCACCTCTCTGGCTGCTGAAGATGCTGATGATGCTGAAGAAAGGCGAGGTACAAGGGAGTAGGCAGAAGCAAGGTCGGACGTAGCAGAAGGTCGAGGCAGGCAGCAAGGATCGTAGTCAGGGGCAACGGCAGGAGGTCAGGAACACGGGCTAGGAACAGACAAGGGAACGCTTTCACTAGGCACTGAGGCAACAAGATCCGGCCAGGGAGTGCAGGGGAAGTGAGGTAATATAGGGAAGTGCACAGGTGATCACACTAATAGGTAATTGGAAGATTGGGCCAGGCACCAACATTGGTGCACTGGCCCTTTAAATTGCAGAGACCCGGCGCGCGCGCGCCCTAGGGAGCGGGGCCGCGCGCGCCGGGACAGGACCGACGGAGAGCGAGTCAGGTACGGGGACCGGGGTGCGCATCGCGAGCGGGCGCCACCCGCATCGCGAATCGCACCCCGGCAGGAGGCGGGACCGCAGCGCACCCGGTCAGTGGATCTGACCGGGGCGCTGCAGCAACGGGGATGAGGCGAGCGCTCCGGGGAGGAACGGGGACCCGGAGCGCTCGGCGTAACACTGCTTAAAATAACGTACGTGTACGGAGACCTTTACTGGGTACCCGAAACAAAAGGGCAGATAAGCATCGCGTCATGCAAGTAGTAACTTATACGTCGAATGCTCGAACTTATGTAGCGCATGTGCCGCAGCAAATGCTATGATAGTAAGCGAAATTACGTAAGGTATACATACCCATATTATATCAACCAGACTCAGTTCACCCGTAAATGATCACTTTAATATCGATATGGCAGTCGTATCCTGGAAACATGTCAGAACATACGACTATACAGTGCATCCCAACCTGAGGACGTGACGACATAACAGGTATACAGCTGCCTATGTGTGGTGATGTTATTGCTCTGAAAACGTGTCAGCAACAATAACCAAGTAGTATATCCCACCTAAGAATGAGTCAGGCATATCAGGTATATACTCCTCTATGTGACCTGCTGCTATTGCTCAGGAAAACGTGTCCGATACAATAGCCCAAATGATGTATTCCCCTGCAGCCGTGGCAGGCAGGCTGAGAATATCCACAACCTGTAAACGTGACATGATCCGAAATGGTTGATAATGCTACTCAGTAACATGTGTCTAAACACAATGTACCATAGACACCTATGCTTACCACAGTGTGAAAACATGATCCAGTTATACTATAGCCTGATAAGCATGTAATACCGTATGGAAGCCTACGGGAGTGTGTAAATTATATGGAAATTAATCGCATTGATCGTATGGAACACCACGTGTTATGCCGTGTAAACACATAAGCGTAGAATCACGTGGAAACCTGAGCGTGTACCACGTATGGAACATAAGCGTGCTGTACCATATGGTGAACAATAGTATGCCGTGCCATATGGAAATATGGATGAAATATTGTAAGGAAACATCAACGTTTTAACCCATTTGGACACCTAAGAGTCACAACATATGAAACATAATCGTGTTATCCTGTATGGAAACTGAGCGTGTAACTGAATAAACGATCGTGTATACTATACGGAATATGCAATCGCGTACACCGTAATGGGACAATACAATCGTGCCTACTATCAGAAGATACAAGCATGTAATCCGTATGAAAACTGCAATCGTGTATACTGTACAGACAATACCATCATGTATACTGTACGGAAAATACTATTGTGTATACTGTATGGAAAATACAAACGTGTATACTATGTAAAAGCAAGAGTGTATACTGTACTGGAAATACAAGCGTGTGTACTGTACTGGAAATACTAGAATGTATACTGTACTGGAAAAACGAGCGTGTATACTGTAATGGAAATACGAGAATGCATACCGTACAGAAAATACAATCGTGTATACTGTACGGAAAGTACAAACGCGTATACTGTACAGAAAAACACAAACGTATATAGTACAGAAAAATACAAACATACTAAATTGAAAAGTAATCGTGTATACAGTACTGGAAATACAAGCGTGTATACTGTACTGGAAATACTAGAACAACTACAGTACTGGAAATACTAGCGTGTGTACCGTATAACAATATAAGCGTGCATACTGTACTGGAAATATGATCACGTACACTGTACTAGAATATGAGCATGTACACTGTGTGATAGAGTGAGCGTGTATACTGTGTAAAAATACAAACGTGTGTACCGTGTGAAACACCAGCGTAAATATTATATGAAAACACGAGCATATATATTGTGAGAAAACCCGAGCGTGTAATCTCTGGAAAAATGCAAGCGTACCTACCATACGGAAATACCAGCATGTATACTATATGAAAATATAAGCGCGCGTACTGTGTGCATATACAATCGCATACTCCGCATGCAAACACAATCACACATTCTATATGAAAACAAGCGTGTAAACTGTATGCAAATACAAGCATATATACTGTATGCAAACAAGCGTGCATTCTATCTGGGTGATACAAGCGCCTACACTGTAGGGAAACACAGCGTATATCCTGTATGAAATCCCAGCGTGTTCGTGAAAATACAAGCGTGTCATACTGCATGAAAATATGCATGTCATACTGCATGAAATTACAAGTGTGTCAAACTGTATAAAAAATACAAGCGTGTCATACTGTATGAAAATACAAGAGTGTCATACTGTATGAAAATACAAGCGTGTCATTCTGCATAAATTACAAATGTGTCAAACTGTATTGTATGAAAATACGAGCGTGTTGTACTATAAGGACAATGCTAGTGTGTATACTGTATGGAGAATACGAGTGTGTCTACAGTATGGTAAATATGAATGTGTATACTGTGTGGGAAATACCAGCGTGTATGCTGTATGGGAAATATGAACGTGTATACTGTATGAAAAAATACCAGCATGTATACAGTAAAATGTATACATGTATAAAAGGGGCGAGGACCCCGGTAAAAAGACTGGGGGCGCTGGAACCGAGGCCGGGGCTGACCGAGGGTGCCCTCCGTGCTCCGGCTTACCTCCGGAGAGAGGGCTTAAGCGGACATCGCCACCCCGGCCAGCCCCGGCCGCTTACCGTTACCCTAAAGACCGGAACTCCTGCTTGTGAGCTGATCCCCAGTCACGTGACGTACAGCGTGACGTCCAACGTGCCCCTGAACCTGCACGTGCTGGTATTTATACCACCCAGGCCCCTCCCATAAACCCAGGTTGTCATTCAACCTTTCACATATTGTGGGAAGAGATTGAAAAAAAAAAGTGTTTTGACGCATTGCACTTTTAATGTCATATCTATTATGGACATCCATACAATTAGAACGAGATACCCAACTAGTATGTTTAAAGTTTTCCCGACACATTCTGGCACATCGCCGCAAATCACCGGTCTGAATTGATTGAATTGATTGATCTGTGCCGATTTCGTTCCACGCCGCTCGCTGGGTGGGAATCGGACCGGGATGCCTGCTGAAATCAGTCATCAGGCATCCCGACACATCGCCCATATTGGCGATTGCCGCAGATCGCCGATCAATTCAGACCGGCGTTCTGCGGCGATTATGGGTCATTCGGGTCACATGTGACCCCATGATTCAGAAACGGAGGATGATCAGTGGTGTAATATACACCACCGATCATCCCTGTGTACTGTCCTGGGAGGTGGCAGTTGTGATTGGGCAGTCATAGTGACCGCACCAATCACAGTGTATGAGGAAGGGGGAGGAGAGCATTTTGCACTGTTCTGATCAGCACCATTTTTTGTCTGATGCTGAGCAGGGGGGAGCCCCATACTGCATCTCCCCACTGACAGTCCTAAAAGTGCCCCCTGGCACCCATTTTGTGCCCCTTGGCACATTGGATTGCAGGGACAGCTTTTTCTTAGGAGTAAAAAAAAAAGATATATATATTTTTTCAGCGCACCATCTGTAGGAGTTTGTGGGTCCACAGCACCTTTAGCTTTGTCTGCCCCAGCATTTTTTGGGGTGCAGACTTTTTTTTTGCTAACTGTGTGGCTGACCCTCTTCCGTATAAAACAGTTGCCCGCCACCGTTAGCTAAAGCCCACCCACCGCTAATCAGTCCCGTAGTACTGATCAGCGTTTTTTGTGGTGCAGGCGTTTTTTTGGGGGTTATAGCATCTTTTTTATTTTATTTTTTGAACCTGTGCCACCAGTAGCAGGCCTGTGCTGTGTGCGGCCTGCCCCACCGCTGTAAGTGATTTATCATTGATCAGCGTATTTTGTGGGTTTAGGCAGGTGCTTATTTTTTTCCGGTTTTAGCATTTTTTTTTTTTTGGGGGGGGGGGTTTGTGTGGGGGTCTGTGTATGTGCCACCAGCCACTGTTCTTGGCTGGGTGGCCGGACCCCCCACTGACTTCTGCTCCCCCTGCTACCACCAAGCGCTAATCAGCACACACACCACTGATTAGGGAAACACTTTTTTTTTTGGTGCAGGGCTTTTTGCGCTAGAAGACCTTCATTATTTTTTCCTCGTCCTCCTCCCCATCCTCTGATGATGAGCTACCAAGGAGGCTGGGACGTCGCCATGCGAGCCCACAAACCTCCTCTGCTCCTGACCCTGTTCCCCATGCTAGTATGAGTACCCCTGGCGCTCATACTAGTCAAACCCCCCAGCCAAGTTTACTGGTTCCTAGTACCGGTGAACCTGTCTGGACTAAGCAAGCGAACTATGAGCCCATGATTACTGAGTTTGTTGGCGACTCAGGAATCAAGATTTACATTGTCGGGTTCTCTGAAATGGACTTTTTTCGTTTTTTTATTTTTTTTTATTTTTTTGTCAATCTTATGGTTGAGCAGACGAACCTGTACGCCCAACAATTCGTCGCCGCAAACCCTGATAGGGAAGGGAGAGAGATTGAGAGAGAAAGTTAAATTTTGGGTGTATTACAGCAGCGATTCACCTCAAGCCTAAATCCAGCCTAGAAACACTGATAGGGAAGGGAAAGAGATTGAGAGATAATTTTGGGTGTAGTACACAGAGACTGTGCTGCAACACTGGTGTGTACAACAACTGAAAAGCTAATAGTAGCCTGCCAGTTATGGTGAGCAGAGCACTAAAAGCCACAATCACCTGCTATTAGTGCCTAATACAGATTGCGTAGCGGAGCGTATTGTCCTCTATTAAGTGTAACCTGTTCATAGGTGGTGTACTATTTTGTTCCTGTTAAAGTCTTAAGGGCCTAGTTACTGTGAAAAGCCAGCCAAAAGTACACACCTGCTGGTGTTGTAGACAAATACTGTTTTAAGCGTAGTGGAGCGTATCGTACTCCCCTCATAAGTGCATACCACGTACGTACATCTACGTGGTGTACCATTTTGTTCCTGTTATAGTCCTAAGGGCCTAGTTACTGTGAAAGGCCAGCCAAAAGTACACACCTGCTGCTGTTCTAGACAAATACTGTTTTAAGCATAGTGGAGCTTATTGTACACCCTCATAGGTGCATACCACGTACGTAAATCTATGTGGTGTACCATTTTGCTCCTGTTATAGTCCTAAGGGCATAGTTACTATGAAAGGCCAGCCAAATGTACAAACCTGTTGATGTTGTAGACAAATACTGTTTCAAGTGTAGTGGAGCATATTGTACTCTCCTCATAAATGCATACCACATATGTTCATCTAAGCGGTGTACCATTTTGTTCCTGTTAAATACTTAAGGACCTAGTTACTGTGAAAGGCCAGCCAAAAGTACACACCTGCTGGGGTTGTAGACAGATACTATTTTAAGTGTAGTGGACCATATTGTACTCCCCTCATATGTAATAGATGTATCTGTTTTTCTTCCATGTAAAAACGTTCATTTAGGAGGCCCCCTCCCCCATCTGCTCTCTCCTATCTCGGCCCCCACCATCGTGTAGAGGAATTCGAGAGCCACGAGGACAAGGCACATCCCCCATGCTATTTGCTCACTCCCTATAAGCTAGAACATCCCACCAGTGAGGGTGGAAACTTTTGTTAATGACAAAGGTGATATAAGCTTGAACAATTTGAAATAAAGCTCAGGGGAGAGCACACACAATGCATTTGAAACTGGTAATGGCTCCGTTTGATTTACTTCTTTTTTTTTTCAACAATGTTTTATTGCATTTCAACAAACCGTATACAATAAAATGAGATACATCTGCACATGGTAAGATATATTATAGAAATAATAACAATATGGTAAAAGTTATTGGTAACAACATCGCTCCAAAAGTGTTCACTAGTCCCCATATATCTAAACCTGTCCCCGTGAATACACTCGATTAGAACAGAGAACCAAAATCAGTAATAGCTCAAAATGACAATAGTTCTGGCCCTCTAAACAGGGTGATGGATAGGCCATATTCGGTTTAGCCTGAGCGTTATCTCATAAGGTATACATCTACGTAAGGCCACAGTCACGTGTAGTTCCCAATGAGACACATCTTCCTTCAGTGCTGGTACACCCCCCTCCCCCTACAATGGTACCCGGTATTTGCACATATAGAAACATGGATATCTTAACAATGAACCCATCAGTACATATTTGGGGGCCTTTACCCTCTAGACTGCAGTGGAACTCTCACCATTTGTCCAGAAACTCCGGATTGTGCTGCCTACTACATAAGGCACATGAATGATAAGAACGGCAGATATAGGTAAGTATAGAAAGGAAAGAAAAAGAAAAAGTAGGGTCAAAAAAGGGTAGAAAACACAAATAGAAAGACGAACATATAGACAAAGACAAAGGCAAAGAAGAAGAAACCTCCCGCGCTGGACCCCCTCCCCACCCACTAATCAACTCTCAAAACACCCAGCAAGCCCGCAAGACTGGCCGTACAATACCACGAGGAGTCAACAAACTTCTTCATCAATCTAGTTAGCTCACTGGGTGCATATGCATACTCCATAAACCTCCTCCAGGTCTTAAAAAATCTTGCAGCTTTCTTCTCATTATCACGTAGGGTATCCAATCGTTCTATGAATAATAGGTCCTTCATGACCTCTACCACTTGCCCACACGTAGGAGGTTCTTTCTGTAACCACTGTCGCAATAAACTTTTGACCGTGGCTAGCAACACGAGATGTACGCCCTTAGATGCCACTACTGGACCTTCCGCACCTCCCGATAGGGAAAGGGGAATATAGTGAAATATCATCGCCAGTGGGGACAGAGGAACCTCCACACCCCAAATCGTCTTGATGAGAGATTGCACTTCAACCCATAGTGATTCTAATCTCGGTCATTTCCACAGTGCATGAAGTAAATTGGCCTTAGGAAAATCACACTTAGGGCAACTCCTAAGATAGTGTGCTGGGGCATCCGCATATGAAAAGTTAAATGCATACGTCGCTCTATGTAAAATACGAAAATGCATTTCCCTCCACCTTTCACTCACTATGGATTTTCTGACGTGCTGTAACCCCACCAATAACTTGGCCCTCGCATTATTAATGTCCAATTCCTCTCCCCATGAATTGAAAAGTGATTCTCCCAGTACATGTAGCGTCGTCTGTTTAAGAGTAAGATATAAATCAGATAGAGACAGTCTACCCCTAGCCAGACCCAAGTGAGTGGTGAAGACCGCCTCCCTGGAAAGATATTCCTTACTCCTGGGAAGGCCCTTGACATATGATCGTGCTGTCATATAGTGCTAGAAATGCCCCGGAGGCAGATTAAATGTGCTACGTAAAGTATCCCATTCCCATATGGCCCCGTCCTCCCCAGAAAACATCTGATGCACACTATGCAGCCCCTTAGCCTTCCAGATCTGAGCAAAGTGATCATCAGTTCCCCGTGGAAACAGCGTGGAGTTCCAGAGAGGTAAGAAGCTCGACAAAATATAAGGTAAGCCATAAATTTTCCTGGTCGCTTTCCATGCGGCTATTGTATCTTTCAACAATAAGTTACATTTAATATGGGACGGGAGTGATGCATAGGGCACATGCAGCAAGGCCTTCAGATCCCAAGGTTCCGCAAGCGCGTTTTCTAACATCGTATTAGAGGACCAGGTGGCATCCAGACACCAATCCCTAGCATGTCGCATGAGAGCAGCAAGTTTATACAGGCGTAAATCAGGTAATTGAATTCCTCCATCATGCAGAGGCAGGCACAGTTTTTTTAAAGGCAATCCAAGGTCTTCTGCCATTCCACAAGAAGGCCGTGAATGCCGATTGCAATGCGGCTACATCCGAATGACGGAGCAACAATGGTATCATCTGTAAGGGGTAGAGCAACCTACCAAAGCTCACCATTTTGAGGAGATGTGCCCTACCAAACAGAGATAGCGGTAAAGCCTGCCACCTGGTCAGTTCCTGGGTAATACGCTTGAAGAGAGGAGCGTAGTTCAGGGTGTATAAGGAAGAAAGCGTGGTGCCAACCTTGATCCCCAAGTAAGTGATGGATTTGGGCGCGACCTCCACTCCCAACTCTCGAGAAGTGCAATGCGGTCCTTGGCTTAGATAAAGCAACTGGCATTTAGAAACATTCACCTTGTAACCTGAGTAGCGGCCAAAAGTAGTCAGGGCTTCCAGGACATCATGTAATTGTGAATTAGGAGATCCCATAAACAATAGCATGTCGTCTGCAAAACACGCCAACTTTACCTCCACACTACCTACCCCTACACCCCTATACAATGATGACCTCTTCAAGTGAACTGCCAATGGTTCCACAGCTAAATCAAACAATAGTGGAGAAAGAGGGCACCCCTGGCGGGTCCCCTTCTGCAGGCTAATACTATCAGATAAAAAACCTGGTGTATATATTCTAGCTCTAGGGTCAGAGTATAAAGCAGTAAGGAACATTCTAAAGGCACCCCTCACCCCAAACTTGTCCAGGACACTATCCAGCCACGCCCATCTGACATTTTTAAATGCCTTTTCCGCATCAACGGCCAAAAGGCCGCGCGGGTCTGGACAGTAACCTTTCCTGTGCATGGCCTCCAAGGCAGCCAACACCGTTCTAATGTTGACTACTCCAGAGCGTCCCTTAACAAAACCAGTCTGGTGCGGGCCTAGTAGAGAAGGTAGAAAAGTAGCCAGTCTATCCGCCATTATTTTTGCAAGTAGCTTGAGGTCCTGATTTATCAGAGAGATGGGCCTATACGATCCCGGGTCCTCTGGTGGCTTGCCCTCCTTATACAACACCTTAATATAGGCCGTGTTACTAGATGGAATAATAGGCTCTCCTCCCAACACACCATTAAACAGTGAAGTCAGCGGCTGCACCAAATCCACCATCAAGGCCTTGTAAAATTCCCCTCCAAATCCATCAGGGCCTGGCGCCTTTCCATTTTTCAGGGACTTCATTCCAGCCATCACCTCCTCCTGTGTTATGGGCGCATTGAGTATATCTCTATCTTCACTGGTCAACTGAGGCAAGTCGATGCCTGCAAGAAATGCTCGCCCACCCGCATCATCAGTGTTGTCCTTTGTATAGAGGCCAGTATAAAATTGGTGCAATACAGAATTTATGTCCTTAGGTCTAGTGTGAGAAACACCCCGGCTGTCCATAAGGGAACGAATAAACTCCCATTTCCCCCTTGGTCTGGCTAGTCTAGCCAGCAACTTCCCAGCCTTGTTGCCAAACTTGAATAAATCCACTGATTTTTGGTCCCTGTACATTACGTCCCAAGCTTCTACACAAGCTTCAAAATCTCTTTTGGCCGCCACCCAGGCCTCCATATTGGTTTGCGTAGGCGCATGCGCGAACTGGGTATAAGCAGTCCTCACCTTATCTGTCCTTGTTGCAAAATCAGCCCTGCACTTCCTTTTCTTAGCTGCCACATAAGCAATAATCCTCCCCCGTATGACCGCTTTTGCCGCATCCCAGTAAAGAGACGGCCTATCAAGAACGTCTGAGTTAGTCTCCGCATACTCCAACCACCACCCCTTGAGTCTTGCCACAAAATCTGCATCAGACGCCAAATAATTGGGGAAGCGCCACAGTATGTCTGTGCCCTTCTGATATGTCTCCCGTATTGTCAGACACACCGGGGCGTGATCCGAGATCACCAGATCCCCAATGTGTATGTCCTCCACCCTCGCCAGGAGTCCCTGTACTAGGAAGAAATAATCTATGCGCGACCAGGCCTGCTGCGCATGCGAGAAGTGCGCAAACTCCCGTCCCATAGGATTAAAATATCTCCAGACATCCACTAGAGATGTGGAAGTCATCAAATCTTGCAACACATGTACCTCTCTGGAACCCACGGATGATAAGCTCCTAGTACGCTGTCTATCTTCGGCCGTACAAGACACCACATTGAAATCTCCTCCTACTACAGTGGCAGTCGGGTCTTCCTGTAACAGCTTAGCTTCTAGAGACGAGAAAAAAGGCACATTAGACACATTAGGGGCGTAAACATTATATATTGTCAATATCCCCGCTGGTGAATCAACCACAACCTTCAACAATCTCCCCTGATCATCACGTTCCTGAGAGCATATATGGTATTGCAGTCTCCTATGGAACAACATCAACACCCACTCCCGCCCCCACCAATAACCATGACTGACATATGTGTCCCCGACTCAAACCCCCCCACCTTGTCCCGTAGAAATATCTCAAACCCTCCCCTCTCCCCCCAGTACTGTACACAAGCTCAATATACCCCAGGACTCCTTGGAGCCACAGCATAGAGAAGAGAGGGATAATAAACTCAGGCAAACCCCTCTAAAATAAAACAAAACTGGTCATAGAGGTAAATTATGCAGGTAGACACCTGCAGCATGTGGCACACTGTCCTGTAACCGTCGGGCATAACACGCAGCACCAGTGTGCAATAGTGAATACAGAACAGTAAGAGCACAATAGCCGTAACACTAAAACTGTAGGTAATGCACTCAAACAGTGGATCCTTAGTCTCCCAACAAAGTTCTCAATCTCCACCTAGAAGAACAATAATGACATAGTCTGCCACATACAGTCCCACTCTGTCAGATAAGAGGCGCAGGTATTGCGCCGTCTTTATCCATTCTGCGCTTTTTCTGCTGAGATCTCGAACCGTCATACTGTAGCTTTAAAGAAGCCATCTTTGCTGCTGCCGCTTCAGGAGTCAAGAAGCTTTCTGAGTTACCATTGGGAAAGAAAATCTTCAATTTCGCCGGGTATTGCAGTACAAATCGTATTTGTTGCTGCACCAGGGAGGAGCAGACCGCTGCATAAGCCTTACGCCTCTTAGCCACCTCAATCGAGTAATCACCAAAGAGTAACACTTTCACGCCTCTGATCTTTAAAGGTGCTTGTACTTTTTTAAAGGTGCACAATATAAGTTCTTTATCAGCATAGTTCAAGTACTTAACAATAACTTGACGAGGCTTAATATCATCTGTTGGTGACTGCGGCCCAATTCTATGAGCCATTTCCGCTACACAGGGACCCGACAGTCCCAGAGCTTCAGGTAGCTCCCTGGCACAGATCTGTAAAAGCTGGTTAGCCATTATGGATTCAGGTAATCCCACAATTCTCAAGTTGCTCCTCCTGGAGCGGTTTTCCAAATCTTCCACCTACTCTTTTAGTAGGAGATTAGCTCTGATCAGAGCTTGGACTGTTGTAGTACTTGTGCCGACCCCATCTTCTAGGCTGCTGACCCGCTGCTCCAAGTCAGTGAGCCTCGAGGTATGCACAGTCACCTCAGCCTGTATCTGCTGGATAGAACTAGCAAAGGCCGCCTCCACCGAGGCCCTTATCTCCGGCAGGAGAATGCGTGTGGCACGCATTCTCCTGCCGGAGATAAGGGCCTCGGTGGCCACTGCTGCCATGTCCGTATAAGGGATTCCCACACTGGCCCCATTATCAGGTGGGGAGGGCTGCTCCTCCATCTCCACAGCCCCGTCTCCCTGTTTGCTGACCTGCGTGGCTGCCTGAGGGTCCCGTGCTTCTTCTGCTACCGCCGCCATTTTGAGGGCCGCCTGGTGTTGTGAGGCGCGGGGAGATGGCGCGTCAGGTCCCGTGTCTCCGTTGCGGCGGAGGAATTTCTCCATGTGATGCGGGAAGTAATTGTTACGCCGAGCGCTCCGGGTCCCCGTTCCTCCCCGGAGCGCTCGCCTCATCCTCGTTGCTGCAGCGCCCCGGTCAGATCCACTGACCGGGTGCGCTGCGGTCCCGCCTCCAGCCGGGATGCGATTCGCGATGCGGGTGGCGCCCGCTCGCGATGCGCACCCCGGTCCCCGTACCTGACTCGCTCTCCGTCGGTCCTGTCCCGGCGCGCGCGGCCCCGCTCCCTAGGGCGCGCGCGCGCCGGGTCTCTGCAATTTAAAGGGCCAGTGCACCAATGTTGGTGCCTGGTCCAATCTTCCCAATTACCAATTAGTGTGATCACCTGTGTACTTCCCTATATTACCTCACTTCCCCTGCACTCCCTTGCCGGATCTTGTTGCCTTAGTGCCTAGTGAAAGCGTTCCCTTGTCTGTTCCTAGCCCGTGTTCCTGACCTCCTGCCGTTGCCCCTGACTACGATCCTTGCTGCCTGCCTCGACCTTCTGCTACGTCCGACCTTGCTTCTGCCTACTCCCTTGTACCTCGCCTATCTTCAGTATCTTCAGCAGTCAGAGAGGTGAGCCGTTGCTAGTGGATACGACCTGGTCACTACCGCCGCAGCAAGACCATCCCGCTTTGCGGCGGGCCCTGGTGAAAACCTGTAGTGGCTTAGAACCGGTCCACTAGCGCGGACCTCGCCAATCCCTCTCTGGCACAGAGGATCCACCTCCTGCCAGCCGGCATCGTGACAGTAGATCCGGCCATGGATCCCGCTGAAGATCCTACACTGGTCGCCCAGCTAGCCCTAAAGATCGCCCAACGAGATCAACAGCTGGCATACTTGACCTCCGAGGCACTGCGTATTCAGTCACAGATACAGCAGCTGCAGATACAGCAACAGCTCCAGCTGCAACTACCATCTCCTCCGCCGGCTCCTGCAACTCCTCCGCAGCAACCGGCCGTTCCTAACCCCTGCTTGTCCCTGCCGGACAAATTTGGCGTAAAGATCGCCCAACGAGATCAACAGCTGGCATACTTGATCTCCGAGACACAGCGTCTTCAGTCACAGTTACAGCAGCTGCTGCCGCAGATACAGCAACTTCAGTCACAGCAGCTGCTGCCGCAGATACAGCAACTTCAGTCACAGCTACAGCTGCAACAACCATCTCCTCCGCCGGCTCCTGCAACTCCTCCGCAGCAACCGGCCGTTCTTAACCCCTGCTTGTCCCTGCCGGACAAGTTTGATGGGGACCGCAATGATTCTGCCACAGCCACAGTCCAGTCCTTCTTCGCTGAGGTCCGTGGTGTCTTCGAGGAGCCTGCCCGAGCTTCTTCTGCCGAGATTGCCCTGCTGAACCTGGAACAGGGTGTTTCTTCCATTGGCGAGTACGCCATTCAGTTCCGTGCTCTTGCTTACGAGTTGTCCTGGAATAGTGAGGTTCTCTGCGCGACCTTTAAAAAAGGCCTATCCAGCAACATTAAAGATGTTCTGGCCGCACGAGAGACTCCTGCTGACCTACATGAACTCATTCATCTGGCCACTCGCATTGACATGCGTTCTTCCGGATGGCGTCTGGAGCTCCGCCTGGATATGGACTCTGTTCGCACGAAGCGTTTTTTCTCCCCGGCTCCTCTCTCCTCTGGTCCTCTGCAATCCGTTCCTGTGCTTCCCGCCGCGGAGGCTATGCAAGTTGACCGGTCTCGCTTGACACCTCAAGAGAGGACACGACGCCGCATGGAGAATCTTTGCCTGTACTATGCCGGTACCGAACACTTCCTGAAGGATTGTCCTATCCGTCCTCCCCGCCTGGAAAGACGTACGCTGACTCCGCACAAAGGTGACACAGTTCTTGATGTCAACTCTGCTTCTCCACGCCTTACTGTGCCTGTGCGGATATCTGCCTCTACCTTCTCCTTCTCTACTTTGGTCTCCTTGGATTCCGGATCTGCAGGAAAAATTTTTTTGGCCTCTCTTATCAACAGGTTCTACGTCCCTGTGACCAGCCTCGCCAGACCCCTCTACATCTATTGTATTAACAATAAAAGATTGGACTGTCTCATGCGTTTCCGCACAGAACCCCTCCTAATGTGCATCGGACCTCATCACGGAAAAATTGACTTTTTTTTCCTCAGGTTCTTTGGCCCCAAGAAGAGGGGGAGACCCAAGGGGGGGGGTACTGTTACGCCGAGCGCTCCGGGTCCCCGTTCCTCCCCGGAGCGCTCGCCTCATCCTCGTTGCTGCAGCGCCCCGGTCAGATCCACTGACCGGGTGCGCTGCGGTCCCGCCTCCAGCCGGGATGCGATTCGCGATGCGGGTGGCGCCCGCTCGCGATGCGCACCCCGGTCCCCGTACCTGACTCGCTCTCCGTCGGTCCTGTCCCGGCGCGCGCGGCCCCGCTCCCTAGGGCGCGCGCGCGCCGGGTCTCTGCAATTTAAAGGGCCAGTGCACCAATGTTGGTGCCTGGTCCAATCTTCCCAATTACCAATTAGTGTGATCACCTGTGTACTTCCCTATATTACCTCACTTCCCCTGCACTCCCTTGCCGGATCTTGTTGCCTTAGTGCCTAGTGAAAGCGTTCCCTTGTCTGTTCCTAGCCCGTGTTCCTGACCTCCTGCCGTTGCCCCTGACTACGATCCTTGCTGCCTGCCTCGACCTTCTGCTACGTCCGACCTTGCTTCTGCCTACTCCCTTGTACCTCGCCTATCTTCAGTATCTTCAGCAGTCAGAGAGGTGAGCCGTTGCTAGTGGATACGACCTGGTCACTACCGCCGCAGCAAGACCATCCCGCTTTGCGGCGGGCCCTGGTGAAAACCTGTAGTGGCTTAGAACCGGTCCACTAGCGCGGACCTCGCCAATCCCTCTCTGGCACAGAGGATCCACCTCCTGCCAGCCGGCATCGTGACAGTAATGCTGTACCAGCAGGTAGTTGTTACCCTCAGCTGGCGTCGGTCGGGAGGCAGAACGGAGATGTATCGGTGGTAGCGAGAGCGGAGCTCCTTTACTCGTGTCCGCTCATACGCGCGCCGGAACCGGAAGTCTTGATTTACTTCTATATACTTCGGTATAAAGATTCTGTATACAGATTTGGCCGGGGATTAAGATAGCTACAAGAGCACTGATAAAAATCTACATCACATATACGCAAGTATGTCAGGCAGAGAAGTGCCAGGACGTGCACAGAGGAGTGGCAGAGGCCTAAATTCATCAGGCGCAGGCAGAGGTCGCAGCAGACTAGGGGAGAGTGGCAGCAGGAGTCGCAGCGAGAGGCCTCCCAGTATCAGCTAGCGGTAGTGTCTTGACCAGCAACCCATCTGCCATCATTGATTGGTTAACACGGTCATCCACTTCTTCATAAGTGACATCTGATACCCCCCGTCAACAGTGGGTGGATTCCTCAGACACAACCCTCAGTTGGCATGGCCCAGAAGCAATCCCTGTCCTTCCGTTGCCTCTGTCCTATACTGTTCCCTCCCCCACAGAAGTATCTTATGCTGTGGGTTCAGCTCCAGGTTAATCTACTAGAGGACATTCAGCAGCTACTGCCCAGCCAAGAAGTGGAGGAAACAACTCTGCAAGGCAGGAAAGTAGTGATTGGGAGGTGGTGTTGCGAGCATTCAGGCTCCTGAAGCAGACACTGTTAGGGAACCTGAGGAGGACATCAGTGACGTGACACAACTTGCTGATGATGAAGCCGATCACACTTGGGAGCCGGGTGCAGAAGGGGCTTCATCATCATCAGGAGAAGAGGGTTGCATGTTGCCCGTGAGGCAGCAGCTGAGCCAGCAAGGTGGTAGCATGGTTGACAGTCAGCATGGTGGCAGAAGTGGAAAGTCTGGAACTAAACGTGCCCGGGGTAGACCACCTGCTTGGCGGCAGCCTACCTTCCCAAGAGCTAGAGGAACTGGGGTTCCTGGAGACGGTGGTAGTAGCAGTCAAATAGTGTAGACTGTTGGTGGGAAAATCAGCTACTTGGCAGTGTGGCAGTTTTTCATCAAGCATCAAAAGGAGGTTAACCTAGCCACATGCAAGATATGTCAGCAGAAGCTGAAGCGTGGCCAGGGTTCCTATGTTGGCACCATGGCCCTGCATCAACATATACAGTGTCACCATAAAGCTGCCTGGGAGAACTGTGGCTCTGATGTAGTGTTCCAGCCTGCTGCATCACCCAGTGGCCATCCGCTCCCTCTTTCAGGCAGCCAAGGCTCCACCACCTCAGCTGAAGGGAGCTGTGTGTCATACCCTCCTTCTGTCACTCCAGATGCTCCTGCTCCTCCTACTTTTAGTCAGTCATTCTGCCAGCAAATCCATTGGCAAAGCCATGTCCAAGAGAAAACAGTATACACCCACTCATTCAACGTTGCAGAAGCTGAATGTGCTCCTGTTCAAGTTGCTGGTGTTGCAGTCTCTCCCTTTTCACGTGGTGGACTCTGCACCTTTCAGTGAACTGATCGCTAGTGCAGAGCCGAGGTGAAGAGTCCAAAGCCATCATTTCTTTGTGAAGAAGGCAGTACCAGCCCTGCAAAATTTTGTGGAAGAGAAGGTGGGCCAGTCCTTGAGCCTGTCGGTGCACGGCAGCGCCAACGTGTAGAGCTGTAACTATGGTCAGGGACAATACATGTCCTTTAATGCCAACTGAGTTAATGTGGTTCCTGCACAGCCACAACAGCAACTTGGACAGGTCACGCCGCTTCCGCCTCCACGCTCTCAGGTCGTTGGTCCTCTGACAGTGTGCGACTCTGCCTCCTCATCCTCTTCCATGTCCTCAGCCTTCACTGCACAGACAAGTCTCAGTGCCCCTTCAGCATACCATGTGTGCAGGGCACGGCGGTGTCACGTTGTTTTTCACATGGTTTGCCTTGGCAAACGGAGTCAAACTGGGGAGGAACTGCTAAAAATCATTCATAAGGAAATTTAATTATGGCTTACTCCCCGAAAACTGGAAATGGGAACCATAGTGACAGACATCGTGAAGAACATCTTGTCTGCGCTGCGACAAGGAAGCCTGAGCCATTCGCCCTGCATGGCACACATGATCAATCTGGTTGTCAAGCGGTTCCTGAAGTGTTCCCCCATTTTCAAGACACACTAACAATGAGAAGGAAACTTTGCATGCACTTCAGCCACTCGTACACCGCAAGGCACACCTTCCCTGAGCTGCAGCGTCAGAACGGAATCCGTAAGCATAGTATGATTTGTGACGTTTCCACCCGTTGGAGTTCCACCCTCCAAATGTTGGACCAACTATACGAACAGGGAAAAGCCATCACCGATATCTTGATGATTCAAGAGGATAGGGGGACTCCCCTGTGTAACTTCAATGTGAACTAGTGGCAGCTCATACGTGACACCTGCCGTTTGCTCAGCCCTTTGAGGAAGCCACATTATTAATCAGTCGTCAGCATTATGGGATGAACGACATCATTCCACTGCTTCATTTACTACAACAGGTGTTGGAAATAATGGCTGGTAAGGGCCCTGGAGACGTGGTGCCTACATATCACGGCCACATGAGCCCTGTCAGGGCTGAACTTGAGGAGGAGGAGGGGAGATGGGCACAGTAGAGCACAGTTTAAGTTTTGCATTATGGGCCGTTTTTCAAGTCATCTGACAGGAGAGAAGGAGCAGCTAAAGGAGCTAGAGGGTTATGAGGAAGGCGAGACAGAGGACCCAGACACAACGTGGCAGTATGCAGTTGAGATGAAGGCAGGTAGTCCCTCTGAGTCACTTGCACAAATGGCATGATGCATGCTCACTTGCTTGCGTAGTGACCGCCAAATTGTCACCGTTCGACAGTGGGATGACCTTATTGAACCCTAGCTACCGGAACAAAATGGGGGCCTATTTTACACCCACTGAGAAGGAGGACAAACTGACCTACTACAGAGACATCCTACGTAGTCATTTTTCCGATGCCTAACTGTGCCATCGTCCATCCTCTGCCAGTACTGACTCTGGGGGCCCTCTGCGCTCACCTTCCACTGCCATGGCTGCTAGGGAGGGGTGGGGTGGCAGGAGCAGTACCAGCTCCGTCATCAGCATCCTGAGTCTATAGTTGCTAATGAGTACCTTTCTACACCCGCATAGGGAAGCACCTCATCAGCAGCAGATAGACCTGGAGCAGGACCTGAACCAGCAGGTGGTGGCATACCTTGTCATGCCAATGCCAACACAACTTGAGGATTCGCTGAACTTCTGGGCAGCCAAACTTGATTTGTGGCCGCAACTAGCAGAGTTTGCCCTGGAAAAGCTGTCCTGCCTGGCCAGTAGTGTGCAATCAGAGTGGGTGTTTAGTGCGACGGGGGCCATAGTCACCCCAAGGAGAACTCGTCTGTCCATGAAAAATGCGGAGAGACTGAGCTTTATGAAGAGGAATCAGGCATGGATCAGCCAGGATTTCCAAACACCAATTCCTGATGCATCAGAGTAGATTGAACATGGTGCCACACCAACACTTCACAAATATGGATAGTGCCAAACGGATTTAAGGTGCGGTTACAAACATTCCTCCACATCAGACCTTTTTTCACCCACCTTTGTCACCGGATACAGGTATTGCCACCCACTGCACAACTCTGTCACCAGGTCACTTTCAGGACACCTGATGCTGCTGCTGCCACCTCCAGGCTGTCTCATTCTGCCACCATATGGTCTCCTTATGCTTCCTCCACCTCCAGGTTGTGCCATTCAACCACTATATGGTTTCCTCATGCTTCCGCCACCTCCACGCTGTGTCATTCAGCCACTTTATGTTCTACTCATGCTGCCGCCAACTCCAGGCTGTGCTATTCAGCCACTATATGGTCTCCTCATCTGCTGCGAACTCCAGGCTGTGCCATTTAGCCACTATATGCTCTCCTCATACCGCCGCCACTTCCACGCTGTGTCATTCAGCCACTATATGTTCTACTCATGCTGCCACCAACTCCAGGCTGTGTCATTCAGCCATTATATGGTTTCGTCATCTGCCGCCAACTCCAGGCTGTGCCATTCAGCCACTACATGTTCTACTCATGCTGCCGCCAACTCCAGGCTGTGCCATTCAGCCACTATATGTTCTACTCATGCTGCCACCAACTACAGGCTGTGCCATTCATCCACTAAATATTTTCCTCATCTGCCACCACCTCCAAGCTGTGTCATTCAGCCACTATATGTTCTAATCATGCTGCCGCCAACTCCATGCTGTGTCATTCAGCCACTATATGGTTTCCTCATCTGCCGCCACCTCCACTGTGTCATTCAGCCACTACATGTTCTACTCATGCTGCCGCCAACTCCAGGCTGTGCCATTAGTAACATAGTAACATAGCTCATAAGGTTGAAAAAAGACCAGAGTCCATCATGTTCAACCTATAACCCTAATGAGTCCCTACTGAGTTGATCCAGAGGAAGGCAAAAAACCCTCATACTAGAGGTAAAAATTCCTTCCCGACTCCAAATATGGCATCAGAATAAATCCCTGGATCAACGTTATGTCCCTATAATTCTAGTATACATAACCAGCGATGTTTTTATTCTCCAAAAATGAATCCAGGCCCCTTTGAACTCTTTTACAGAGTTCACCATGACCACCTCTTCAGGCAGAGAATTCCACAGTCTAACTGCTCTTACAGTAAAGAACCCCCGTCTGTGCTGGTGTAGAAACCTTCTTTCCTCTAAACCTAGAGGATGCCCCCTTGTTATAGATACAGTCCTGGGTATGAATAGATCATGGGAGAGATCTCTGTACTGTCCCCTGATATATTACTACATAGTTATTTGGTCGCCCCTAATCCTTCTTTTTTCTAAACTAAATAGTCCTAATTCTGATAATCTTTCTGGGTGCTGTAGTTCTCCCATTCCCCATATTACCCTGGTTGCCATCTTTGAACCCTCTCCAGCTCTACTATATCTTTCTTGTACACTGGTGCCCAGTGACTTGTACAGCGGTAGAATTATTTCCTTGTTGTGGGCATCTATACCCCTATTGATGCACCCCATGATTTTATTTGCCCTGGCAGCAGCTGCCCTACACTGGTCACTACAGCTAAATTTTCGGTTAAATAAGACTCCCAAGTCCTTTTCCACGTCAGTTGTCCCAAGTGTTCTCCCATTTAATACATAATCCCAGCCCGAATTTTTACTCCCCATGTGCATAACCTTACATTTATTAGTGTTGAACCTCATCTGCCACTTCCCAGCCAAAGCCTCCAACCTATCCAGATCCATTTGTAACAGTGCACTGTCCTCTATAGTGTTTACCACTTTACAGAGTTTAGTATCATCTGCAAAGATTGCTACTTCACTATTCAACCCCTCTACAAGGTAATTAATAAATATATTAAACAGGACAGGACCCAAGACTGACCCACGTGGTACCCCACTAGTAACAGTCACCCAATCAGAATAAGTACTATTAATAACCAACCTCTGTTTCCTATCACTGAGCCAGTTACTTACCCACTTACACACATTCTCCCCCAGCCCAATCTTTCTCATTTTATGCATCAATCTTTTATGTGGAACTGTATCAAATGCTTTGGAAAAATCCAGATATACGACATCCAGCGATTCCCCCTGGTCCAGTCTGGAGCTCACCTCCTCATAAAGGGTAGGGGAACAGATATTTTTCCAGCAGCAATGGCATTTTAATATTAATATATATATATATTAGTCATTAGAAACATAAGGATCATCCCCATCACCCTGACCAGCCATTGTTTCCAACTCTTTTCGTCAAGGCAAACCATGTGAAAAACAGCGTAACACCGCCGTGCCCTGCACACATGGTATGCTGAAGGGCCACTTAGACTTGTCCGGGTAGTGGAGGCTGAGGACACGTTGGAGGATGTGGAGGTGGAGTCGCACACTGTCACAGTACCAACGGGCTGACAGAGTGGAGCAGGAAGCAGCATGAGTACACAAGAGGGGTTCACAACTACTAAAATTAAAAGATGAATGTTGAAATCTCTATTGAAGATGCATGTTAGGTAATGCAACCATCCAAAAATGTAAGGGCCAAGCCCAGAAGCATCAGTAAGCCAAGTAGTTCCTGAAAGACACAGTCAGGAAAAGGCATCAGCAGTACACAAGAGGGTTTCATAACCCCTTACATTGAAAGATCAATGTTGAAATTTCCACTAAGCATGTATTTTGCTCGTGCTAAACATCCAAAAATGTAAGGCCCAAGCCCAGAAGCAGTACACCAGAGGGTTTCATTACCCCTTACATTGAAAGATCAATCTTGAAATCTCAATTAAGCATTTATGTTAGCTAGTGCTACCAGAACATATTTGGAATTAATATCCCAGTCCCAGCAGCATCAGGAAACGATATTGTGATAGCCTGGGGGGGGTAGGGTATATGGGAGTGTAGCTGTGCGGTTACCAAAGGGTGCTTGTTAACCCTTGCTTTTCATGACGCCAGGGTGAGGGCTATTCTCTGAATGCTTGTCCTACCACCACCCTTCCCAAGAGCGATAGTGAGATAGGAAAATAACTGATTGTCCACAACCGAAGATTTGCAGAAACTTGTCGAAATTTTTACTGAAGATTTTAGGCAATAAGGAACAAGAACAGTACATATAACAAGTCTATTAGAGCTTGACAAGTGGTTGGGACCTCGTGAGTCTATTGAGTTTAGGAAAGTAATTGTTGTGGTGATCCACTGGATTTAGGGGTTTTGATTAGGTCCAGTAATCACGCTAGCTTTAGTGGGGATTGAGATGTTAACTCACGGTTTAGTTTAGGCTGAGGCCAGCAGGTTTTAGGCCTAGCTTGTCTTTGAAAGTTGCGCAGATCTGTCCTACTAGTCTGGCATCCACGAGAGCAGCAACCTAAGAGAGCGATAATTGGCTACAGCTCCCTTATATGGGCAGGGGCTGGACTTAAGCTCACTGGTCCATACAACTGTCAATCTCCTGTACAGAGAGTTGTGGGTAACCATGTGACCCAATGACCTCCAAAGGTCCTCCAACATACCATAGAGGAATTAACATAGTCACATGACCAAAGATCCTGCGACGCTAACAAGGTAAGTAGACTAATATACATTATATTAATAAGTATACATTATTAAATATATACATAATAGCATTATAAAACTAGGAAAGGATGAGGCGACTAGGGGCTGTCCCACCTGGGAGACCCTACCTGAACATAGTAACTCTGGCTTTGGGGACCACCACACTAGGTGCGGTATGAAATACGGTATCGGGATACCACAATATATTGGCTGGAGGTCAAGGTGAAAGTATACAGAGCCCATGTAGTGTCTGAATGGTACAGCCTGAAGGTGGCTAAAGTATGAGGAAACCATTGAAATACAAGAATTTTAAATAGAAATCTAAGATTTTGAAATAGAAATTAAGGATTTTGAAATGGAACTTTTCACTCCCAAGTTTTAGTGCCCAGGGCCCCGGCGTGTGGGTACAAAGGACCTAATCTAACAAGGAGTCCCATGTCACATGTCAGCACAATGAAAGAGCCTGGGGGTGGCATCAGTAGGAGGAGACCATATAGTGTCTGAATGGCACAGCCTGGAGTTGGCTGAAGCATGAGGAGATCCCAGTGCTTCGCTAAAATTGTCAGAATACCATCTGATATTCAAAATAATAAAATGATAGACACGTTCTCTGAAGAAAAGTATCCTTCATTAGATGACAATATGAGTATTGTATGTTCCAGTGACATTAGCTCATCGAGGAACAGGAAAACATGATACAACTTAATTCTGCATCGGAAGAACCACAACAAAGAATGAACGACTTAAAGCCTACTGCAACTGAGGAACTTCAAAATGGTAAATCTACCACCTGGGATAGTCAGTCAATTCCAACAGCCAATGGTCAGTATCCACGGTTCCCTGTTTCTGCTAGTCCTTGGCAGTATTTCTTTTATTACTGGTTTGGTATCAACATGGCAGTAATGCTGGGAGAGTATATATTGCCTTAATGACACAACCTGGAATTGGCTGAAGCATGAGGAGACCCCAGGGCTTCACAATCCCTAAGAAAAAACAGAACATTTTTTGGAATTTAAAATGAAGATTTAAGATAGCTAGTGCTACCATAACAAAATTTAATTCCCAGACCAAGGCCTAGCAGCAGTATCAGTCAACCATATATTGCCAGAATGACACAGCCGGGAGTTGGCTGAAGCATGAGGAGACCATTGAAATGTCAAATTTTTTTTAAATTTAAATGTAAGATTTTGAAATTTAAATTAAGGATATTGAAATACTTTTAACTCCATGTTTTAGTGTCCCGGGCCCCGGCGTGTGGGTACAAATGGCCAAATCTAACAATGAATCACATGTTACATGGAAGCACATTGACAGAGCCTGGAGGTGGAATCAATAGGAGGAGACCATATAGTGGCTGAATGGCACAGCCTGGAGGTGGCTGATGCATGAAGAGACCATATGGTGTCTGAATGGCACTGCTGGGAGTTGGCAGAAGCATGAGTAGACCATTGAAATGTATGTTTTTCTTTTATTTTAAGATTTTGAAATTCAAATTAAGGATTTTGAAATTGAACTTTTCACTCCCAAGTTTTAGTGTCCTGAGCCCCGGCGTGCAGGTACAAAGGGCCAAATCTAACAAGGAGTCACATGTCACATGGAAGCACAATGACAGAGCCTGGAGGTGGCATCAGCATGAGTTTACAAGAGGGCTTCACAACCCTTAACATTAAAATGTTAAGTTGAAATCTTTATACAATATTTATGTTAGCTAGTGCTAACCTCAAAAAATTTTAGGCACAGGCCCAGCAGCATCACTAAACCATATAGATGCTGAAACACACAGCCTTGAGCAGGCAGCAGGATGCATACATAAGAGGACTTCACAACCCCAAGCATTAAAAGATCAATGTTGAAATCTCGATTGAGCATGTATGTTTGCTAGTGCTATCATAAAAAAAATTGTAATATTCAAGACAGTCCCAGCAGCATCAGAAATCAATATCTTGGCTGAATGACACAGCCTGGAGGTAGGGAAAGCATAATGAGCCCATATAGTGTCTGAATGGTACAGCCTGTAATTGGAAGAAGCATGAGGAGAACATTTAGTGGCTGACTGGCAAAGCCTGGAGTTGGCAGAAGCATGAGGAGACAAAATAGTGGCTGAATGAAACAGCCCAGAGGTGTCAGCAGCAGCATCAGGAGTCCTGAAAGAGACCCGGTGACAGAGTGGTGCGATGGGTGGCAATACCAGTACCCGGTGATGAAGGTGGCTGGAATGTTTGTAACTGGGGAGCAGTGCCTTAAATCTGTTTGACACTATCAATATTTGTGCAGTGTTGGTGTAGCACCATGGTCAATCTACTCTGATGCATCTGGCATTGGTGGGTGGAAATCCTGGCTGATCCATGAGTGATGCATCTTCACAAAGGTCAGTCTCTCCACATTTTTCGTGGACAGGCGAGTTTTCCTTTGGGTGACTTTGGTCCCGCCGCACTAAACACCCGCTCTGATGGCACACTACTGGCCAGGCAGGACAGCTTTTCCAGGGCAAACTCTGCTAGTTGCGGCCACAAATCAAGTTTGGGTGCCCAGAAGTCCAGCGGATCTTCAAGTTGTGTTGGCATTGGCATGACAAGGTATGCCACCACCTGCTGGTTCAGGTCCTGCTCCATGTCTACCTGCTGCTGATGAGGTGCTTTACTATGCGGGTGAAGAAAGGTAATCATCAGAGACTGAAGACTCAGGCTGCTCCTGATGGAGTTGGTACTGCTCCTGCCACCCCACCCCTCCCCAGCAGCCATGGCAGTGGAATGTAAGCGCAGAGGCCCCCCCTAGTAAGTCCTGCTAGTGGATGGACGATGGCACAGATAGGCATCAGCCAACTGACTACTTAGGATGCCTCTGTAGTAGGTCAGTTTGTCCTCCCTCTCAGTGGGTGTAAAAAAGGCACCCATTTTGTGCCGGTAGCGAGGGTCTAATAAGGTGGAGACCCAGAAGTCATCCCGCTGCCGAATGGTGACAATTCGGCTGTCACTACGCAAGCAAGTGAGCATGCATCGTGCCATTTGTGCAAGTGACTCAGAGGGACTCCCTGCCTCCATCTCCACTGCATACTGCCACGGTGTGTCTGGGTCCTCTGTCTCGCCATCCTCATAACCCTCTAGCTCCTCTCCTGTCAGATAACTAGAAACACTGCCCATCTCATCAAACCTATACTGTGATCCACTGTGCCCCTCATCCTCCTCCACCTCCTCCAGTTCAGCCCCCAAAGGATCATGTGGCCATGAGATGTATTCACAACATCTCCATTGCCCTGACCACCCATCATTTCCAATACTTGTTGTAGGAAATTAAGCAGTGGAATGACATTGTTCATCCCGTAATCCTAGCGACTTACATATAATGTGGCTTCCTCAAAGGGCCTGAGCAAACGGCAGGTGTTACGTATGAGCTGCCAATGGTTCACATTGAAGTTACACAGAGGAGTCCCCATATCCACTTGGACCATCAAGAAATCAGTGATGGCTTTTCCCTGCTTGTACAGTCAGTCCAACATATGCAGTGTGGAATTCCAACATGTGGCAATGTCACAAATCAGACTATCGATAGTAGAAGAAGGAAAAAACCTCACGGCACTCAATTGTCATGCTTCTTTCTTTTATAATTTTTGGAATTTTTATTAGTGAGATTACCTATGCGGTAACGCATATGTAACACATAGATAACGCATAATATAGATAACGCATAATATGTCTAGGCTGTTGCAACTGACTTATATGCACCTGACTTGGTAGAAGTAAGAGTTAACCACCCTACTGATCAGGTGCACTAATTATGTGTTGGTTAAAGGTATGGAGGAGGCAGAAGTGATGTAGGGACCAGCTGAAGTGGCTTGCAGCCGCGAAACCAACGCTCGTCCAACCCCTCCCGACATGTGAAGTTACCTCTTGTGGAATAAAAGAAAGAAGCATGACAATCGAGTGGCGTGAGTTTTTTCCTTCTTCTTCTATCGAGTTTTTGCAGCACTTGTTTCTGTTCACTGAGCACCGGTATCTGTCAAGCTCAGAGTGTGTTGTTACTAACCTATCGAGGGTCATACCCAGCAAGGTGTGTGTGATTGTGATAGGTGAAGCAGTGCCGGCTGCGCGTTCTTCTGACTTTTAGTTATCGTGGTTCTTGTGCTTTAGCAGCCAGAGCACGCCAATTGCACCCGTATCCACACCTATCTGAATAATGGACCGGACCGAGCAACCAATGTCCGAGGATCCTGATGGTACAACAATATCCGATATCAGAGGTTTGTCCCTAAGTCGGGAGGGGGCGGACCAGTTCTTCATACAATGCAACGCGAAAGAAGGACTACAGGTCCTGAGTGTTCGTGCACTGGAACATAAGATCTCAATGTTAGCTGAGAAAGAAACCAAATTATTTTGGACAGTTAAGATCAAACAAAGTTCCTCCGTGAATGGAGGGAGATTCACAAAGAGCATGCGCTATGCTTAACAAAATTGATTCTATCTCGTACTGAGAAGGAGTACTCCATGGTTACAGAAGACCTGTTAAAAGCCAGGATGGAACTCAAAACACATCTTACAGACATTCAATATGCCAATGTCATTAAGAGGATCAAAAAACGGCTTATTCAGATTCAAGCGGAACTTAAAGAAAAGAAAAAGGACAAATTCCTCCGGGACAAACTTGACTACGATTCCGGCAAAATATTTGAGTGTCAGCCCCGTCAAGTTCGGAGAAGACGCCGATTGGATTACCAATTCGGGGTCTGACTCAAGTGGAGCCGGAGATCGAGAAGGAGCAACATCTACCCCCTCATCCAATCATATGGCTGAAGGTGAGGGAGCCCCTTTAGGAACCGCACGAGACGGGGCCGCTCGAGACCCCAAAAACCAGGTGTCAAAAGGAAACAGGTCACCTGGCATTAGTAGGTGACACTGATCCAGGGATCACCACAAATTTGAGTAATAATTGTGTGCAACATGAGTCTAATGTGCTGAATCTAACTTCTGAAAATTTAGGTCAGGATTGCTTGGCTCTGCTTAGCAAGGGGTTAAACTTCTGCCTTACTACTGAATTTGACCCAGTCAGATTTGAGATAGATCTCAGAAAAGCTATTCGCAAGATCAATTTGTTTAGCTTCTTCAGGTCCTCGCATCTGAACCCGGGGGAAGCGAAAACAGTGGAGGGTGAATCTCGTCCTTACGTTGGCCCATTGGGCTTTAGTTTAAGCCCCAACTTTTCTGATCAGGATCGTGTAGTTCTAGCTACTCTTAGTGATATCATGGGTTATAATGAAGATGATGCGGAGTCAGGTACTGCTGGGCTTTTCACAGGTGGTAATCCATCAACATTTTATCCCCCCTTGCCAGCCGATAGTCCACTTTATCAATTTTTGGAGGCTGTTAAAAGGGAAACCTTGGCCCTTATGTATCCAAAAGATAGACCACATTTATCTCCTGGTGAATTGCAGCCATTGAAATGGCTGCAATCCGGGGAAGATATTGTGGTCAAACAGGCCGACAAGGGGGGTAATATTGTTTTACTTTCCTGTGAGTATTATTTTGAAGAGGCTATGAGGCAGTTACAGGATCCTACCACCTACATTCCGCTGAAGTCAGATCCCACTAGTGACTATATTGCCAAGATACGGTCCACTCTTAGACGAGGTGTCGAACAGGGTCTATTATCAGCTAAATTTGCGGAGAAGTTGGTTACAGAGTGTCTTAGACGCCCGTACTGGTACTGGTTGCCGAAGATTCACAAGTCGCTTGATCGCCCGCCTGGTCGCCTGATTGTGGCCGGGCAGGGATCGGTGACTGAATCGGTCTTCAAATACCTAGTCTGGTATCTACGACCCTTGCTTGACAATTTTCCCCCGTACCTTCAGGACACAGGAGATCTATTGAGACAACTTGAACACTTCAGTTGGGAGGAGTCGTTCCATCTTGCCAGAATAGACGTTGAGAGCCTGTACATCCGCATCCCGCAGGATGCGGGTGTGCAGGCTATCCGTAGGCAATTGAAATACGTCCCAGATATAAGTGCTGGCATGATGGATTGTTTTTTTTTTTATATATATTAACGTTTTATTAATTTTATTCAAAGTACAAAGTTCAAGTAAAGTACAAAAACACCATCAATAAACAGGCATCGTAAGAAACGCGGTTGTCGATAGGGTACGCACATATGATGCATAACATCACTATATAAAGTCAGGTATTCAGTAACAAGACATGTTGTTGAATACATTAAAGTGAATAGTTAAAGACATGACAATTCAAACATCAATTAGTCAACTCAAGGTACATGGTCCGAGCTTCTATGTGATCAGGGTAGGTACAATCAACAACAATGTGGTTGGTGTAAGCAACATATGGGAAGAAGAGGAGATGAGGACAGAAAGAAGGAGGAAGAAGAGACAGGAAAGGCATGATGGATTTTATTTGTGAACTTCTCTCCTCAGTCCTGAGGTGTAATGCATTTCAGTTTGACCGAAAATGGTATACAACTTTTGCAAATTTGCACCTGGTTGATTTAGAAGAAAAAAAGATTTACACTAGTGATAATCCCTTCATCGACAATTTGAAATTATATTAAAGGTGCATTGACAATGTAATTGTAGTGTGGGAGGGATCCCAAACTTTGTTTGAGCAATTCATTGTGTACCTCAATAATAACGATCACAACATGAGGTTCACTAGCGTATTTGGAGACAAGACGCTAACGTTTTTGGATGTGGAGCAGGATGCATCCACAGGTGACCTATGTACAAAAGGTTACAGGAAGAGCACAGCAGCCAAATCCTTACTCAATCATAATAGCTATCATCCCATGTATGTCAAAAATATATTACTGTTCGGGAAATTAGTCTGACTTAGATGTATCAACTCTGACATAGATGTTTTCGATTCACAGGCGGAGGAACTCATGCAGAGGTTACGAGCAAAAAATTATCCTGAAGCAATGCTGCAGCAAGCTTACAACCGCGCGAGAGCCCTGGATCGCAATACTCTTCTGAAAAGAAAGAAGAAAAAACCCAGCAGCACGGCTTCTGAGGATAAAAGATTTATTTTGTCTTTTGAATTCAGCCCGATGGAGCGCACACTTAAAAAATATGATTCACAAAAACTGTTTTTTGCTGACCCAGGATGAGATCCTGCGGGACGTGGTGAGGAAAAAGCCGCTCATCACTTTCCGCAGGACCTCAAACCTGAGGGATAAATTAGTGAGGGGTCGTATCTATTCACCTGAGAGCAATTGGTTATTAAGAGGAGCCCCGAAGGGGCACTTTAAGTGTGGATTCTGTAATTGGTGTAGATTTTTTAGTCCAGAAAAAGTGGTGTCCTTGAGAGGTGAAACCTCTAGAGTAGAACAGCATATAACATGCCGCACCAAATCAGTGGTTTATGCCCTGAAATGTCAGTGCGGCATGTTCTATGTTGGTAAAACCATTCGGTCCTTAAATGTGAGATTTTCACTTCCACCCCCTCCCGACATGTGAAGTTACCTCTTTTGGAATAAAAGAGAGAAGCATGACAATCGAGTGCCGTGAGTTTTTTTTTCCTTCTTCTACTATCGAGTTTTGCAGCACTTGTTTCTGCTCACTGAGCACCGGTATCTGTCAAGCTTAGAGTGTGTTGTTACTAACCTATCGAGGGTCGTTCCCAGCAAGGTGTGTGTGATTGTGATAGGTGCAGCAGTGCCGACTGCGCGCTCTTCTGACTTTTACAAATCAGACTATGTTGGGGGTTACCATTCTGACGCTGCAGTTCAAGGAGGGTGTGCTTTGCTGTGTATGAGTGGCTGAAGTGCATGCAAAGTTTCCTTCCCATTCTTAGGATGTCTTGCAAATGGGGGGAACACTTCAGGAACTGCTTGGCAACAAGATTTAACACGTGTGCCATGCAGGGCACATGGGTCACCCTTCCTTCTCACAGCGCGGCCACAATGTTCTTCCCAATGTCGGTCACCATGGTTCCCATTTCCAGTTTTAGTGGAGTAAGCCATGCTCCGATTTCTTTACGAATGACTTTTAGCAGTTCATCACCTGTGTGACTCTTTTCGCCAAGGCAAACCATGTGAAGAACAGCCTGACACCGCCGTACACTGCACACATGGTTTGCTGAAGGGCCACTGAGACTTGCCCGGGCAGTAGAGGCTAAGGACATGGTGGAGGATGAGGAGGCGGAGTCACACACTGTCACAGGACCAATGGAGGAGGAAGCAGTGTGACCTATCCAAGTTGGGGTTCTGGCTGTGCAGGAACCACATTCACCCAGTCAGCCGTAAAGTACATATATTGTCCCTGACCGTAGTTACAGCTCCAGACGTTGCTGCTTCCGTGCACTTTTGAACACACCGACAGGCTCAAGGACTGGCCCACCTTCTATTCCACAAAATTGTGCAGGGCTGGAACTGCCTTCTTTGCAAAGAAACAACGGCTTGGGACTCTCCACCTCAGCTCGGCACAAGCCATCAGGTCTCTGAAAGGTGTAGAGTCCACCACTTGAAAAGGGAGGGAATGCAGCACCAGCAACTTGGACAGGAGCACATTCAACTTCTGCGCCGTTGGATGAGTGGGCGCATACTGTTGTCTCTTGGACATGACTTTGCGGATGGATTGTTGGCGGAATGGCTGACTAAAAGCGGGAGAAGCAGGAGCATCTGGAGCAAGGAAGGTATGACACACCACTGGCCAGTGGGTGATGCAGTAGGCTGGACTACTACATTGGAGCCACGGTTCTCCCAGGCCGCTTTATGGTAGTGAAGCATGTGTTGACGAAGGGCCGTGGTGCCAACATTGGGACCCTGGTCACGCTTCACCTTCTGCCAACATATCTTGCATGTGGCTATGTGAACCTCCTCCGGATGCTTGATGAAAAACTGCCACACCGCCGAGTAGCTGATTTTCCCACCAACAGTCTGCACTAATTGACTGCTACTGCCGCTGTCTCCAGTAACCCCTGTTCCACTATCTCCCGGAAAGGTAGGCTGCTGCAAAGCAGGTGTTCTCCCCCAGGCACCTTTTGCTCCAGAATTTCCACTTCTGCCACCATGCTGCCTGCCAACCGTGCTACCGCCTTGCTGGCTCAGTTGCTGCCTCAAGGGCAACCTGCAACTTTCTTCTCTTGATGATGATGAAGCCCCTTCTGCACCCGGCTACCAATTGCGATCGGCTTCATCAACTTCATCGAGATGTGTCTGCACGTCACTGATGTCCTCCTCAGGTTCCTCAACAGTGTTAGCTTCAGGACCCTGAACCCTGGCAACACTGCCTCCCACATCACCCTCCTTATCACTACTTGGCCGCCTAGCCGAGGAAGCAGCTCATGTCTCCTCCCCTTCTTGGCTGGGCAGTAGCTGCTGACTGTCCTCTATTAGATCGTTCTCAGTGAATAGTGGAGATGAATCTACAGCACAATATACTTCTGTAGGAGAGGGAACAGCATAGGACACAGGCAATGGGGGGACAGGGACTGCTTCCGGGCCATGCCAACTGAGGGTTGTTTCTGAGGAACCCACTGACTGTTGACTGGGGGTGTCAGATGTCACTTGTGATGAAGTGGATGGCTGTGTTAACCAATCGACGACGGCAGATGGGTTGCTGGTCGAGAGTTGACCGCTAGCTGATAACGGGAGCTCAGGCCTCTCGATGCGACTCCTGCTGCCACTCGCCCCTAGTTTGCTGCTACCTCTGCCTGAAGGATTTAGGCCTCTGCCACTCCTATGTGCCCATCCTGGCACTTCTCTGCCTGACATACTTAGTGTGTGTATGAAGGTAGTACAATACGCTCCACTACTCTTAAAACAGTATTTGTCTAGAACAGCAGCAGGTGATTACTTTTGGCTGTCCTTTCACAGTATGTAGGCCCTTGACAGATTAACAGGAACAAAATAGTGCAATACTTTCATGTACATATGCGGTATGCGTACATGAAAGTATGGGCAGAAAAATATGCTACACTGAGCCTAAAAACTCTGTAAGTTTTGTAAAGCATCCGCCGGTGAGTACTAGTGCTTGGACTTTCACAGTATGTAGGCCCTTGACAGATTAACAGGTACAAAATAGTACACTACTTAGATGTAGGCATGTGGTATGAATGTATGAGGGGGAAAAATGCGCTACAGTACACTTAGTTTTGTAAAACACCAGCCGGCGATCAATTTTGCCTGGACTTTTCCAGTATCTAGACTTGTTACAGATTTACAGATACAAAATAGTAGACTGCTTTGATGTACGTATGCGGTATGCACTTATGAGGGCAGAAACATGCTCTACAATTAGCCTGAAAACTCTGTATTTCCGGTGAGTACTAGTGCTTGGACTTTCACAGTATGTAGGCCCTTGGCAGATTAACAGGTATAAAATAGTACACTACTTAGATGTAGGCATGTGGTATGCACTTATGAGGGCAGAAAAATTTGCTACAGTACACTTGGAAAACTTATTTTCATGAAGCACGAGCCAGTGATTAGTTTTCCCTGGCCTTTCACTGTATGTAGGCTTGTTACAGATTAACCGGTACAAAAAAGTGCACTACTTAGATATAGGTATGTGGTATGCACGTATGAGGGCAAAAAAATGCGCTACAGTACACTTGGAAAACATATTTTCGTAAAACACCAGCCGGTGATTACTTTTTCCTGGACTTTCCCTGTATCTAGACTTGTTACAGATACAAAATAAAAAAAATAGTAGACTGCTTTGATGTAGATATGTGGTATGCATGTATGAGGGCAGAAAAATGCACTACAGTCCGCTGAAAAAACATATTTTTGCACCTCAGCAGGACACAACAGTGCAGCACCACAAAAAAAAAAAATTGCACTCTGTCATAGTGTATAAAGAATGGTGTGAACTGCTGGTTATTATACCGTCTACAGACTAAGCAGCAGATAATGTATTGTGGGAAAAATCCTTCTAAGTGACAACAAGCAAAGAACTGCACTTCTCTCTGTCCACAATGCTGATGTGACTAGCAGTTGGAAGTGGAAGTATAGGGCTGTGACATCACAGTGGTCAATGAATGCTGATAGGCTGCATCCCGCATGTGATTCAGGGTCATCCCGCCTACCTCCCTTCCCGCCTTGCCTTCCCAGCATCCCCTGCCCCATGTGCTGACATGTGGATCCACCATTTTAGGTGTCCTGGAGCCTGGAATGCTGTAAAATGGAGTTTAATGAAGTGATTTGCACAATAGAATCACGACGATATTTGCATTCATTGCAAATCGAATGAATCCCGAAATTCATAACAAATTCAGGTTCGTCTGCTTCAATTCGCCCATCTCTAGCTGCTGGGCCTGGGACATTACCTAAAAAATTTTATGGTACCACTAGCTACCATAATTCTTCAATTTAAATTTGAAAATTAATCTTTTAACCCCTTAAGGACTCAGGGTTTTTCAGTTTTTGCACTTTCGTTTTTTCCTCCTTACCTTTTAAAAATCATAACCCTTTCAATTTTCCACCTAAAAATCCATATTATGGCTTATTTTTTGCGTCACCAATTCTACTTTACAGTGACATTAGTCATTTTACCCAAAAATTCACGGTGAAACGGAAAAGGAAAAAAAATCATTGTGCGACAAAATCGAAGAAAAAAACGCCATTTTGTAACTTTTGGGGGCTTCCGTTTCTACGCAGTGCATATTTCGGTAAAAATGACTCATTATCATTATTCTGTAGGTCCATATGGTTACAATGATCCCCTACTTATATAGGTTTGATTTTGTCGTACTTCTGGAAAAAATCATAACTACATGCAGGAAAATGTATACGTTTAAAAATGTCATTTTCTGACCCCTATAACTTTTTTATTTTTCCACGTACAGGGCGGTATGAGGACTCATTTTTTGCACCGTGATCTGAAGTTTTTATCGGTATGATTTTTGTTTTGATCGGACTTTTTGATCACTTTTTATTCCTTTTTTAATGATATAAAAAGTGAACAAAAATACGCTTTTTTTTACTTTGGAATGTTTTTTGCGCATACGCCATTGACTGTGCGGTTTAATTAATGATTTATTTTTATAGTTTGGACATTTACGCACATGGTGATACCACATATGTTTATTTATTTATTTTTTTACACTGTTTTATTTTTTTTATGGGAAAAGGGGGGTGATTCAAACTTTTATTAGGCAAGGGGTTAAATGACCTTTATTAACAATTTTTTTTTACTTTTTTTTTGCAGTGTTATAGGACCCATAGGGACCTATAACACCACAAACACTAATCTCTTGCACAGATCACTGGCGTGTATTAACACGCCTGTGATCAGTGTTATCGGCACTTGACTGCTCCTGCCTGCACGGAGCAGTCATTCGTCGATCGGACACCGAGGAGGCAGGTAAGGGCCTTCCCGGTGTCCTGTAAGCTGTTCGGGACGCCGCGATTTCACAGCGGCGGTCCCGAACAGCTCGACTGAGCAGCCGGGTCACTTTCACTATCACTTTAGAAGCGGCGGTCAGCTTTGACCGCCGCTTCTAAAGGTTTAATACCGCACATCGCCGCGATCAGCGATGTGTGGTATTAGTCGCGGGTCCCGGCCGTTGATGAGTGCCGGGACCGACGCGATATGATGCGGAATCGCGGCGAGATCCCGCTTCATATCACAGGAGCCGGAGCAGGACGTAAATATACGTCCTGCGTCGTTAAGGGGTTAATCTTAGTGATTGTGAAGCCCTATTGTATCCTCATGCTGCCACCAACTCTATGCTGTGTCATTCAGCCACTATATGCTGCCAACAAGCCCACATTGTGTGATTCAGTCAATATATGTTCTCCTCATGCTGCCAACACCTCCACGCTGTGTCTTCAGCTACTATATGGTCTCCTCATGCTGCCGCCACCTCCAGGCTGTGTCATTCAGAAACTATATGGTCTCCTCATAATGATGCCACCTCCAGGCTCTGTCATTGTGCTGCTCTGCTGCAGTGATTTTAATAGTGATGCCTGTAATCTGCATGTCATTCTGAATAACAGTATTATTTTACTAACACAGCACACTCCCTATGAATGATAGCCTCTCTGGAAGCCAGAAATGGCCTTTAAATAGTGATTCGATACAAAAAAAATTGTACCGAACCAAATTTTTCCCGAAAATTCTGCAAATCGTCCGAATCAAATTACGAGATGCAGGAGAGCAAGCACAGTGCAGTATCTGCAGAGAGAAAGTAAGGCACAGCCAGGTTCAGAACTTAGGAATTAGGCATCTATGTCAGCACATGGAGAGGTATCACAAAGCCTGGCTAAAAGTCAACCTAGTCCACCAATGCCTGCTGTCTGGTGGCTACTGCTAACTTTACTTCACCATTACCTGTTGTCCACTGGCTACAGTTACAACTGGTCTCCGCTGTGCACAATCATGTGGTGTTGAGTATGGGCCATTCCATACAGTTGTCCGTGTACCGCACAATGCATGCAGTACAACATTTGAAAATTTCCAAAGTTTGAAAAACCTCAGCTTTCTAACCTCCTTCTGTACGCTTGCAACTACCGATCCCTTTAGTTCGCGATCAACCTTGCTGCTTGGAACACTTGGAAAAATAAACTGTCTCTTTCCATACCTCTGTGTTCATTTTAACACTGTCAGACATCTACCAACAAGCTTTATTTTAGTGTGAATAAGCCTAAAAAAATCAGCTATAGCATTAAACAAGGTGTTAGTTATGATGGGTTTCCACATGTCGCCATTACTGAGCCTTAAAACCACTTTAAAACTGCATGAATACATTTCCAGCAGTGTTATACAGGGTATTAGAGTTGTTAGGCAGTGTTATACACATGTTTAAAGGGGTACTCCGGTGCTTAGACATCTTATCCCCTATCCAAAGGATAGAGGATAAGATGCCTGATCGCAGGTGTCCCGCCACTGGGGACCCCCGTGATCTTGCACGCGGCACCCTGTTTGTAATCAGTCCCCGGAGCGTGTTCGTTCCGGGTCTGATTACCGGCGACTACAGAGCGGGCGGCGTGTGATGTCACGCCTCCGCCCCCGTGTGACGTCACGTTCCGCCCCTCAATGCAAGCCTGCGGGAGGGGCGTGATAGCTGTCACGCCTCCTCCCATAGACTTGAATTGAGGGGCGGAGCATGACATCACACGGGGGCAGAAGCGCGACGTTACACGCCGGCCGCCCTGTAGTAGCAGGTAATCAGACCCAGAGCGAACACGCTTCGGGGACTGATAACAAACGGGGTGCCGCGTGCAAGATCACTGGGGCCCCCAGCGGCGGGACTCCCGCGATCAGGCATCTTATCCCCTATCCTTTGGATAGGGGATAAAATGTCTAAGCACCGGAGTACCCCTTTAAGGGCTTATTTTATTGTCTGTTAGTGACAAACTAGTTAGACCAAAACCAAACATTTTGGGAAATTTCGGCAAGCCCGGTGGATGAAACTTTTCAAAAGTTCAGTCATCTCTAGGTATTATAATCCAATGAGGAAAAAATTATATTTGTCAATTATAATGTGAGATATTTTGTGTTCTTTCGGGGCTCACTTAATAATAAAGAAAATAAACTCCTAAAAGAGATGAATATGTTACATATTCAGCTCTACTTAATCTATGTTTCAAAACCTTATAAATAAATGTAGAATTATCTAAAGCAAAGAGAAAGAAAATCATGCAAATTAATTGGTTTAGAAATTAATGGAACCCATAAGGGAGGGATGCCGAAATCTCAACGGCTTACAATGGCTCTGCTTTAACTCATCAGCTATAAAAAACGGCTTGAAAAAAGGATTCTGTTCTTATGAGGCCGAAGAAAAATAAGGGAAAATTTTATAATATTACAATATTACATACAGCAAACAGGAACCAACACCACCAAGAAAGAACAAAAATAAAAACTACAGTAAGAGTTTTCTTTTTTTTTTTTGCTTATAATCCTCCAGGTGATTTATCTATTTATTTATTTATTCTTTTATGTTTTACCTTGCTATGTTCAAATACATTGTCTTTTTTTTTTTTTTTTCATTTACAGATAACATTTTTATTAAGACTAACTTATATATATATATATATATATATATATATATATATATATATATATATATATAGATATGTATATTTACTAAATGCATTTTTCTCTGTGCAACATCTAAAACTTTCCTTTTAAAATGCTTCCCAATGTATAATTTGTTCTTGGCTTAAAGTTTACATAGAAATCACAACATGGACATGGACATGAGCAATAAAGAAAACTGTTTAATTTATTCCTACATGTACTTTTCTTATTTATTTATTTTTTTTTTAGTTTATTTTTTTTTTGTTTAAAGTTTACTCTGTACATTTTTTTGTGGTTTCAATTCACCGATCCATTTAGGGACATTTTTGGTGTTGATATTTAATTTGTAAACCTTGATCTAATTTAAGAAACCTACAAAAATATTCTTAGAACAATATAATAAATATTCTTAGAATAATATAATAAATATTCTTAGAATAATATAATAAATATTCTTAGAATAATATAATAAATATTCTTAGAATAATATAATAAATATTCTTAAAATAATATAATAAATATTCTTAGAGTAATATCATAAATTTTCTTACAATAATATAATAAACATTCTTACAATAATGTAATAAATATTCTAACAATAATATAATAAACATTCTTACAATAATATAATAAATATTCTTAGAATAATATAAAAAACATTCTTACAATAATATAATAAATATTCTTACAATAATATAATAAATGTTCTTAGAGTAATATAATAAATATTCTTACAATAATATAATAAACATTCTTACAATAATATAATAAATATTCTTACAATAATATAATAAATGTTCTTAGAGAAATATCATAAATTTTCTTACAATAATATAATAAACATTCTTACAATAATATAATAAATATTCTTAGAATAATATAAAAAACATTCTTACAATAATATAATAAATATTCTTACAATAATATAATAAATATTCTTAGAATAATATAATAAATATTCTTAGAATAATATAATAAATATTCTTAGAGTAATATCATAAATTTTCTTACAATACTACAATAAGTATAAATATTCTTAGAGTAATATAATAAATATTTTTACAATAATATAATAAGTATTCTTACAATAATATAATACAGTAAATATTCTTACAATAATATAGTAAACATTCTTACAATAATATAATAAATATTCTTACAATAATATAATAAACATTCTTACAATAATATAATAAATAATCCTACAATAATATAATATATATTCTTACAATTGATATCATAAATATTGTTCAGATTGCTTGGAGGGGGCTGCAGGGTCGTGATGTTATGGCCACTACCCCTCGATGCAAGTCTATAGGAGGGGGCATGGCAAACACCTGTTGCTTCACCGAGATCACGGGGGTCCCAGCAGCGGTACCCCATGATCAGACATCTTATCCCCTATCCCTTGGGTTACAATCCAGCTCTGCAATAAAGCTACGGGAAACAATATCTTCTTAAATACTGGACAGATTTCTGTAAGTGACCCCTCACAGTACACCTGTTCATTCACACTATAACCTCATCTTTTGGGTTTAGGCTGTCAGTTTCCCTTTAAAGACACAACCAATTTTTCTATAAGGACACAACAAGTGTTTTATTTTTCCATCCGCAGATCCCTATGTAACGTCTCCCATAATTTTTCCATGTTTATGGTGTTTCTTTTTTATGAAATAATAATGTTCTCTTCATCTTTGAAAAACAAAACAAAAAAAAAAACATATTGTTTATTATTTTATGTGTACTTTTCAAGTATCCACAGTTCAGATTCCTAACATTGTTACATGTTATTGCATAGTATTATTTAGAGTTATCAGCGATCTGTTGGTAGAAGATCGGTGTCAAATATGCACGAAGCAGGTGAGAGGACCTTTGGGGGGGTAGAAAAAATTATGTTGTGGTTGTGCAGATCAGTTCGGGACTGTGTCATTGTGGCGCTTAAGTGCTGTGACCGTTATTGATCACAGAACCTAAGGGGTTATGATGGGGAACGGCAAGTCGTTACTTACAGTCTATAAAGCGAACAGACTGCCGCTTAGTACATAAATGTATGTCATGGTGTGTTAACTACCAGGGCTCCAGGACGTACATTTATGTCAATTGTCCTGAAGAGGATAAACAAATAGGCCCTGATTTACTATTATCTGCACCAGAATTTGCCCCAGAAATCTGTCTCATTGCGACAGAATTCTGTCTGCACCAGAAATGAAAAACCCAACCAACTCTCCATTTTACTGAGAAACCCTGAAAAAGGGGCATGTCTGTCAGGAAAAGGGGGTGTGGTCCCAGAACAGGGGTGTGTTCCCAACATTTTCACAAAAACCCAACATATTTACTAAGGCTTTCACAGAAAATGTGGTGGATTTAAGCTGAGGACAACCCCAAAGATCAGAGCATGTGTGAAACAGGAAAATGTAGGGAAAAGTGTAAAATGAAGAAAACCTTAGTAAATATCTTGGAAAAAAAATTGTAGGGAATTAAAAACCACAAAGTAAACTACACAACACTCTTTGTAAATCAGGGCCATAATTTTCAAATCTAAATATATTGATTTAACTACATTTTCTTACCTTTGTCTCTCTCTTAAGGTTCAGCCTATTTTATGTCCTAGAACAATCTATGACTGTGATACCATAAGATCAAAAATGTTTGCCCAAATTATGGGAACCACTATGGGATCTAACAACGTCAGCATCGTGGCTGATATGATTCTTTTAGGTTTTCAAAATATTGAAAGCTTAACAAACATTTTCTTCTTTCTTCTGCTCCTGATCATCTTCTGTGTGACCATCTGTGGGAACCTTCTGATCATCGTTGTGGTGTCATTATGCCGATCCCTCCACTCCCCCATGTACTTCTTCCTCACACAACTTTCCTTCTCAGATATCCTTCTCTCCACCACTATAGTACCCAACATGCTTCGTGTCGTGCTGTATAAAGGAAGCTCAGTATCTTTTATTGGATGTTTGATACAATTCTATGTTTTTACAGCCTCAGAATCTATAGAATGTCTACTTTTGACCATAATGGCCTATGACCGGTACCAAGCCATCTGTAACCCTCTACATTATACCAGAGTCATGACTCTCTCATTTTGCGTAAAGACAGTGCTGTTCTTTTGGTTGTTTATTGTTGCCATGATCTTGATGCTCTCAATAACAATAAGTCGCCTGCGGTTCTGTGGGCCAAACCTCATTGACCATTTCTTCTGTGATTTTGACCCTTTACTTGAACTTTCCTGCTCAGATACATTTATAGTAAAGATGGAAAGTCAGCTATTATCTGTTCCTCTAGTTATTTGCCCATTCACTGTGATTATGGTTTCATATGCCTATATAATCCGCACCATACTGAAAATCCCATCTGTGACTGGGAGGCAGAAGACCTTCTCCACCTGCAGCTCTCACCTGGCGGTGGTCTCCTTATACTATGGGTCTCTTATTAGTATCTATTTATTTCCAAATATGAACAATGCAAAAAAAAATCTCTCCTTGCTATACACGGTTGTCACTCCCCTTCTGAACCCTGTAATCTATAGCTTAAGAAATAAAGACATTAAGCAGGCTTTATTAAGAATTCTGAGCAATAAGTCCAAAATATTTTCAAAAGAACTTTAGAGAAAAACATAGATGATCCAGTATGGTCAAGTAGTCGTACACCGAAGTAGCCCCAAGGGGTATTTATAAATAGACAGCCATATAGATGCACCTTGGCAAATCTATATGTTGCTAGTTTTAAAAACGATTTATCTTATATCTTAATTTATACCCACATCTGAAACGTGTTGCATGCTACCGTCGTTTTGTGGAAGACATATTTATGGTTTGGACCAAGAGTTGGCTTTTGTTGACTTTGTGACTGGCCTAAACACTACAAACGACATGACTAAAATTTATGTGGAAGATAGGGCCTAAGGAGGTCAAGTTTTTGGACGTACTGGTGAATCTTAAAATGGGTACCTAGTCACGAAGGCCTATTGCAAGCCCACAGCATGTAATGCCCTCTTACAACACAGTGTCTTTCAGGATGAAGTGCGAAGTCTGCGGCCCCATATGGACAGTTTCTAAGACTGAGGCGGATCAACAGCAGAGAGTCGGATTACATCGAGCAGCTATATTTTTTGGCTAGAGGGTAGCCTCCCAAGGAATTAGGGCAAGCTATGACCAAAGCTAGTTATCTGCCTAGATCAGAATTATTGAGAGGGGGAAATAAGAAGAGACAAAAGAAAAACAGTAATATAGGGACACGTAAAAGAAACAATGATCATTTAGTTAGTGAACTGCAACGTCCGACCCGATTTTGTTTTACTTTTAAATTTAGCCCAATGGCAAATTTAATTAAAAAATCAATTAGAAATAATTGTTTCTGTTACAGAATGATACAGATCTAGTAGAGTACACAAGAGAAGCCCCTTTGGTGTCATTTAGAAGAAGCAGAAATTTGAAAGATGAGCTTGTGCAGAGCAAATTGAGAGCGAGCAGACAAGATGAGAACTGGTTAGGCAGAACATTGAGCCCTCGGAATCATCGTTGCAGCATATGTAACTGGTGTTAATATCTCTATACTGATAGAAACCTGGTTATTAGAGGTGTGAATGTCACATTTAAAAATGTAATGTCATGTAATTGGGTATATGATCAGGGCTCTGAACTTGCGCTTCCATGAGCATGTCAATTCAATCAAAACGGGTAAAGGTTCCCAGAGATTGATGTACCATATACAAGAAAAGCACGGTGGCGATATAAGTGTTTTACATTTTTGTGGAATTGAAGTGGTTAAGTGCAGGGACAGTATAGACCGACGCAGAGCATTATTGCAAAGCGAGGCTATATGAATATTAAAGGGGTATTCCGGGCAAAAACATTTTATCCCGTTTCCAACGGATAGGGGATAAGATTAGAGATGAGCAAACTTTTAAAAAATTCAATTCGTCCGATTCACCGAATTTTGCTTAAAATTTGTTTCGATCCAAATTTATTCGCGCAACACTATATTAAAAACAGCTATTTCTGGCCTACATACAGCCTCAATAGGGGTATAGAACACCTTGCTGTGTTCTAAAACGCATATGGAGTGTGCTGGAGTAGTGAAATAATACTGTTATTTAGAATAACATGCAGATTACCGGCATCGCTTTCAGAATCCCTGCCGCAGAGCGGCACAATGACTGAGCCTGGAGGTGGCATCAGTATGAGAAGACCATATAGTGGCTGAATGACGCACCGTGGAGGTTTTTGCAGCATGAGGAGACCATATACAGTGGGGATCAAAAGTTTGGGCACCCCAGGTAAAAATGTGTATTAATGTGCATAAAGAAGCCAAGGAAAGATGGAAAAATCTCCAAAAGGCATCAAATTACAGATTAGACATTCTTATATGTCAACAAAATGACAGAAAACAAAAAAAAGTAGTTTCTGCAAAAGTTTGGGCACCCTGCAGAGTTAATATCTTGTACAGCCCTCTTTGGCAAGTATCACAGCTTGTAAACGCTTTTTGTAGCCAGCCAAGGGTCTTTCAATTCTTGTTTGAGGTATCTTTTCCCATTCTTCCTTACAAAAGTCTTCCAGTTCTTTGAGATTTCTGGGCTGTCTGTCACGCACTGCTCTTTTAAGGTCTATCCATAGATTTTCAATTATGTTGAGGTCAGGAGATTGTGAAGGCCATGGCAAAAACTACAGTTTACACCTCTTGATGTAATCCCCCGTGGATTTCGAGGTGTGTTTAGGATCATTATCCATTTGTAGAAGCCATCCTCTCTTTAAACCCTTAAAGGGGTTATCCAGGAAAAAACTTTTTTTTTACATATCAACTGGCTCCAGAACGTTAAACAGATTTGTAAATTACTTCTATTAAAAATTCTTAATCCTTTCAGTACTTAAGAGGTTCTGAAGTTAAGGTTGTTCTTTTCTGTCTAAGTGCTCTCTGATGACACATGTCTCGGGAACCGCCCAGTTTAGAAGCAAATCCCCATAGCAAACCTCTTCTAAACTGGGCTGTTCCCGAGACACGTGTCATCAGAGAGTACTTAGACAGAAAACAACAACCTTAACTTCAGAAGCTAATAAGTACTGAAAGGATAAACAATTTTCAATAGAAGTAAATTACAAATCTGTTTAACTTTCTGGAGCCAGTTGATGTAAAAAAAAAAGTTTTTTCCTGAATAACCCCTTTAACCTCTTAAGGACCCATGAGTCCGCTCCCGATCTATAACGCGGGCCCGGCCTCTAACAATGGCCGGGACCCGTGGCTAATAGTGCGCGGCATTGATCGTGGTGCCGCGTGTTATTAACCCTTTAGACGCGGCATTCAAAGTTGAACGCCGCGTCTAAAGTGAAAGTAAAACCATGCCGTTAGAGGCCGGGCCCGACCCGCTTTAAAGATTGGGAGCGGACTCGTGACGTAACGGTACGTCATGGGTCCTTAAGAGGTTAACTTCAGCTTTTTCATAGATGGCATCAAGTTAGCATCCAAAATGTGCTGAAATTTTATTGAATCCATTTTTTCTTCTACTCGTGAGATGTTCCCTGTGCCACCGGCTGCAATACAACCCCAAAGCATGATTGATCCACCCCCATGCTTAACAGTTGGACAGAGGTTCTTTTCATTACATGCTGTTCCCCTTCCATTCCAAACGTACCTTTGCTCATTCCGGCCAAAAAGTTCAATTTTAACCTCATTGGTCCACAGAGCTTGTTTCCAAAATGCATCAGGCTTGTCTATATGTTCATTTGCAAAGTTCAAATGCTGATTTTTGTAGTGAGGACGTAGAAGAGGTTTTCTTCTGATGACTCTTCCATGAAGACCATATTTGTACAAGTATCTCTTTATAGTGGAATAGTGTCCCACAACTCCAGTGTCTGCCAGATCTTTCTGGAGGTATTGTACAGTCAAATGTGGGTTTTGAATTGTTTTTCTCACAATCCTGCGAGCTGTTCTGTCTGATATTTTTCTTGGTCTTCCAGATCCTGCTTTAACTTCCACTGTTCCAGATGACTGCCATTTCTTAATTACACTCTGAACAGAGGATATTAACATCGGAAAATGTTTTGCTATCTTCTTATAGCCTTCTCCAGTTTTGTGAGCGTCAACTATTTTCAGATTTCTAGACAACTGCTTAGAAGAACCCATGGTGCTGATTGTTGGGGCAAGGTCAGATGAGGCTAGGCATTTAAAACCTTTGAGATTGACATCACCAGGTCTTCCCAGATGATGATTGAGAACAATCCATGACACTGGCAGGTCTCAGCTTTGCAAAGGGGGCAGTGCATGCTGTAAATTCTGCAGGGTGCCCAAGCTTTTGCAGATGCCATTTTTTTGTTTTCTGTTATTTTGAAAGTGTAAATGATGGAAATAAAATATAGCTTTTGTTGACATATTATAAGAATGTCCAATCTGTAATTTGATGCCTTTTTTTCCATCTTTCCTTGGCTTCTTTATGCCCATTAATACAAATTTTTAGCTGGGGTGCCCAAACTTTTGATCCTCACTGTAGTGGCTGATTGACACAGCATGGAGGTGTTGGCAGCATGAGGAGACCATATAGCGGCTGAATGACACAGCGTAGAGGTGGTGGCAGCAGGAGTAGACCATATAGTGGCTGAAAGACACAGAGTGGAGGTCTTGGCAGCATGAGGAGACCATATATAGTGGCTAAATGACACAGCGTGGAGGTGTTGGCAGCATGAGGAGACCATATAGTGGCTGAATGACACAGCGTGGAAGTGTTGGCAGCATGAGGAGACCATACATTGGCTGAATGGCACAGCCAGAAGTTGGCTGCAGCATGAGTAGACACTAGGCCTTCACAATGCTTAAGATTAAAAGATGAATTCAGAAATTTAAAACAAAGATTTTGGATAGCGGGTGCTACTTTACCATAACAAAAGTTTTATTCCCAGACCCATGCCAAGCAGTGGTAACAGTAAACCATATATTGCCTGAATGACACAGCCTGGAGTTGGCTGAAGCATGAGGAGACCCCAGGGCTTCACAATCCCCCCCCCCCCCCCCCCCCCCCAAAAAAAAAAAAAAAAAAATCTCAAGAATTTTGGAAATTTAAAATGAAGATTTTGGATAGCTAGTGCTACCTATCATAACAACATTTTTATTTCCAGACCCAGGCCCAGCAGCAGTATCAGTAAACCAGATATTGCCTGAATGACACAGCCTGGAGTTGGCTGAAGCATGAGCAGACCATTGAAATGTATGATTTTATTTTATTTATGTTTCACAAATTTAAGGCCCAAACTCAGAAGCATCAGTAAGCCAAGTAGTTCCTGAAAGACACAGTCTGGAAAAGGCATCAACAGAACACAAGAGGATTTCATAACCCCTAAGATTGAAAGATCAATGTTGAAATCTCAATTAAGCATGTATGTAAGCTAGTGCAAAACATCCATAAACTTAAGGCCCAAGCCCTGAAGCATCAGTAAGCAAAGTAGTTCCTGAAAGACACAGGAGCAGTCAGGAGCAGGCAACAGAAGTACCTAAGAGGGTTTCATTACCCCTTACATTGAAAGATCAATGTTGAAATGTCTATTAAGCATGTATTTAGCTTGTGCTAAACATCCAAAAATTAAAGGCCCAAGCCCAGAAGCATCAATAAGCCAAGCAGTTCCTGAAACACACAGTCAGGAGAAGGCATTAGCAGTACCCAAGTGGCTTTCATATCCCCTTACATTGCACAATCAATTTTGAAATTTCAACTAAGTATGTAAGTTGCTAGTGCAAACATCCAAAAATTAAAGGCCCAAGGCCAGAAGCATCAGTGAGGCAAGTAATTCCTGAAAGACACAGCATCAATCAGGAGCAGGCATTCGCAGTACCCAAGAGGGTTTCGTAACCTCTTACATTTAAAGATCAATGTTGAAATTTGCATTAAGCTTGTATTTAGCTACTGCTAAACATCCCAAAATTATAGGCCCAAGGCTAGAAGCATCAGTGAGGCAAGTAGTTCCTGAAAGACACTGGATCAATCAGGAGCAGGCATTCACAGTATCCAAGAGGGTTTCATGAACCCTTACATTTAAAGATCAATGTTGAAATTTGCATTAAGCATGTATTTAGCTACTGCTAAACATCCCAAAATTATAGGCCCAAGGCTAGAAGCATCAGTGAGGCAAGTAGTTCCTGATGAGTCAGGAGCAGGCATTTGCAGTACCCAAGACGGTTTCATAATCCTAATTGATAACCCAAGAGGGTTTCATTACTATGATTGTGAAGTGTTGGTGTAGCAGCATGGTCAATCTACTCTGAGGCATCTGGCATTGGTGGCTGGAAATCCTGGCTGATCCATCCCTGTTTCATCTTGACAAAGGTCAGTGTCTCCACATTTTTCGTGGACAGTCAAGTTCGCCTTAGGGTGACTAGGGCCCCGGCCGCACTAAACACCCGCTCTGATGGCACATTACTGCCTTATCAATATCAACAAGCTGCCTTTATGAACCATCTTATCACCTTATTTTTCAGCGCAATTCTGTGCTTTTTTTTTGCTCCACAAATCATCTGTTGCTTAGAATTGTGTGTAGACTGTATAAAAACCAGTGCACACCATTCCTAACACTCTGTGACAGAGGGCAATTTAGGGTTTAATCCCTGTTTTCTTTTTTTTTTTTTTTGTGGTGCTGCACTGTTGTGTCCTGCTGCTGTTCACAAATACGTTTTTTCAGCATTTGTCTGCCTTCATACGTGCATACCACATACCTACATCAAAGCAGTCTACTATTCTGTATCTGAAACAAGTCTAAATACAGTGAAAGTCCTGGCAAAAGTAATCACCTGCTGGTGTTTTACAAAAATACGGATTTTTCCTGCGTATTGATGCACATTTTTCTGCCCTCATCAGTGTATACCACATACGTACATCCAAGTAGTGTTCCATTTTGTACCTGTTAATCTGTCAAGGGCTTACATACTGTAAAAGTCCAAAAAATAGTATTTACCGGCTGGTGTTTTACAAAAATACGGATTTTTCCTGCGTATTGATGCACATTTTTCTGCCCTCATCAGTGTATACCACATACGTACATCCAAGTAGTGTTCCATTTTGTACCTGTTAATCTGTCAAGGGCTTACATACTGTAAAAGTCCAAAAAATAGTACTTACCGGCTGGTGTTTTACAAAAATTACAGAGTTTTTCTGCTCATTGTAGCACAGTTTTCTGCCCTCATCAGTGCATACCGCATAGATACATCCAAGTAGTCTACCATTTTTTACCTGTTAATCTGTCAAGGGCCTACATACTGTGAAAATCCAAACAATGGTACTCACCGGCTGGTGTTTTACAAAAATACAGATTTTTTTTTTTGCGTATTGTTGTGCATTTTTCTGCCCTCATCAGTGCATACAGCATACGTACATCCAAGTAGTGTACCATTTTCCACCTGTTAATCTGTCAAGGGCCTACATACTGTGAAAGTCCAAGCAACAGTACTCACCGGCTGGTGCTTTACAAAAATTACAGAGATTTTCTGCTCATTGTAGCGTATTTTTCTGCCCTCATCAGTGCATACGGCATACATACATCAGAGTAGTGTACCATTTTGTACCTGTTAATCTGTCAAGGCCTACATACCATGAAAGGACAGCTAAAAGTAATCACCGGCTGCTGTTCTAGACAAATACTTTTCAAAGAGTAGTGAAGCTTATTGTAATACCCTCATATACGCACTAAGTATGTCAGGCAGAGAAGTGCCAAGACATGCACAGAGGAGTGGCAGAGGCCTAAATACTTCAGGCAGAGTTGGCAGCAGACTAGGGACGAGTGGCAGCAGGAGTCGCAGCGAGAGGCCTGAGCTCCCGTTATCAGCTAGCAATCGTGTCTCGACCAGCAACCCATCTGCTTCCACTTCATCACAAGTGACATCTGACACCCCAAGTCCTCAGTCAGTGGGTTCCTCACACACAACCCTCAGTTGGCATGGCCCCGGAGCAGTCCCTGTCCTCCCATTGCCTTTGTCCTAGGCTGTTCCCTCTCCTAGAGAAGTATCTTATGCTGTGGGTTCAGCTCCACTATTCACTGAGGGCGATCTAATAGAGGACAGTCAGCAGCTACTGCCCAGCCAAGAAGGGGAGGAGACATGCGCCGTTTGCTCCGCTAGGCGGCCAAGTCGTGATAAGGAGAGTGAAGTGGAAAGCGGTGTTGCAAGGGTACAGGGTCCTGAAGCAGACACTGTTGGAGAAGCTTAGGAGGACATCAGTGACATGCAGACAACTGTTGATGATGATGAAGCCGATTGCAATTGGGAGCCGGGTGCAGAAGGGGGTCCATCATCATCAGGAGAAGAGAGTTGCAGGTTGCCTTGAGGCAGCAGCTGAGCAAGCAAGGCGGTAGCATGGTTGGCAGTCAGCATGGTGGCAGGAGTGGAAATTCTAGAGCCAAATGTGCCCGGGGGAAACCACCTGCTTCACGGCTGCCTACCTTTCCGGGAGGTAGTTGAACAGGGGTTCCTGGAGACGGCGCCAGTAGCAGTCAATTAGTGCGGACTGTCGGTGGGAAAATCAGCTGCTCGGCGGTGTGGCAGTTTTTTATCAGGCATCCAGAGGAGGTTCACGTAGCCACATGCAAGATATGTCGGCAGAAGGTGAAGTGTGGCCAGGGTCCCAATGTGGCACCATGGCCCTGCATCAACACATGCTTCGCCACCAAAAAGTGGCCTGGGAGAACCGTGGCTCCGATGTAGTTGTCCAGCCTGCTGCATCACCCAGTTACCATCTGCTCCCTCCTTAATCCAGCCAAGGCTCCACCACCTCAGCCAAAGGGAGCTGTGTGTCAAACCCTCCTTCTGTCGCTCCAGATGCTCCTGTTTCTCCCGCTTTTAGTCAGCCATTCCGCCAACAATCCATCGGCAAAGCCATGTCCAAGAGACAACAGTATGCGCCCACTCATCCAACAGCGCAGAAGTTGAATGTGCTCCTGTCCAAGTTGCTGGTGCTGCAGTCCCTCCCTTTTCAAGAGGTGAACTCTGCACCTTTCAGAGAATTGATGGCTTGTGCCGAGCCGAGGTGGAGAGTCCCAAGCCATCATTTCTTTGCGAATAAGGCGGTACCAGCCCTGCATAAGTTTATACAAGAGAAGGTGGGCCAGTCCTTGAGCCTGTCGATATGTTCAAAAGTGCACGGCAGCGCCGACGTGTGGAGCTGTAACTACGGGCAGGGACAATACTTGTCTTTAACCGCCCACTGGTTAAATGTGGTTCCTGCACTTGGACAGGTCACACCCCTTCCTCCTCCACGTTCTCGCTCTCAGGCAGTTGGTCCTGTGACAGGGTGCGACTCCGCCTCCTTGTCCTCCACCATGTCCTCGGCCTCCACTGCACGTAGAAATCTCGGTGGCACTTCATCGTACCATGTGTGTAGGGCACGGCGGTGTAAAGCTGTTCTTCACATGGTTTGCCTTAGCGAACGGAGTAACACAGGGGAGGAACTGCTAAAATTATTTCGGAAAGAAATCTGAGAATGGCTTACTCCACGAAATCTGGAAATGGGAACATGGTGACCAACAACGAGAAGAACTTCGTGTCCATGCTGCGACAAGGAAGTGTGAAACATGCGCCCTGCATGGCACACGTGTTGAATCTGGTTGTCAAGCACTTCCTCAATTTGCAAAATATCCTGACAATGGGAAGGAAACTGTGCAAGCACTTCAGCCACTCGTACACCGCAAAGCACATCCTCCTTGAGCAACAGCATCAGAACGGTATCCCACAACATAGTCTTATTTGTGATGTTGCCAAATGTTAGAATTCCACCCTCTATATGTTGGACAGACTATACGAACAAAGAAAAGCCATCACCGATTTCTTGATGATCCAAGCAGATACGAGTACTCCCCTGTGTAACTTCAATGTGAACCAGTGGCAGCTCATACGTGACACCTGCCGTTTGCTGAGGCCCTTTGAGGAAGCCACATTATTTGTAAGTCGCCTGGATTACGCAATGACGGACATAATTCCACTCCTTCATTTCCTAAAACAAATGATTGAAACAATGGCTGGTCACGGCAATGGAGACATTGCGCCTACATCTCAAGGCTACATGAGCCCTGTGGGGGCTGAACAGGAGAAGTGGAGCACAGTTTAGGTTGGATGAGATGGCCGGTGTTTCTAGTCATTGGACAGGAGAGGAGGAGCAGGAGCAGCCAGAGGAGCTAGAGGGTTATTAAGAAGGCGAGACAGAGGACCCAGACACACCATGGCAGTATGCAGTGGAGATGGAGGCAGGTAGTCCGTCCCAGTAACTGGCGCTAATGGCACGATGCATGTTCAGTTGCTTGCGTAATGACCCCCGAATAGTCAAAATTCATCAGCGGGATGACTTCTGGTTCTCCACCTTATTGGACCCTCGCTACCATCTTAGAATGGGGGCCTTTCTTACACCAACTGAGAGGGAGGATAAACTGACCTACTACAGAGAGATCCTACATAGTCAGTGTGCCGATGCCTATCGGCCACATGGTCCATCCACTCGCAGGTCTGACTCGGGGGCCCTCTGCGCTCACATTCCACTGCCATGGCTGCTGGGGAGGGGAGGGGTGGCAGGAGCAGTACCAGCTCAATCAGCAGCAGCCTGAGTCTACAGTCGCTGATGAGTAGCTTTCTTCACCCACATAGTGAAGCAACTCATCAGCAGCAGGTAGACATGGAGCAGGACCTGAACCAGCAGGTGGTGGCATACCTTGACATGGCCATGCCAACAAACATTGAAGATCCGCTGGACTTCTAGGCAGCCAAACTTGATTTGTGGTCACAAATAGCAGAGTTTGCCCTGGAAAAGCTGTCTTGCCCGGCCAGTAGTGTGCCATCAGAGCGGGTGTTTAGTGCAATCCGGGGCCATAGTCACCTCAAGGCGAACTCGTTTGTTCATGAAAAAGGTGGAGAGACTGACCTTTCTCAAGAAGAATATGGAAATAACAAAAACAAAGAGGTGTGCTCCTAGTGTGGACGGTATAATAAAGCTTCAATGTGCACAAAAATTAGAAGGCTTACCGGACCGTGTTGTGCTAAGAACACAACACCTCAGCAGGCATGCAGAATTGTAGGAAGGGAGTGAGCAGCCACGGATTCCTTTCCAGGTTCCTCTTGGTCGCTGGATGGGAAATAGAAATGGTGGATAAATCCAAAAAACAGGAAATTCCATACGGCGCTTAACTCCTAGGACAGATGCAGGCAGTAGTCCATGTGGCAGGTAATGGATTCTTTATAATGCAACTTTAAATTTCGAGCTCGTGCTGAGCTCTTCGTCAGGCATATGGTACAAAGTATTAAAACAAGTGATTAAAAAGCCCGGGGAAGAAACAGCTTCCGGGTCACAAGGTCATGACAATTAAATAAATAATTAACTCATAAATTTTAAACTTTATAAAATTAGCAAATTTCAATATACATATGGAACATTGATGAAACTAGATTATATGTATAGCAGAGAGACAGTAATGCTTCAGCTCACCCCAGGTGCGCATGGACCGGGCGTGGACCTCGCCCAAATTGAAGCAAGAAAAGGAAGGGGTCCAGCGTCCGATAACTCAGAGGATGATATTTATTTCACCAAATGGTCACATACAGGAACACAAGGTACAGTGACGCGTTTCGGCCTTAGAACAAGGCCTTAGTCATACACAACAGTACAAAAAAGACCGATGTATATACATGTGGGTGAGCGGACATGACGCAATGACACACAACTGCAATCACAGGTGGACATGACATCATGAAACACACCTACAAATCCCGATGTGACAATGTATTGTATACTGAGTACAGCATGTTGGTACAGTAATATATATATATATATATATATATATATATATATATATATATTCATTTAGGGACCTGCGCTGATTATCCATATGCACAGTCTGTGGTAGTGTCAGTCCCGATCTAATAAAGTTGGTGTGATTAATTAAAGTTGATGTGATTTATTGGATTACGCTGTCAGCCTATTGTGACCTAATTAAGGGGGGAATGCAAAGCAATGAAAGATGTCATTGGTGTATTATGCACCAATGAACCAGGAAAATGTAAACTGTATCTTCATATGATCATACCGAGCGAGAATTAACTCACTCAGTCCAAAGTGGTTAGAAAGAATGATATTGGGTCAAGGTGCAATTACATGACATTGCTTTTGTAAAGTACGCAGTGGCAAGAACTTATATAAGATGAACATAAATACCAGCAATAGTACTAAGGGTTGCTGAGAAATGTATATTCATTATAAGTATAAAATTATATTGATAATAATATGAAACTAAGAGCAAAAATAGAAGTACAGGTTTGGGGTAAAATAAAAAAAATTCATATACGTCAATGATTTAGACAAATGTTTGTGATACATATACCTCAGCGGTTATAATATCAATAGAAAAAAGTTACCGAAACACATAGTGTTCGTATTTGTATCTTGGCTAAGGGATATACTGTATTCAGTATACAATACATTGACACATCAGTGACAAGGAACGCATCAAGGTGATGCCGGCATTTACACCATACATCTCCCAGCTAAACTTACTGTGTTCCCTGTGTCTATGTGATTGCTTTCACATCGCAGTCCAAGTCTGTCGATCAGAGCACTTAGCCATATCAGGCTTCCTGCGCTGATCACGAAACTCACTGCTGTCGGGGTGAGCGCAGCTTGACAGGTCTGCATGCGTCATCATACACGCACAAGTATGGGAGTGTTTACATTCGCCGGCAGTTACACTCTAGCGAATGTAACACTACTCCAGTTTGTTTACACAGCCTCGCTCTGGAGTTCATTCATCCAGAGGTGGCTGGCGTGGGCAGCTCACGGTGGTAGAAGCGCTATATAGTATCTTTCTAGCCCCTCTTTCTCAGACCCGTTACATACATATAATCTAGTTTCATCAATGTTCCATATGTGTATTGAAATTTGCTAATTTTATAAAGTTCTAAATATATGAGTTAATTATTTATTTAATTGTCATGACCTTGTGACCCTGAAGCTGTTTCTTCCCCGGGCTTTTTAATCACTTGTTTTAATACTTTGTACCATATGCCTGACGAAGAGCTCAGCACGAGCTTGAAACTTAAAGTTGCATACTAAAGAATCCATTACCTGCCACATGGACTACTGCCTGCATCTGTCCTAGGAGTTAAGCGCCGTATGGGATTTCCTGTTTTTTGGATTTATCCACCATTTCTCTTTCTCAAGATGAATCAGGGATGGATCAGCCAGGATTTCCAGCCACCAATGCCAGATGCCTCAGTAGATTGACCATGCTGCTACACCAACACTTCACAATTATGGTTATGAAACCCTCTTGGGTTATCAATTAGGGTTATGAAACCATCTTGGGTACTGCGAATGCCTGCTCCTGACTCACCCTGTGTCTCTTTCGGGAACTTCTTGCCTCACTGATACTTCGTGCTTTGGGCCTTTAATTTTTGGATGTTTAGCAGTAGCTAAATACATGCTTAATGCAAATTTCAACATTGATCTTTAAATGTAAACAGTTATGAAACCCTCTTGGGTATTGCAAATGCCTGCTCCATACTCATCCAGTGTCTTTCAGGAACTTCTTGCTTCACTGATGCTTCTGGCCTTGGGCCTTTAATTTTTGGAAGTTTAGCAGTAGCTAATACATGCTTAATGCAAATTTCAACAATGATCTTTAAATTCTCGGCGCTAAGCAAGGGCCGTCACCTACCCTGCCGAGGCCGATCCGAGGACCTCACTAAACCATCCAATCGGTAGTAGAGACAGGCGGTGTTTACAAAGGGCGGGGACTTAATGAACCCGAGCTTATGACCTGCACTTTGTTGGAATTTTTCTTTCATGGCAAATAATTGCAATCCCTGATCCCTATCACGAATGGGGTTCAGCGGGTTACCCGCACCTGTCGGTGAAGGATAGACACATGCTGGTCCGTTCACTGTAGCGTGCCCCGGACATCTGAGGGCACCACACACCTGTTATTGCTCGATCTCACAATTGATCGTGCAATGTAAGGGGATATGAAAGCCTCTTGGGTACTGCTGATGCCTACTCCTGACTGCTCCTGTGTCTTTCAGGAACTACTTGCCTTCATGATGCTTCTGGGCTTGGGCCTTTAATTTTAGGATTTTTGAAATATATACATACATGCTTAAATTTCAACATTTATGGTGCAATGTATGGGGTTAATAAACCCTTCTCATTAATAAATTAGAATTTTCCAGAATAATAACCATTACACCATTGAACGCTTGTTGTGTGTGATTCTTTAATTAAAATTTTCAAAAAATAATACTGAGATGGATGAACTCTGCTTCTTTATTTCAGAAAATATTTCTTTAGAGAAGAATGTCTTTTGGTGGTCCACCGTCCTGCATTATAGAGTCTTCTGGGCTCTTGGATATGCGCTTGTTCTTAAACAAAGGTAAAAAAAAAAAACAATGGCCGGACAGGGCAATGGAGACGTTGGGCCTACATCTCACGGCCACATGAGCCCTGTGGGGGCTTGTTAGATTAGGTCCTTTGTACCCACACGCTGGGGTCCGGGACACTAAAAGTTTGATTTAAATTTAAAATAAAAAAATCAGACATTCCAATGGTCTCCTCATGCATTAGCCAACTCCAGGCTGCATCATTCAGGTAATATATAGGTAGCACCCGCTGTCCTAAATCTTCTGCAAAAATTTTAATCTTCTTAAAAAATTTACAAATGGTTGTATATTTTCTTAGGGATTGTGTAGCCCTGGTGTGTACTCATGCATCAGCCAACTCCAGGCTGTGTCATTCAGGCAATATATAGGTAGCACCCGCTGTCCTAAATCTTCTTCAAACATTTAAAAAATGGTTGTTTATTCTTAGGGATTCTGAAGCCCTGGTGTGTACTCATGCTGCTTCCTGCGTACACTGTAAGCCCGTTGGTCCTGTGACAGTGTGCGACTCCGCCTCCACATCCTCCACTGTGTCTTAAGCCTCCACTGCCCGGACAAGTCTCAGTGGCCCTTCAGCATACCATGTGTGCAGGACACAGCGTTGTCACGCTTTTCTTCACATGGTTTGCCTTGGCGAAAAGTCTTGGAAACAATGGCCGGTCAGGGCAATGGAGACGTTGCGCCTACATCTCACAGCCACATGAGCCCTGTGGGGGCTTGTTAGATTTGGTCCTTTGTACCTACATGCTGGGGTCCGGGACACTAAAACTTTGATTTAATGTATCAGCCAACTCCAGGCTGTGTCATGCAGGCAATATATAGTTTACTGATGCTGCTGCTGGGCCTGGGTCTGGGTATTTCAAATTTTCTCATAGGTAGCACCCACTATCCAAAATCTTTTTCAAAAATTTGTAAAATTGTTGTGTTTTTTTGGGGGGGGGGATTATGAAGCCCTGGTGTGTACTCATGCATCAGCCAACTCCAGGCTGTGTCATTCAGGCAATATATAGTTTACTGATGCCACTGCTGGGCCTGGGTCTGGGCATTTCAAATTTTCTCATAGGTAGCCCCCACTATCCAAAATCTTTTTAAAAAAATTCTAAAATTGCTGTGTTTTTTCTTAGGGATTGTGAAGCCCTGGTGTGTACTCATGCATCAGCCAACTCCAAACTGTGTCATTCAGCCAATATATGGTTTACTGATGCCGCTGCTGGGCCTGGGAATTTCAAATTTTCTCAAAGGTAGCACCTTCTATCCAAAATCTTTTTTAAAAAATTCTAAAATTGTTGTGTTTTTTGGGGGGGATTGTGAAGCCCCGGTGTGTACTCATGCATCAGCCAACTCCAAGCTGTGTCATTCAGGCAATATATGGTTTACTGATGCAGCTGCTGGGCCTGGGTCTGGGCATTTAAAATTTTCTCATAGGTAGCCCCCACTATCCAAAATCTTCGTCAAAAATTACAAAAATTGTTGCGTTTTTTCTTAGGGATTGTGTAGCCCTTTTGTGTACTCGTGCATCAGCCAACTCCAGGCTGTGTCATTCAGGCAATATATGGTTTACTGATGCCGCTGCTAGGCCTGGGTCTGGGAATTTCAGTTTTTGCTAATACTGTTTTAGTGCACTGTAAATAAAGAGAAACCGCACCAGATGGAAACGTAAGTTCCCCATTTCTTTCTATTATTAACTTTGTTATCTCTTGAACTGCGCCTCCTGGAGCTGCACTCCGTTATATTGGATGCTCCCATATAAATTAATGCATTATGTGCAGAGAACCGAAGACGTAAAGAAAACTGAGGCTCTGTAGTAGAATATGGCTGTCACGATGCCGGCTGGCAGGTAGTGGATCCTCTGTGCCAGAGAGGGATGGCGAGGACCGCGCTAGTGGACCGGTTCTAAGCCACTACAGGTTTTCACCAGAGCCCGCCGCAAAGCGGGATGGTCTTGCTGCGGCGGTAGTGACCAGGTCGTATCCACTAGCAACGGCTCACCTCTCTGGCTGCTGAAGATGCTGAAGATAGGCGCGGTACAATGGAGTAGGCAGAAGCAAGGTCGGACGTAGCAGAAGGTCGGGGGCAGGCGGCAAGGATCGTAGTCAGGGGCAACGGCAGGAGGTCAGGAACACGGACTGGAACAGACAAGGGAATGCTTTCACTAGGCACAAGTGCAACAACGAAGATGAGGCGAGCGCTCCGGGGAGGAACGGGGACCCGGAGCGCTCGGCGTAACAGTACCCCCCCCCTTGGGTCTCCCCCTCTTCTTGGGGCCAAAGAACCTGAGAAAAAAAAACTCAATTTTTCCGTGAAGAGGTCCGATGCAAATTAGGAGGGGTTCAGTGTGGAAACGTACGAGACAGTCCAATCTTTTATTGTAAAAACAATAGATGTAGAGGGGTCTGGCGAGACTGGTCACAGGAACGTAGAACCTGTTGATGAGAGAGGCCAAAAAAAATTTTCCTGCAGATCCGGAATCCAAGAAGAGCATAGTAGAGAAGGAGAAGGTAGAGGCAGATATCCGCACAGGCACAGTAAGGCGTGGAGAAGCAGAGTTGACATCAAGAACTGTGTCACCTTCGTGCGGAGTCAGCGTGCGTCTTTCCAGGCGGGGAGGACGGATAGGACAATCCTTCAGGAAGTGTTCGGTACCGGCATAGTACAGGCAAAGATTCTCCATGCGGCGTCGTGTCCTCTCTTGAGGTGTCAAGCAAGACCGGTCAACATGCATAGCCTCCGCGGCGGGAAGCACAGGAACAGATTGCAGAGGACCAGAGGAGAGAGGAGCCGGAGAGAAAAAACGCTTCGTGCGAACAAAGTCCATATCCAGGCGGAGCTCCAGACGCCATCCGGAAGAACGCATGTCAATGCGAGTGGCTAGATGAATGAGTTCATGTAGGTCAGCAGGAGTCTCTCGTGCGGCCAGAACATCTTTAATGTTGCTGGATAGGCCTTTTTTAAAGGTCGCGCAGAGAGTCTCACTATTCCAGGACAACTCGTAAGCAAGAGCACGGAACTGAATGGCGTACTCGCCAACGGAAGAAACACCCTGGGCCAGGTTCAGCAGGGCAATCTCGGCTGAAGAAGCTCGGGCAGGTTCCTCAAAGACACTTCGAATTTCCGAGAAGAAGGAGTGTACAGAGGCAGTGACGGGGTCATTGCGGTCCCAGAGCGGTGCGGCCCATGACAGGGCTTTTCCAGACAGAAGGCAGAACACGAAAGCCACCTTAGACCTTTCAGTAGGAAACTGGTCCGACATCATCTCCAAGTGCTGGGAACATTGCGAAAGAAAGCCACGGCAATACTTAGAGTCCCCATTAAATTTGTCCGGCAAGGACAGGCAGAGGCTAGGAGTGGCCACTCGCTGCGGAGGAGGTGCAGGAGCTGGCGGAGGAGATGATTGCTGAAGAAGTTGCGAATGTTGGTGCAAAATGGTGGACACTTCCGACAGCTGGTGGGTTAGATGGGCGATCTGTCGGGCGATATCAGAGACAACTGGCAGGGGAACCTCAGCGGGATCCATGGCCGGATCTACTGTCACGATGCCGGCTGGCAGGTAGTGGATCCTCTGTGCCAGAGAGGGATGGCGAGGACCGCGCTAGTGGACCGGTTCTAAGCCACTACAGGTTTTCACCAGAGCCCGCCGCAAAGCGGGATGGTCTTGCTGCGGCGGTAGTGACCAGGTCGTATCCACTAGCAACGGCTCACCTCTCTGGCTGCTGAAGATGCTGAAGATAGGCGCGGTACAATGGAGTAGGCAGAAGCAAGGTCGGACGTAGCAGAAGGTCGGGGGCAGGCGGCAAGGATCGTAGTCAGGGGCAACGGCAGGAGGTCAGGAACACGGACTGGAACAGACAAGGGAATGCTTTCACTAGGCACAAGTGCAACAACGAAGATGAGGCGAGCGCTCCGGGGAGGAACGGGGACCCGGAGCGCTCGGCGTAACAATGGCCCTCTGCACAGGGACACAATTTTCTGCTTTACAGTGGGACACAATTATTAGCATCCCTGCACTCTCTTACTCCACCCCCGCTACATTCTCTTATGGGGACAAAGTTTCTCTGCACATCTCCCACATATCCACCATCTGGCAAAACTACAACCCCCAGCATGTCCTCACTGTATGGGCATGCTGGAAATTGAAGTCTTGCAACAGATAGCAGGCAGATGGCAGATGTAGGCGTGGGTGGGTGATAGACGTATGGGTGAGTGGTAAAGAGGCTGTGATCTGCTCTCCACAATCTGTCTAAGTAGCAGGCGGAGAAACTGTATCTCTGTCCCCCTGAAAAAGGGTAGCGAGAATAGATTGAGAGGGTACGGGCTGTAAAGCAGAAAACTGTGTCCCTATGTGGAGGGTCACATTTTGTTACAGGGACACAGTTTTCTTAATTACACCGAATCTGGTATTGGAGATCCCGGGGATCCAACTATCCCCTATCCACAGAATAAGTTTATTTTTTATTTTTTTGGGCTGGACTACCAGTCCCATAAATTAGGAATTTATTACAAACAGTTGTTACCTAACAGAGGAACATGCTGTATGTTAGGTCATACAGATATCTGCTAAACAGTTAAAGATTGTCTGTCATAAAGCTAAGGAACTAACCCCTAGAGTGCCATGTTCTTCCAAGAAAGTCCCATATTCTTCTAGGCATCTCCAACATGTATCAGTGTTGGAAGGATTATGTAGCCAAATTATAAGTGTGAGCCATATGGAACGAGGTGGGTTGTTAAAAGTGGAAATATAAATAGGAGGTAGCTATGGAATGAGGATTTGACAAAATGGAATAGTGTGAGATGGGAAGACCTTCCGGTCCTGGACTTTTTTTTGATGGAGTTGGTTTCATGGATTGCTTCAATTTTCATTGCATAGCTAGGCTTTTGTCAACCTGGGCTGTTAGCAGCTAACCAGGCTGAGCCAGCATCTGCGGGGATAGCTACTTAAGTCAAGCTCATTCTGTTTGGAGTTGCCAGTGAAAGAACTACATTTGAGTAACCCGCTCTGCATTCCTGTACTCCGCTATTTCCTGGAACAAACCTTGGCAAGTGTATTTCTGTTAGTTTGTGTGCCTCCAGCTGCCCCAACACTTAGCAGGGAGGGTTTGTCATCGTGGTTGTCGATCCTTCACTTAGGGCAGATAAGCAATAGGTAGGGACAGTGGCTGTGGGTGATTTAGGGCTTCACTGTTCGCTGCATTTACATGACAATCTCCCTGTAAGTTATGTAACAAAGCATAGAAAAGTTGTTCAGCCATGCCATTGCAGGTGAATATAGTATGTATCAGCCTTGGGGTTTTTAATGATGTCCACAAAAGTAATCATTTTACTCTTAATTTGCACTTTTTTAGTTCGAACTGTAAACATTTTGCATTTTTTTTTCCACGAGCATCCTTTTTTTATTTTTTTATTTTTTTTTGGGTGGGGGGGAGAATATAAATATTATTTTGCTGATAAGACATTGGGATGGCTTTGTAATACCGAACGCAGTGCATTCAGCTAAAGAAGATGTTGGTGCACCAGAAGAGCTTTGTGTAGCCATTGCACACATTGGATCTGTTGGATGAGAGTCTGACTCTTTTGATCCCTTCCTTTCCTAATGAGGGAGCAACCAAATAAATTGACCTCCAATATAAGCCTTGTGTGTGTTCCAGAAAAATTGTGCAGACACTCCTGGGAAAATAAGCCAAGTTGATGATTGATAATTTCTTTGTCTCAGCTCAATATAGTTTCAATATAGATTCCTCGAAACACCATCTAGCGGCCATCTTGGATGAGTCGGGAATGAAAGGGGTTACAAAGTGTCTGGGAATGGGGCCAAGTGGGAGAGAGTACAGTATTGGAGATTTGAATAGAAAACCTCTGATAAGAACCATATGGAGAGGAGTAAAATAATTAATCTCTTTAACCCCTTAAGGACTCAGGGTTTTTCCGTTTTTGCACTTTCGTTTTTTCCTCCTTACCTTTAAAAAATCCTAACCCTTTCAATTTTCCACCTAAAAATCCATATTATGGCTTATTTTTTGCGTCGCCAATTCTACTTTGCAGTGACATTAGTCATTTTACCCAAAAATGCACGGCGAAACAGAAAAAAAAATCATTGTGCGACAAAATCGGAAAAAAAATGCCATTTTGTAACTTTTGGGGGCTTCCGTTTCTACGCAGTGCATATTTCGGTAAAAATGACACCTTATCATTATTCTGTAGGTCCATACGGTAAAAATGATCCCCTACTTATATAGGTTTGATTTTGTCGCACTTCTGGAAAAAATCATAACTACATGCAGGAAAATTTATACGTTTAAAAATGTCATCTTCTGACCCCTATAACTTTTTTAATTTTCCATGTGAGGACGCATTTTTAGCGCCGTAATCTGAAGTCTTTATCGGTATGATTTTTGTTTTGATCGGACTTTTTGATCACTTTTTATTCATTTTTTAATGGTATAAAAAGTGACCAAAATACGCTTTTTTGGACTTTGGAATTTTTTTGCGCGCACGCCATTGACCGTACGGCTTAATTAATTATATATTTTTTAAGTTCGGACATTTACGCACGCGTCGATATGACGTATGTTTATTTTTTATTTTTTTTACACTGTTTTATTTTTTTTATGGGAAAAGGGGGGTGATTCAAACTTTTATGAGGGAAGGGGTTAAATGACCTTTATTAACCTTTTTTTTTCCCATTTTTTATGCAGTGTTATAGGTCCCAGAGGGACCTATAACACTGCACACACTGATCTCTTACACAGATCACAGGCGGTCAAGGCCTGTGATCAGTGTTATCGGCGCTTGACTGCTCCTGCCTGGATCTCAGGCACGGAGCAGTCATTCGCCGATCGGACACCGGGGAGGCAAGTAAGGGCCCTCCCGGTGTCCGGTCAGCTGTTCGGGACGCCGCGGCGGTCCCGAACAGCCCGACTGAGCAGCCGGGTCACTTTCAGTTTCACTTTAGAAGCGGCATGTCAGCTTTGACCGCCGCTTCTAAAGGGTTAATACCTCACATCGCCGCGAGCGGGTCCCGGCCGTTGATTAGCGCCGGGACCGATGCGATATGATGCGGGATCGCGGCACGATCCCGCTTCATATCGCGGGAGGCGGCGCAGGACGTAAATATACGTCCTGCGTCGTTAAGGGGTTAAAGGGGTTAAGACAACATATCTACAATGTGTGGAGAGATTGTTAAAGGGTACCTGTCATTAGCAAAAACTTTTTATACAATACAGATAATACCATCGTATGTATATTTGTAATATACATTGGTTAAATGGTGTATATTTTTGGGTGAAAAAATGCTGTCCCTGCAGCTATGGCCTGTCAGAGGAGACAAAATAAAGGAAATGAGGGCGAGCTCTGTGCATGCTTTTGGCTTGTCAATCATCCTAATGTGTGAGCCTGAAGTGTGTAACAGAGCCTCACTGTACAGAGCCCTGCTAGTCCACAGTGTACAGAGTCCTGCTTGTCCTCAGTGTGCAGAGCCCTGCTTGTCCTTAGTGTACAGAGTCCTGCTTGTCCTCAGTGTACAGAGCCCTGCTTGTCCTCAGTGTACAGAGCCCTGCTTGTCCTCAGTGTACAGAGCCCTGCTTCTCCTCAGTGTACAGAGCCCTGCTTGTCGTCAGTGTACTGAGCCCTGCTTGTACTCAGTGTACCAAGCCCTGCTTCTCCTCAGTGTACAGAGCCGTCTTGTCCTCAGTGTACAGAGCCCTGCTTGTCCTCAGTGCACAGAGCCCTGCTTGCCCTCAGTGTACAGAGACCTGCTTGTTTTCAGTACACAGAGCCCTGTTTGTCCTCCGTGTACAGAGCCCTGCTTGTCCTAAGTGTACAGAGCCCTGCTTGTCCTCACTGCACAGAGCCCTGCTTGTCCTCGGTGTACAGAGTCCTGCTTGTCCTCAGTGTACAGAGCCCTGCTTGTCCTCCGTGTACAGAGCCCTGCTTGTCCTCAGTGTACAGAGCCCAGCTTGTCCTCAGTGAACAGAGTCCTGCTTGTCCTCAGTGTTTAGAGACCTGTTTATCTTCAGTGTACAGAGCCCTGCTTATCCTCAGTGTACAAAATCCTGCTTGTCCTCAGTGTACAGAGTCCTGCTTATCCTCAGACTACATAGCCCTGCTTGTCTTCAATGCACAGATCCCTGCTTGTCCTCAGTGCACAGAGACCTGCTTGTCCTCAGTGTACAGTGCCCTGCTTGTCCTCAGTGTACAGAGCCCTGCATGTCCTCAGTGTATAGAGCCATGCTTGTCCTAAGTGCACAGAGCCCTGCTTGTCTTAAGTGTACAAAGTCCTGCTTGTCCTATGGGTACAGAGCCCTGCTTGTCTTCAGTGTACAGAGCCATGCTTGTCCTCAGTGTACAGAGCCCTGCTTGTCCTCAGTGCACAGAACCCTGCTTGTTCTCAGTGTACAGAGCCCTGCTTGTCATGAGTTCACAGAGCCCTGCTTGTCCTCAGTGTACAGAGTCCTACTTGTACTCGGTGTACAGAGCCCTGCTTGTCCTCGGTGTATAGAGCCCTGCTTGTCATCAGTGTACAGAGCCCTGCTTGTTCTCGGTGTACACAGCCCTGCTTGTACTCAGTGTACACAGCCCTGCTTGTCCTCAGTGTACAGAGTCTAGCTTGTCCTCAGCGTACAAAGCCCTGCTTGACCTCAGTGTACAGAGCCCTGCTTATCTTCAGTGTACGGAGCCCTGCTTGTCTTCGGTGTACAGAGCCTTGCTTGTCCTCAGTGTACAGAGCCCTGCCTATCCTCAGTTTACAGAGCCCTGCTTGTCCTCAGTGTACAGAGCCCTGCTTGTCCTCAGTGTACAGAGCCCTGCTTGTCTTCAGTTTACAGAGCCCTGCTTCTCCTCAGTATACAGAGCCCTGCTTGTCCTCGGTATACAGAGCTCTGCTTGTCCTCAGTGTACAAAGCCCAGCTTGTCCTCAGTGTACAGAGCCCTGCTTGTCCTCAGTGTACAGAGCCCTGCTTGTCCTCAGTTTACAGAGCCCTGCTTGTCCTCAGTGTACAGAGCCCTGCATGTCCTCAGTGTATAGAGCCATGCTTGTCCTAAGTGCACAGAGCCCTGCTTGTCTTAAGTGTACAAAGTCCTGCTTGTCCTATGGGTACAGAGCCCTGCTTGTCTTCAGTGTACAGAGCCCTGCTTGTCCTCAGTGTACAGAGTCCTGCTTGTCCTCAGTGTACAGAGCCCTGCTTGTCATGAGTTCACAGAGCCCTGCTTGTCCTCAGTGTACAGAGTCCTACTTTTACTCGGTGTACAGAGCCCTGCTTGTCCTCGGTGTATAGAGCCCTGCTTGTCATCAGTGTACAGAGCCCTGCTTGTTCTCGGTGTACACAGCCCTGCTTGTACTCAGTGTACACAGCCCTGCTTGTCCTCAGTGTACAGAGTCTAGCTTGTCCTCAGCGTACAAAGCCCTGCTTGTCCTCAGTGTACAGAGCCCTGCTTATCTTCAGTGTACGGAGCCCTGCTTGTCTTCGGTGTACAGAGCCTTGCTTGTCCTCAGTGTAAAGAGCCCTGCCTATCCTCAGTTTACAGAGCCCTGCTTGTCCTCAGTGTACAGAGCCCTGCTTGTCCTCAGTGTACAGAGCCCTGCTTGTCTTCAGTTTACAGAGCCCTGCTTCTCCTCAGTATACAGAGCCCTGCTTGTCCTCGGTATACAGAGCTCTGCTTGTCCTCAGTGTACAAAGCCCAGCTTGTCCTCAGTGTACAGAGCCCTGCTTGTCCTCAGTGTACAGAGCCCTGCTTGTCCTCAGTTTACAGAGCCCTGCTTGTCCTCAGTGTACAGAGCCCTGCTTGTCCTCAGTATACAGAGCCCTGCTTGTCCTCGGTATACAGAGCTCTGCTTGTCCTCGGTGTACAAAGCCCAGCTTGTCTTCAGTGTACAGAGCCCTGCTTGTCCTCAGTGTACAGAGTCCTGCTTGTCCTCAGTGTACAGAGTCCTGCTTGTCCTCAGTGTACAGAGCCCCGCTTGTCCTCAGTGTACAGAGCCCTGCTTGTCCTCAGTGTTCAGAGCCCTGCTTGTCCTCAGTGTACATACCCCTGCTTGTCCTTAGTGTATAGAGCCCAGCTTTTCCTCAGTGTACAGAGCCCTGCTTTTCCTCAATGTGCAGAGCCCTGCTTGTCCTCAGTGTACAGAGCCCTGCTTGTCCACTCACACTTCCAGAGTCACACAGGCAATAACTGCAGGGACAAGACAGGATGTTTTTTTTTACCCAAAAATATATAAACATTTTTAACCAATGCATATTACAAATGTACATATAATGGTATTATCTACATTATATGAAAAGTTTTTGCTAATGACAGGTGCACTTTACGTTTAAGATTTCTTAAAGCTTCATATGAAATAGCAGATTTAGACGTTAAGGAGTCCAATAGAGATTTCATTGTCATTGAACTCTCCTCACAATATAATCCAACCTTCCAGAAAAGTGTAGTGATAAACTTGCTAGTAGCCAGTCAACTTTACCCATATTGTGAGCATAAAAATTTGCAAAGTATGTCTGCTGACCCACAGATAACTTCAAGAAGATGTAACGACTATCAGGACCAACAAGCTGTGGAGACCATTGAAAGGAAAAATTATTCTAGAAACCTCTATTGACTTCTCCAAAAGAGGAAGGGAGAGAACCACAATGATACCATGACGGAAAGTTGGGATAAGACAAGTTAGGATAGCAATCTTTTTTGAAGTATGTTTCTTGAAGAAACAGCACATCATCCCTCTTCCTCTTTGAATAAGCAATGCTGCTGGAACATTACCTAATAAAATATTATAGTAGCACTAGCTACCATAAATCTTCAATTTAAATTTGAAAATTCATCTTTTTATCTTAGGGATTATGAGGTGCCATGGTCTCCTCATGCTGCCGCCAACCCCAAGCTGTGTTCTTCAGCCACTATATGAGGCCGGCAACTCCAGACTGTATCATTCAGCCACAATATGGTCTCCTCATGCTGCCAACACCTCCATGCTGTGCCATTCAGGCACTATATGGTGTCCTCATGCTGCCAACACCTCCACACTGTACCATTCAGCCACTATATGGTCTCCTCATGCTGCCAACACCTCCACGCTGGTGCATTCAGCCACTAAATGGTCTCCTCATCCTGCCAACACCTCCACGCTGTGTCATTCAGTCACTGTATGGTCTTCCCATACTGATGCCTCCTCCAGGTTCTGTCATTGTGCCACTCTGCAGCAGTGATTACGATAGCGATGCCTGCAATCTGTGTGTCATACTGAATAACAGTATTATTTCAATAACACAGCACACTCCCTATGAGTGTTAGTACAAAGCAAAGTGCTCTTCCCCCCTACTGAACCTCTCTGGAGGCCAGAAATAGCCTTTTAATAGTGATTTTCCATGAAAAAATTCAGACCAAACCAAATTTTTTCAGAAAATTTTGTGTATCGGCCGAATCAAATTTAAAAAAAATTAGCTCATCTTTACAATTTACTGTATTCTGCCATGTGGAAATTCTTTACTATATTACAAAATGCAGGAAAGCAGGCACATTGCAGTATCTGCAGAGAGAAAGTAAGGCATAGCCAGTCAGAATTTAGGAATTAGGCCTCTACGTCAGCACATGGAAAGGTATCACAAAGCCTGGCTAAAAGTCCACCTGGTCCTGCTCTCTGGTGGCTACTGCTTACTGTACTTCACTACTACCTGCTGTCTACTGGCTGCAGTTACCACTAGTCTCCGCTGTGCACAATCCTGTGGTGTTGTGTATGAGCCACTCCACGCAGTTGTCCGTGTACAGTACAGTGCATGCAGTACAAAATTTGAAACACCTCTTTCTTTTCAAAGTTTGAAAAACCTCAGGTTTCAAACCTCCTTCTGTACGCTTGATACTACACATCCCTTTAGTTCGCTATCAACCTTGCTGCTTTGAACACTTGGAAAAAGCAACTGTATCTTTCCATACCTCTGTGTTCATTTTAACACCATCATGCATCTACCAAAAAGCTTTATTTTAGTGGTGAATAAGCCTAAAAAATCTGCTAGCGCATTAAACAAGGTATTAGTTATGATGGGTTACCACATGTCGCCATTACTGAGCCTTAAAACCACTTTAAAACTACTTGAATACATTTCCAGCAGTGTTATACGAGCTTTAGAGTTGTTAGGCAGTGTTATACACCTGTTTAAGGGTATATTTTATTGTCTGTCAGTGACAAACTAGTTAGACCAGAACCAAACATTTTGGGAAATTTCGGCAAGTCCGATGGATCAAGCTTTTCAAAAGTTCGGTCATCTCTAGGTATTATTATCCAATGAGGAAAAAATTATAATTGTCAATTATAATGTGAGATATTTTGTGTTCTTTCGGGGCTCACTTAATAATAAAGAAAATAAACTCCTAAAAGAGATGAATATGTTACATATTCAGCTCTACTTAATCTATGTTTCAAAACCTTAGAAATAAATTTAGAATTATCTAAAGCAAAGAGAAAGAAAATCATGGAAATGAATTGGTCTAGAAGTTAATGGAACCCATAAGGGAGGGATGCCGAAATCTCAACGGCTTACAATGGCTCTGCTTTAACTCATCAGCTATAAAAAACGGCTTGAAAAAAGGATTCTGTTCTTATGAGGCCGAAGAAAAATAAGGGAACATTTTTATAATATTGCAATATTACATACAGCAAACAGGAACCAACTCCACTAAGAATTGAACCAAAACTATTTCTTCCTACAGTAAGAGTTTTTTTTTTTTTTTTTGCTTATAATGCTCCAGTTGATTCCTTTATTTATTTATTTATTTATTTATTTATTCTGTTATGTTTTACCTTGCTATGTTCAACTGCATTGTCTTTTTCTTTTTACTCTTTTTTCTTTTTCATTTACAGATGAAATATTTGTATCAAGACTAACTTAATATTTAATGTATAATATATATATATATATATATATATATATATATATATATATATATATATATATATATATATAAGAAAAAAGAAAGATAGCCGGCACAACAGCCTAATACACGGGTGCACACTGCCATGGCATCAGAGTATACAAAAAAAGAGGATTGCAGCAGCACACATTGGTCAAAAAAATTGAGGCTCTTAGCGCACTTTTTGATCAAAACGTGTCCCCCATCCACCACGGGGAGGTGGCCTCATTTTTTTTGACCAATGTGTGCTGCTGCAATCCTCTTTTTTTGTATACTCTGATGCCATGGCAGTGTGCACCCGTGTATTAGGCTGTTGTGCCGGCTATCTTTCTTTTTTCTTGTGTGTACAATTCAGGGGGTAATGGCACCCTGTTTAGCTGTGCACCCCTCCCCCTTTCTCACAGGTGGAGTTTTAAATGGATCCAGCATGTCACCCAGTCAGAGGCTATATGCCCAGCAGAGGTGAGTGGATAGTTGAGTGTTAGGCTCAGAATTTGTGCTAGGTTCCCATCCTAAATGAGGCCACCTCCCCGTGGTGGATGGGGGACACGTTTTGATCAAAAAGTGCGCTAAGAGCCTCAATTTTTTTGACCAATGTGTGCTGCTGCAATCCTCTTTTTATACATATATATATATATATATATATATATATATATATATATATATGTATATAAATTTAATGCATTTTTATCTTTGCAACATCTAAAACTTTCCTTATTAAATTCTTCCCAATGTATAATTTGTTCTTGGCTTAAAGTTTACAAAGAAATCACAACATGGACATGGACATGAGCAATAAAGAAAGACTGTTTATTTTATTACGTGTACTTTTCTTATTTATTTTGTTTTAAGTTTACTTTGTACATTTTTTTTGTGATTTCAATTTACCGATCCATTTAGGAACATTTTTGGTGTTGATATTTAATTTGTAAACCTTGATCTTATTTAAGAAACCTACAAAAATATTCTTAGAATAATATAATAAATATTCTTAGAATAATATAATAAATATTATTAGAATAATATAATAAATATTCTTAGAATAATATAATAAATATTCTTACAATAATAAATATTCTTACAATAATATAATAAAGAATCCTGCAATAATATAATAAATATTCTTAGAATAATATAATAAATATTCTTAGAATAATATAATAAATATTCTTAGAGTAATATAATAAATATCCTTTCAATAATATAATAAACATACTTACAATAATATAATAAATATTCTTACAATAATATAATAAATAATCCTGCAATAATATAATAAATATTCTTAGAATAATATAATAAATATTCTTAGAGTAATATAATAAATATCCTTTCAATAATATAATAAACATACTTACAATAATATAATAAATATTCTTACAATAATATAATTAGAGATGAGCGAACTTACAGTAATTTGATTCGTCACAAACTTCTCGGCTCGGCGGTTGCTGACTTTAGCATAAATGAGTTCAGCTTTCAGGTGCTCCGGTGGGCTGGAAAATGTGGATACAGTCCTAGGAGAGAGTCTCCTAGAACTTGATGGACTTTAGTCTTTTTTCAACCTTATGAACTATGTTACTATGTTTTCCAGCCCACCGGAGCACCTGAAAGCTGAATTCATTTATGTAGGCTAAGGTCCGCAAACGCCGAGCCGAGAAGTTCTTGACGAATCAAATTACTGTAAGTTCGCTCATCTCTAAAAATAATAAATATTCTTACAATAATATAATAAATATTCTTAGAGTACCGTATATACTTGATTATAAGCCGAGTTTTTCAGCACGATTTTTCGTGCTAAAAAGGCCCCCCTCGGCTTATACTCGAGTGAACTCTCCTTCTCAGTGGTCTTCAACCTGCGGACCTCCAGATGTTGCAAAACTACAACTCCCAGCATGGGAAGCTAGGGTGAGCTGGTCCGGGCCATCTATGCTGCAGGGACCATCCAGTGGGGAGGGTAAGTTGTTGCGGGCTGTCCATTTTAAGCGGGGGGCCCTCTTCTCCACGCTTTGGGCCCGGCCCCGGACTAGTGACGTTGCCTTGACGACGACGCACAGGGATGTTCATGCGCAATGACCCTGTGCGTCATTGTCAAGGCAACGTCACTAGTCCGGGGCCGGACCCGAAGCGCGGAGAAGAGGGCCCCCGGTGAAAATGGACAGCCTGCAATGACTAACCCTCCCCACCACATGGTCCCTGTAGCATAGATGGCCCGGACCAGCTCACCCTTCCTTCCCGCCGAGGGGAGGTGAATACATAACAAAAAGGGGGGGTGGGCTGGATGATGACGAAGGCCGCAGTGGTCTTCAACCTGCAGACCTCTAGAGGATTCAAATATACAAAACTATGTCCGGGCATGCTGGGAGTTGTAGTTTTGCAACATCTGGAGGTCCGCAGGTTGAAAACCACTGATGAAGGGATTGACAGGCGGTGATGATGAAGGGGGGGGATGATGACTGGGGTCTGGATGATGACATGGTGGGATGATGTATTTCCCACCCTAGGCTTATAGCCGAGTCAAAAACTTTTCCTGGGTTTTTGGGGTGAAATTAGGGGCCTCGGCTTCTATTCGGGACGGCTTATACTAGAGTATATACGGGTAATATCATAAATATTCTTACAATACTACAATAAGTATAAATATTCTTAGAGTAATATAATAAATATTCTTACAATAATATAATAAATATTCTTACAAATTATATAATAAACATTGTTCAGATTGCTTGGAGCGGGCGTCAGGGTTGTGATGTTATGGCTACTCCCCCTCGATGCAAGTCTATAGGAGGGGGCATGGTAAATTTAAGTTGCTTCACCGAGATCACAGGGGTCTCAGCAGTGGTACCCCATGATCAGACATCTTATCCCCTATCCCTTGGGTTACAATCCAGCTCTGCAATTAAGCTACGGAGAACAATATCTTCTGAACTACTGGACATATTTCTGTAAGAGACCCCTCACAATACACCTGTTCATTCACACTACAATGTTTTGGGTTTAGACTGTCAGTTTCCCTTTAAAAACACAGCTCATTTTGCCATTAAGACATTGAGCAACCAATTGTACTTTGTAATGTCTCATAAAGTCTCCGTAATTTATAATTTTTCCATTTTTATGGTGTTTCATTTTTACAGAGTAATAACATGTTCTCTTTATCTTTAAAAAACAAAACAAAAAAGAAAACATATTTTTATTATTTTATGTGTACTTTTCAAGTATTCACAGTTCAGATTCCTAACATTGAATAAGGATATGTCATTGCATAGTATTATTTAGCGTTATCAGCGATCTGTTGGCAGAAGATCGGAGTCAAATGTGCACAAAGCAGGTGAGAGGACCTTTGGCGGGCAAAAGAAATTATGTTGTGGTTGTGCCGATCGGTTAGGGACTGTGTCATTGTAGCGTTTAAGTGTTGTGACCATTATTGATGAAAGAACCTAAAGGGTTATGACGGGGAACGGCAAGTCGTCACTTACAGTCTATGAAGCAAACAAACTGACGCTTAATACTTAAATGTACCGTATATACTCGTGTATAAGCCGACCCGAGTATAAGCCGAGGCCCCTAATTTCAACCCAAAATCCCAGGAAAAGTTATTGACTCGAGTATAAGCCTAGGGTGGGAAATACATCATCCCCCCTGTCATCATCCAGACCCCCGTCATTAACATCCTCATCATCATCACCGCCTGTCATCATCCAGACCCTCATCATCATCACCTGTCATCATCCCCTTGTCATCATCCCACACACCCCCCTTCATCATCCCCTTGTCATCATCCCCACCCCCCTTCATCATCCCCTTGTAATCATCCCACACCCCCCCCTTCATCATCCCCTTGTCATCATCCCCACCCCCCTTCATCATCCTCTTGTCATCATCCCACACCCCCCCTTCATCATCCTCTTATCATCCGCCCTCAGTGGTCTTAAACCTGTGGACCTCCAGAGGTTTCAAAACTACAACTCCCAGCAAGCCCGGGCAGCCATCGGCTGTCCGGGCTTGCTGGGAGTTGTAGTTTTGAAACCTCCGGAGGTCCGCAGGTTGAAGACCACTGCGGCCTTCAACATCATCCAGCCCCCTCTCACCCCCCTTTAGTTCTGTACAGTACTCGCCTGCGCTCGGCGCTGGTCCGGTGCTGCAGGACTGTCCGGTGAGGAGGTCGTCCGGTGGGATAGTGGTTCCGGGCTGCTATCTTCACCGGGGAGGCCTCTTCTAAGCGCTTCGGGCCCAGAATAGAGGCGTTGCCTTGACGATGACGCAGAAGTACGTTGGTAATGAACGTACCTCTGCGTCGTTGTCAAGGCAACGTGACTATTCTGGGGCCGGGCCCGAAGCGCTTAGAAGAGGCCTCCCCGGTGAAGATAGCAGCCCGGAACCACTATCCCACCGGACGACCTCCTCACCGGACAGTCCTGCAGCACCGGACCAGCGCCGAGCGGAGGAGAGTACTGTACAGAACTAAAGGGGGTGAGAGGGGGCTGGATGATGTTGAAGGCCGCAGTGGTCTTCAACCTGCGGACCTCCGGAGGTTTCAAAACTACAACTCACAGCAAGCCCGGACAGCCGTTGGCTGCCCGGGCTTGCTGGGAGTTGTAGTTTTGAAACCTCTGGAGGTCCACAGGTTGAAGACCACTGCAGGTGGAGAGTTCACTCGAGTATAAGCCGAGGGGGGTGTTTTCAGCACGAAAAATCATGCTGAAAAACTCGGCTTATACTCGAGTATATACGGTACGTCCTGGTGTGTTAACTACTAGTGTTGCTCGCGAATATTTGCAATTCAAATTTTATTCGTGAATATCGCATATTCGCGAATATAGCACTATATATTCGTAATTTACAATATTCTTCTTTTTTTTTTCCAGTACACATCACAGTGATCATCCCTCTCTGCTTCCAGCTTGTGTAGTGTAAAGAAGGCTCTAATACTACTGTGTGAAAATTCGCACATGTAAACTTTCGCAGATGCGAAAATCAAGCACGAATATTACAAATATGCGAATTTAGCGAATATATGACGAACAGTCGTCCATATATTCACGAAATATCGCAAATTCTAATATGACCTATGCCGCTCAACACTATTAACTACCAGGGCTCCAGGACGTACATTTATGTCCATTGTCCTGAAGAGGTTAAACACATAATTTTCAAATCTAAATATATTGATTTAACTACATTTTCTTACCTTTGTCTCTTTTAAGGTTCAGCCTATTTTATGTCCTAGAACAATCTATGACTGTGATACCATAAGATCAAAATGTTTGTTCAAATTATGGGAACAACTATGGGATGTTACAACGTCAGCATCGTGGCTGATATGATTCTTTTAGGTTTTCAAAATATTGAAAGCTTAACAAACATTTTCTTCTTTCTTCTGCTCCTGATCATCTTCTGTGTGACCATCTGTGGGAACCTCCTGATCATCGATGTGGTGTCGTTCAGCCGATCCCTCCACTCCCCCATGTACTTCTTCCTCACACAACTTTCCTTCTCAGATATCCTTCTCTCCACCACTATAGTACCCAACATGCTCCGTGTCGTGCTGTATAAAGGAATCTCAGTATCTTTTATTGGATGTTTGATACAATTCTATGTTTTTACAGCCTCAGAATCTATAGAATGTCTACTTTTGACCATAATGGCCTATGACCGGTACCAAGCCATCTGTAACCCTCTACATTATACCAGAGTCATGACTCTCTCATTTTGCGTAAAGACAGTGCTGTTCTTTTGGTTGTTTATTGTTGCCATGATCTTGATGCTCTCAATAACAATAAGTCGCCTGCGGTTCTGTGGGCCAAACCTCATTGACCATTTCTTCTGTGATTTTGACCCTTTACTTGAACTTTCCTGCTCAGATACATTTATAGTAAAGATGGAAAGTCAGCTATTATCTGTTCCTACAGCTATTTGCCCAATCACTGTGATTATGGTTTCATATGCCTATATAATCCGCACCATACTGAAAATCCCATCTGTGACTGGGAGGCAGAAGACCTTCTCCACCTGCAGCTCTCACCTGGCTGTGGTTTCCTTATACTATGGGTCTCTTATTAGTATCTATTTATTTCCAAATATGAACAGTGCAAAAAAAATTCTCTCCTTGCTATACACGGTTGTCACTCCCCTTCTGAACCCTGTAATATATAGCTTAAGAAATAAAGACATTAAGCAGGCTTTACTAAGAATTCTGAGCAATAAGTCCAAAATATTTTCAAAAGAACTTTAGAGAAAAACATAGATGTCATGCACCGAAGTAGCCACAAGGGGTATTTAAAAATAGACAGCCAGAAAAAAATGTAAATGGGAAAAATCAAAAATAACTTTATTGATACAAACATGCAAAAATACAAACTATTAAAAACAATTAAAAAGAGGATAATGGAGGGTTAACTCAGAGATACAACTCTATAGGGAGAAAGGACAAGGTGGAGTTCCACAAAAAAGTCCCTAATATGTGTGTACAAAATAGAGGTATAAAAATAGAGGTGGAATTAAAGGGGTTCTCCAGTGTATAACCCATTTATTTATTTTTTAAATCAACTCGTGCCAGAAAGTTAAACAGAATTATAAATTACTTCTATTTTAAAATGTTAATCCTTCCATTATTTATCAGCTGCTGTATACTACAGAGGAAGTTGTATTTCTTTCTGGAATTCTTTTCAGTCTGACCACAATGCTCTTTGCTGACCCCTCTGTCCATGTCAGGAACTGTCCAGAGTACAAGCAAATCCCCATAGCAAACCTCTCCTGCCCTGGACAGTTTCTGATATGGACAGAGGTGTCAGCAGAGAGCACTGGGGTCAGACTGAAAAGAACTCCAGAAAGAAAAGAACTTCATGTGGAGCATACAGCAGGTGATAAGTACTGGGAAGATTAATATTTTGAAATAGAAGTAATTTACAAATCTGTTTAACTTTTTGTCACCAGTTGATTAAAAACAAAAAATTAAACTGAAGTACCCCTTTAAACCATCTAAACATGCCTATTCCAAGTAGAACCCTCTAAGCATGCCTATTCCAAGTGGAAGCATGAAAACACAGTAAGGCCTCTTTTACACTGTCATTGCTTCCTGTCAAGAATGGCCGTTAAAAGTCTCTGTTTTTTTTTTTTTTTTTTTTGGGGGGGGGGGCTTTAACCCCTTAAGGACACATGACGTACTGGAACGTCATGTGTCCACTCCCGATCTATAACGCGGGGCCACGGCGTGGCCCCGCGTCATAGCGGTTCGGGCCTGGCCTCTAACAACGGCCGGGACCCGTGGCTAATAGCGCGCGGCATTGATCGCTGTGCCGCGCGCTATTAACCCTTTAGACGCGCCGTTCAAAGTTGAACGCCGCGTCTAAAGTGAAACCGAAAGCATGCCGGCTAGCTCAGTGGGCTGTTCGGGATAGCCGCGGTGAAATCGCGGCATCCCGAACAGCTGACAGGACAGCGGGAGGGCCCCTACCTGCCTCCTCGCTGTCCGATCGCCGAATGACTGCTCAGTGCCTGAGATCCAGGCATGAGCAGTCATGCGGCAGAATCATCGATCACTGGTTTCTTATGAGAAACCAGTGATCAATGTAAAAGATCAGTGTGTGCAGTGTTATAGGTCCCTATGGGACCTATAACACTGCAAAAAAAAAGTGCAAAAAAAAAGTGAATAAACATTATTTAACCCCTTCCCTATTAAAAGTTTGAATCACCCCCCTTTTCCCATAAAAGAAAAAACACAGTGTAAATAAAAATAAAAATAAACATAAATGGTATCGCCGCGTGCGGAAATGTCCGAATTATAAAAATATATCATTAATTAAACCGCACGGTCAATGGCGTGCGCGCAAAAAAATTCCAAAGTCCAAAATAGTGCATTTTTGGTCACTTTTTATATCATGAAAAAATGAATAAAAAGCGATCAATAAGTCCTATCAATGCAAAAATGATACCGTTAAAAACTTCAGATCACGGCGCAAAAAATGAGCCCTCATACCGCCCCATACACGGAAAAATAAAAAAGTTATAGGGGTCAGAAGATGACAATTTTAAACGTATAAATTTTTCTGCATGAAGTTATGATTTTTTCCAGAAGTGCGACAAATTCAAACCTGTATAAGTAGGGTATCATTTTAATCATATGGACCTACAGAATAAAGGTAAGGTGTCATTTTTACCGAAAAATGTACTACGTAGAAACGGAAGCCCCCAAAAGTTACAAAATGGCGTTTTTTTTTTCAATTTTGTCTCACAATGATTTTTTTTCCCGTTTCACCGTAGATTTTTGGGCACAATGACTGACGTCATTACAAAGTAGAATTGGTGGTGCAAAAAATAAACCATCATATGGATTTTTAGGTGCAAAATTGAAAGAGTTATGATTTTTTAAAGGCAAGGAGCAAAAAACGAAAATGCAAAAACGGAAAAACCCCCGGTCCTTAAGGGGTTAAAGGAGATCTGTAGTGCTCTGAACTTATCATCTATCCGAAGGATAGGGGATAAGTTATAGATCGCAGGGGGTCTGAGCACTGGGGCCCCTCGTGATCTCCTGTACGGGGCCACAGCAATGTACAGGAAAGGGGGCATTCCGTCCCCAATGACACGGTAGCCGGCACGCCCCTCCATGAATCCCATAGAGATACATGGAGGGGTGTGCCGGCTGCCAAAGGATAAGTTCAGAGCACCACATATCTCCTTTAACGGACGTTCTCGTGACAGGGAGCAATGGGCAGCAACAGGTCCTGACGGCTCCCTTTTACTATTATGGGGCTGTCAGGCGCCGTTGTTTTTTGACGGGAATAGCTGGAGAAAAGTACGGCACAAGCAGTAATTTTTCTCCCGCTATTTCTCCCGCTATTTCCCGCTACTGTGTGTTTGCGGAGATTGCTTCTCTTGTTAAAGGCACCACTGAGTTCCTTCTCAAATTAGAGGGGTTGAGCTAGCCTGAAGAGTGTATATTGGAGTCAATAGAAATGGAAAGATTGCATACAAGTATTCCGCAGGAGGGGGTCTAGAAGCAGTAAGATCCTTTTTGGAGTTGTCCAACAAAAGTCGGGAGTTCATTAATTTTATTTGTGGAGCCCGGGACTTAATTCTGTCATGCAACACCTTTACATTTGAGGATGTCTGGTTTTCGCAAATAAGAGGCATAACCATCTATATGTTGCTAGTTTTAAACATGATTTATCTTATCTTATATCTTTGTGACTGGCCTAAACACCACAAACGACATGGGCCAAAAATTTTCGTGAAAGATAGGGCCTAAGGAGATCAAGTTTTGGATGTACTGGTGAAATTAGAAGATGGGTATCTAGTCACGAAGGCCTTTTGCAAACCCCCAGCATGTAATGCCCTCTTACATCACTGTAGCTTTCATCCTGATCATGTGAAATCCGCGGTCCCATATGGACAGTTTCTGAGACTAAGACGGATTAACAGCAGAGAGTCAAATTACTTTGAGCAGGCTAATTAATTTAAAAATCTTATTTGGCTAGAGGGTAGCCTCCCAAGGAATTAGGGCAAGCTATGACCAAAGCTAGTTATCTGCCTAGATGAGAAGTATTGAGAAGGGGAAATAAGAAAAGACGAAAGAAAAACAGTAATATAGGGACAGGTAAAAGAAACAATGATCCTTTAGTTAGTGAACAGCAACGTACGACCCGGTTTTGTTTTACTTTAAAATTTAGCCCAATGGCAAATTTGATCAAAAAATCAATTAGAAATAATTGTTTCTGTTACAGAATGATACATATCTTGTAGAGTACACAAGAGAAGTCTCGTTGGTGTCATTTAGAAGAAGCAGAAATTTGAAAGATGAGCTTGTGCAGAGCAAATTGAGAGCGAGCAGACGAGATGAGAACTGGTTAGGTAGAACATTGAGCCCTCGGAATCATCATTGCAGCATATGTAACTGGTGTTAATTAGAGATGAGCGAACTTTTCAAAAATTTGATTCGGCCGATTCGCCAAATTTTCTGAAAAAGTTTGTTTCGATCCAAATTTATTCGCGGCGAATCGATATTAAAAAAAGGCTATTTCTAGCCTACATACAGCCTCTATAGGGGTATAGAACACTTTGCTGTGTCCTAAAACGCATATGGAGTGTGCTGGGGTAGTGAAATAATACTGTTATTCAGAATAGCATGCAGATTACCGGCATCGCTCTTAGAATCACTGCCGCACAGCAGCACAATGACAGAGCCTGGTGGTGGCATCAGTGTCAGGAGACCATATAGTGACTGAATTACATAGCGTGGACATGTTGGCAGCAAGAGGAGACCATTTAGTGGATGAATGGCACAGCGTGGAGTTGGCTGATGCACTAGTACACTGCACACCAGGGCTTCACAATCCCCCCCAAAAAAACAACACAATATATGACATTTTTGACAAAGATTTCTCATTGGTAGAACCCGCTATCCAAAAATGTGAAATTAACAGACCCAGGCCCAACCTCCACGGCATCAGTAACCCATATATTGCCTGAAGGACACAGCCTGAAGTTGGCTGATGCACCAGTACACACCAGGGCTTCACAATCCCCCCCCAAAAAAACAACACAATATATGAAATTATTTTCAGAGATTTATCATAGTTAGCACCCGCTATCCAAAAATTTTAAATTAAAAGACCCAATCCCCACCTCTGTGGCATCAGTAACCCATATATTGCCTGAAGGACACAGCCTGGAGTTGGCTGATGCACCAGTACACACCATGGCTTCACAATCCCCCCTCCAAAATCAACACAATATATGAAATTTTTGTCAAAGATTTCTCATTGGTAGCACCCGCTATCAAAAAATTTGAAATTAACAGACCCAAGCCCCACCTCTGTGGCATCAGTAACCCATATATTGCCTGAAGGACACAGCCTGGAGTTGGCTGATGCACCAGTACACACCATGGCTTCACAATCCCCCCTCCAAAATCAACACAATATATGAAATTTTTGTCAAAGATTTCTCATTGGTAGCACCCGCTATCCAAAAATTTGAAATTAACAGAACCAGACCCCACCCCTGCGACATCAGTAACCCATATATTGCCTGCATGACACAGCCTGGAGTTGGCTGATGCAAGAGTACACACCACGGCTTCACAATCCCCCCCCCCCCAAAAAAAAAAAACAACACAATATATTAAATTTTTGACAAATATTTCTCATAGGTGGCATCCGCTATCCAAAAATTAGAAATTTCCAGACCCAGGCCCCACCTCTGCGGCATCAGGAACCCATATATTGCCCGAAGGACACAGCCTGGAGTTGGCTGATGCACCAATACACACCCGGGCTTCACAATCCCTTCCAAAAAACAACAACATTTTAGAAACTTTTTAAAGAAATATCTTTCTGTAAGAACAAGCGCATATCCAACAGTTCACAAGACTCTATAATGCAGGACAGAACGCGCTCCACTGAACGGATTAGCGTGTCTCTATCTTTCATCGACCGGTGCTGGTAACCTGCTAACTCCCGGAAAGGTAAGCTGCCGCGAAGCAGGTGGTCTCCCCCGGGCACGTTTGGCTCCAGAATTTCCACTGCTGCCACACCACGCTGACTGCCAACCGTGCTACCGCCTTGCTGACTCAAGGGCCACCTGCAACTCTCTTCTCCCAATGATGAACCCCCTTCTCCTGAGATTGAGCAACAACAGGTGTGTTATGCCCTCAGATGCCGCAGGCGCGCTCCACTGAATGGATTAGGGTGTGTCCATCTTTTTTTGTAGCACCCGCAATCCAAAAATTTTATTCCCAGACCCAGGCCCCACCTCTGCGGCATCAGGAACCCATAGATTGCCTGAAAGACACAGCCTGGAGTTGGCTGATGCATCAGTACACACAGGGCTTCACAATCCGCCCCAAAATCAACAAAATTGTATATATTTTTTTCTACATTTACAACTTTGTGTAAGCTCAAGCGCATATCCAACATTTCAGAAGACTCTATAAGGCAGGACGGTGGACCACCCAAAGAGTTTCTTCTCAAAAATAATGAACCACACAATTGTTGAATTTAAAAAAAAATATTGAAATTCCTAGACCCTGGCCCCATCTCAGCTGCATCAGTAACCCATAGATTGCCTGAAAGACACAGCCTGGAGTTGGCTGATGCACGAATACACACCCAGGCTTCACAATCCACCCCAAAAAAACACAATTTTTTTTGAAATTGTCTGACAAAATACTTTTTTGTTAAAACAAGCACATATACAGCAGTTCAGAAGACTCTATAATGCTGGACGGTGGACCACCCAAAGACATTCTTCTATAATATAATAAACCACACAATATGTTCAATTTTTTTAAATAATTGAAATTCCAAGACCAAGGCCCCACCTCTGCTGCATCAGTAACCATTATATTGCCTAACGGACACAGACTGGAGTTGACTGATGCACGAGTACACACTACACACCCGTCACCCGGGCTTCACAATCCACCCCGACAAATTGTCCGACAAAATACCTTTTTGTTAAAACAAGCGCATGTACAGCTGTTCAGAAGCAGCCCAGAATTCAACACTAAGTGGGACAATCTATTAAGGGAGTAGTCCATAGACATTGTAAAACTTGTTATAGAAAGGAGAGAATAATTAGTCAAAGAATTAGACAAAGAAATTGAACAAATGAAAACTATTCTAGAAACATACACCATACATGAAGAATGTAGAAAATATGAGGACCTTACTATGAAACGTCTTGACAATCTAGAGAAATAAAGCACACAGAAAAAATCTAAAAAAATGTCTTGGCAAATTCAAAAAAATACATTATCTAACAAAAATGATGAGACGGATAAAATACAAGAACAACAAACAGAACAGATTAAAACAAAATATAATATTCCAACTCAAAATAGATTTGCCCCTCTTAACGAAATTAATAGTGACCATCATATTTTAGGGCGACAGAGAACAAGACCACCTTATCAGTCTCCAAAAAACCATTACAGATACAACCACCACAACCAATACCATCCACACAGACACTTTCCACAATATCACAACCAATATCATCCACACAACTATTCCCCACAACCCCACAGAAATTATCACAGATATCACCACACACATCAATCCTATCAACCACCCAGGACACCCAATACAACACGATACCCTCCCACAGTACGTCACTTACCCACACACAATCCAACACATTGTTCCCTAAAAACACAATTGATACAAGCCGCGATTCATCCCATTCCCCCCACTCCCACATTTCACATGAACACCCCAACAAAAAGAGGGTTAGAAGACAGAAACAAGCCACTACGAGGAACACAACCCCCACAAAAAATAGGGAAAACCAACTAGACAATTCCAATATCATATTTAATCTCAGCACAACATCTCTGACTGATACTCAGACTAAACTACTTAACAAAGGTTTAAAATTTGCAAAAAGTCAACCACTAAACAAATTTGATGCATTTTATATTTTATCAAACATCCCATAACTAACCCTACCACTCCCACCACCATTTATACCCGCACTAATTGCACTTTAAAATCCAAGTTTTACCCAAAACAAGAAGCAGGTGCAGATATCCTCACTTTCAAAAAAGCTGTAGAAGTGGATATTAGAAAATGAAACCTAAAAGCCAATTCAAAAAACAATATCACTTTTAAAGAAAAAAGGGCCATTTTAGAACTACAAAACAATAACAACATCACGATCCGCCCGGCAGATAAAGGGGGTGGCATCGTGATATTGGACACAGAAAAATATAAAAATGAATGCATAAGACAATTATCAGATACTCAAACATATACCAAATTGAAGTCAGACCCCACAGACGAATTTAGTAAAGAATTGAAAAAGTTATGCGATAATGCATTACAATCGGACATTATCTCATCAAAAGAATATGACTTTACTTTGGGGACACAGGAAAGACTACCTGTCTTTTACTGTCTCGCCAAAATCCACAAAGACTCCACCAACCCCCTGGTCGCCCCATTGTGTCAGGGATAAATTCATTAACATCCAATCTGTCCCAACTCATTGACCGTTTTCTTCAGCCTATCGTCCAAACTACAGAATATTATCTTAAAGACACTACCCAAGCCATACAGATATTAGAAAACATCAAATGGGAACCTGGATACACTCTAGTCTCTTTGGATGTGAGTTCCCTGTACACGATTATCAAACATACTGATGGCCTAGAAGCAGTCCAACATTTTTTAACTAAAGCAGACATTTTACCAGAACAGATAAATTTTATCCTTCAAGCCATTAATTTTATTTTAACCCACAATTATTTTTATTTCGAAAACAAATTTCATCTACAGGCCACCGGCACCGCCATGGGTACTAGATTGGCGCCCAGTTACGCAAACATGTTTATGGCAGCCTGGGAGGAACGATACATTACTCCCAGGATCGGCGCGGATCTCGTACTATGGCGGCGCTACATCGATGACACTGTTTTTATTTGGAAAGGCCCTAAATGTTTGTTGGAAGATTTTATCCAAGAAATTAATGTTAACAATTTTAACCAAAATTTTACCCCCCATATAAGCACAGGCACTTTAGAATTCCTTGATCTTTGAATCCCTATAGATATACCTAAATTAACCTGCAGTACGTACCATAAGCCTGTAGCCAAAAATAGTTTTATCCTTTTTAACAGTTGCCACCTACCCAGGTGGCTTTTAAACGTTCCAATGGGCCAGTACCGCAGGCTTAAAAGAAACTTTACTTCACAGACTAAATTTGAAGAAGAAGCTCAAACTCTTACTGACAAATTCTTGGAGAAAAACTATCCAAAAAACATTTTAGATAAATCTTTTAACCAAATTCGTATTTTAGATAGATCATCAATTTTTATTCCTAAAGAAAGAGATCCATTATCACAAATTGACGATCCAAAAATAATTTTACCGTTTAACAAAGATTATAAAAAAATTTAAAGGATCATCAAAAACAACTGGCATTTTTTAATGAAGGATAAAATCATCGGACAAAATATCCCCTTGCATCCACCCATAGTTTAAACTAAAGCCCCAAATCTGGGCATCCAAGTCGCCCCTACTGTCAGACAACCAGTGGCGTCTCCAGCATTCAAATTTAGGGGGGGCACATGGGGGGCCAGTGACAAAAGTGGGGGGGCAATTTTAAAATGTGTGTATGTGTATATATATATATATATATATATATATATATATATATATATATATACACACACACATATATATATATATTTATATATATATATATATATATATATATATATATATATATATATATATATATAAACACACAATGATTTTTTTTCCGTTTTTGCCATAGATTTTTGGGTAAATGACTGATGTCATTATAAAGTAGAATTGGTGGTGCAAAAAATAAGCCATCATATGGACTTTTAGGTGCAAAATTGAAAGGGTTATGATTTTTAAAAGGTGAGGAGGAAAAAACTAAAGTACAAAAACGGAAAAACGCTCGGACCTGAAGGCGTTAAAACTTTTGGACACTACCATCAACTTTGATAGCGGAATCTAAAGTGTTAATGTCAGACATCAGCCTGATTGGTGATGTCTGGCATTAGCCGAGGGTTCTAGCTAATGATTTATACACCACAGTGGGAGCAGGCACTGTGCGTACACATACGCCTTGTGTCCTTAGGGCTCATTTACACGGATGGATCCCCAGCATATTTTACGCTGCGGATCCCCCGACAATGGACCCTACAGTGCTGCCTCCATCTGTGCCTGCTCATACCGGCAATCCTCCGCTACGAGCAGACACGCTTTGATGTGTATACTCGCACACATCGCGGCTGCTCTCGGCCTAGTTCAGAGAGCGGGAGGAGCGGCCATGATGTGCACGAGTATACACATGAAAGCGTGTCTGCTCGTAGCGGAGGATTGCCGTTATGATCAGCACAGATGGAGGCAGCACTGTAGGGTCCATTGTCGGGGGATCCGCAGCGTAAAATACACTGCGGATCCACCCCTGAATGAGCCCTTAGGATACGCTCACACGTACAGGATCTGTTGCATATTTTCTGCAGCTAATTTTGCTACCTATTGATGCTAATGGGTTGCAAAATCAGCTGCACAAAATATGCAGCAAAAATATGCAGCAGATCCTGAACATGTGAATGTACCCTTGAGGGGTTAATGAGGGGTTAATGTGTTCACATGTTATCCTTCCAGAGGGGTCACTTTCCCTCCTCCAGTGTCCACAGATCTCCAACAGGTCACAATACCAGAACAATTTATGGAAAAATCGCGGCAAAAATTGCGCTGTTTTACCGCGATTTACGAAAAATCGCTGTAAAAGCGCGCAATTTTCCCCAAAAATTGTTGTGATAATGTGGCCTGTTGGTGACCTGTGGACACTAGAGGAGGGAAAGTGACCCCTCTGGACTGCTACCATACACATGACCCAGCCCCAGGATATACTGCTGATCAGGGGGGAGAGGGAGGACACGGGACATCACTCACCTCACATAAAGCAGCCGCTCTGCTGTGTGACCTGTCAGCTCTCGTCCCGTCCTCTCCTGTGCTGGGGGCGGAGCCATCAATGTATCGGGACATCCCTATTTATTTTAAATTGGGGGGGGGGGCCCAAGGGGGGGCACGGCCCTAGCGACGCCACTGCAGACAACCAACCAATCCCAAAACATCATCCACATGAACTTGCTCAGCTTGTAAAATTATCAACTTCCCCAAAAAAGTCACTGAAATAAAAACAAAATCCATCAGACCTCTTTTTCCTAGCCATCCAAAATGTAAGAAGATGTTGGTGAGGTGGGGACTACATTATGAAGATGTCCAAAGCAGAATCAAGAAAGATTTTTGATTTTGATACCATAATTCCAAGAGGATTGAACGCAGAACTTGAAGTCTTTGGGTTCCTTTGATCTCATCTTGCGGCGTGGCTCTCCCTCACGACCCGTCACTGGTTGGCCGTTTATCAACCCAGTGACGGCCCTTGGGGGTGACCTCCCCAAGACTATCTACAGAACCTGTCTATGGACCTCTCCTTTGAGTGCCCCCTCCCTGCTTTACTATATATATTTTTATATCATATACATCTAATTCTGTATCCATTTCCATTCCTATGAATAACCATATTTTTATTAATTAATTTTAATTTTTTATTAATTATTTTTTTATACATTTTTATTAATTTTTATTAGTTTTTATTAATTTTTATAAAAAAAAATCATTCCCACTGCGGCTTAATTTTATACACACTTATTTTTCTACAATACACATTATAAATTACATATTCATGTATCATTTACATTATCATATTTTGTATTGCAGTTGGTCACTTTTTTATCAACATTTTTCACATAACTTTTTGGGAATTTTATTGTCCATATTTTTTCGCATGTTTCCCTCTATGGTTCGTTTTAACTCAAATCTTTATCCATAGTGTATTTTTACACATACCCAAATACCATTATTTTCTCTTCTTCATTATTCTACACATCCCATCTGACACTCATATATCTAATTCTCCATCTCTATCCTTATGTTTTCCTTTCTATTTTTCTATTCCCATTCTCTATCTGGATACATTACTCTTTTTACAACACAATTGAAACTGCCAGTCTCCACATTTTCTTCTTTTCCAATCAGTATTACATCACTGTAAGGATACTATATAAAATTAGCCTTTTCACCCTTTATCCATACTTATAGCTACTCAAGAAAAGGCCCGCGGCCTTGAAACACGTCTAGCCCAATATCTGCACCTTATCCATAAGTGTATATCACTTTAAACAGACCGTATCTGCCATATTCCATTTGCAACAGCTGGATGCCCGCGATTCCGGGACCACTGCTGCACGCGCGCTGTTAGCGCCTTATTCACACGTGCAACCTGCACCACCTGTTACCTGCATCCACTCACAGCCCCGGTTGGCAGAGTTACTCCTGGACATCATCCTTCCCAAGGCCGGTCGCCTCCCGTGCCAGCCCAGGACACTCGGACCCCCGGAGACTCAGCCACTCACCCAGCATACCACTCAGACGGGCACCGATATCCAAAGGGCCGGACTCAGCCGTGCCAGCCCGGACCTGAGGATTCCGAAGGAGGGTGAGTGGTGCTGTGCACGAGACTTGACATTTCCACCGCTGACAGTGTTTGCTACATTGTCTGCATTATTTAACTTAGTCGCAACAAAGGTATAACTTTGACAGGCACATCACCGCTATTACTGAAGATTTGTCTATGAACTCTTTATTGTAGCCACTGTCGCTACATTTGCTACTATATATTCGCTACTCTGGATATACCTGAACTAATCGAGACTTTTTATTCTGGACATTCTTTGTGGATTTTCTGTTGAATTATTCCTATGAAATATATGGATTGAGAACATATTTTCATGATATATCCAGCAGATACTGATTAATTTTTTTGGTGCTACTTATCCATCATATTTATCTTAATGTTATTGTGTTATTTAATCATTTATTTTACCTATTTTATACCTAGTATATGCCATTCACCTTTAGCAAGGGCCCTGCTAGGTGATTGGTTATATATACCCTTTTTTATATAATAAAGCCCATCTTTTGGATCCTATCTTCACTAGTCTTTCCTTTCTTTTCTCCCCTGTGCTTTCAAGGACGGGAAATTAGTTTAGTTGGGTAACCCTAGCTCTAAATGCATTGTACATATTAGTCAAGGCTTTATTACATTTTTCCCCCGTGTCCGTAATGCGTTTAGCATGTAACATCTGACTAAAGGGAAGAGAGTTGATCATGGGGTGGGGATGGCAACTCTCATACCTGAGAAGGTTGTTGCAATCTGTGCTCTTCTTGTATAGATCAGTTGTCAATCCCGCCCCATCAATCGACACAGCAACATCCAGGAATTCTATAGTGTCCTGTGAGAAAACATAAGTAAATTTCACATCATTATCCAGAGAATTTATCATGGAATAGAATGACTCCAATTCCCCATCTGTTCCAGTCCAGATGAGGAAGACGTCGTCTATGTATCTCCACCACCCCAGGACATGCCTAAAGTGGTGGGACACATAGACGATGATCTCATGTTTGATGATCAGTATTACTTGCAGAAAAGGGGTGTGGCCATGGGGAGTAACATGACCCCTAATTACGCTAACATCTTTATGGCGTACATCGAGGAGACCGTCATCTATGTGTCCCCCCATTTTAGGCATGTCCTGCGGTGGTGAAAATGCATAGACGACGTCTTCCTCATCTGGACTGAAACGGATGGGGAATTGGAGTCATTCTATTCCATGATAAATTCTGTGGATAATGATGGGAAATTTACTTATGTTTTCTCACAGGACACTATAGAATTCCTGGATGTTGCTGTGTCGATTGATGGGGCGAGATTGACAACTTATCTATACAAGAAGAGCACAGATTGCAACAACCTTCTCAGGTATGAGAGTTGCCATCCCCGCCCCATGATCGACTCTCTTCCCTTTAGTTAGATGTTACGTGCTAAATGCATTACGGACACGGGGGGGAAATTTAACAAAGCCTTGACTAATATGTCCAATGCATTTGGAGCTAGGGGATACCCAACTAAACTAATTTCCCGACAGAGATTGAAAATTGAGCATGGGGAGGGGGGTGCACGTGGGGTCTCTATACCAGACTCGCGTGTACCCTTTATGTCCATGTTCAATGACAAATCTAGCAAGATTGCCCAAATACTGAATAAACACTGGAATCTGATTGGGGATGGATATCCCAAGATCCCAGAATTTCAGCAGCGACCGTTGATCTTGTACCGTAGGGCCCCTAACTTGAAGGATAAGCTTGTTAGAACAGATGTTTCAATTAAGCCACCTAACAGACAAAAAATTTTAACTATTGAGAATAAAGGATGTTTCCCCTGCTGTGCATGTGTGAATTGCAAGCATGTACAGAGGGGTAACAATTTCATACACCCCCAAAATGGAACAGTTCACAAAATTAGGTTCTACCTCACATGCCATTCAGACTACATTATCTATGAGTTGTGGTGTCCATGCTGTTTGGTATACATAGGAGAGACTGCCAATGACTTTAAAACCCGTCTAAATCAACATAGATATAGTATTAGAAAAAGGAGGTTAGACTTACCTGTATCCACTTCGTGGAGTTAGGGCACCATGAACGGGATCTCAAAGCAATGATAGTCGACCACATCCCGCCCCTAAAGCGTGGGGGGAACAGGATTTCCATTTTGAAAAAACGTGAGTTACACTGGATCTATAAGTTGGATTCCCTAAAACTGTGAGGACTAAATGTGAAGTTCAAGACAAACAATAAGATGTTTACTAGGTGAATAAGATTTGGTCCCCATGAAATTACTGACCCATGTTCTGTGTAGGACGTGTACAAACACAGTATAAAGTTTTAATATATATATATATATATATATATATATATATATATATATATATATATATATATATCTTTTCTTATGTTGAATCTATATATTTTAAGTGTGTGCAGTTGTGCAGAGAGGATGTGCAATTGCATAAAAAAAAAAAAAAAAAATATATATATATATATATATATGTGTGTTCTTAAAAAAAAAAAATAAATAAATAAAAAAAAATATATATATATATATATATATATATATATATATATATATATATATATATACTAATGGCACCATTCTGTTTTTTCTTGTTTCAGGTCTGGACATGGCACTGAGATGGCCTTACTTGTTACATCTTCTATATCTGATTCTCTGATGGGGTAACTGTCCGGACTGGGGGAGTGTCTGCAGTGTCTTTTTGGTACTGCTGGAGTCCCCCTTACAGCGCGGTGCACTTGGAATTGATAATTTCATGGTGCGCCGAGCTCCGGCCAGTTTGCCCTTCATTCTGAAAAAGCTGCCCGTCTACAACATGGGGCTGTAATACTCAGTTGCTATGTACGCATGCGCATACACTGACACTTGCGGTCTCCTTGGAGACGCTATGCTACTTCCTAATTGGCTTAGCCTAGTCACGTAGGACGCGAGGCAGATCCTCCCCTCCGGTGTGCGGACGCGGGCTTTTGCCTGCTTCTGCGCAGTTTACTATGACCAACGCTACTTTTACTGATGCACTGTACTTATGGTGAGTGTTTTGTCCCCTTCATGCCCTCCTGATTGATTTAAATTGCACTGTCACTTTATTTAGCACTTTGGTATCCCATAACACATAGTGATGATTATATGCACATGAATTTCTGGATACCAATATGTATAATTGCGCAATGCTTATTTTATAATATGCTCATATTGTTTACAATTTTTATGCACATGCACTTTATGTATATGATTGTTGTGACACATTGTAATTTGAATTTGATTGGCTGTACTGAATTTGATGATGTCATTTGTGGCTATTTAAGAGCCAGTGTTTGCACAATGCACTATGCCCGAAGATGGTGGTGTGAGACTATCGAAACGGAGCTTTCTGTTTGCTTTCTGTTTTATGGAATAAATCTTTTACATTGGACTTCTACGTGTGTGCTGCAGTCTTTTCTACTACTACTTGATAGATAGATAGATAGATAGATAGATATGAGATAGATAGATAGATAGATATGAGATAGATATGAGATAGATATGAGATAGATAGATATTAGATAGATAGATAGATAGATAGATATGAGATAGATAGATAGATAGATAGATAGATAGATATGAGATAGATAGATAGATAGATAGATTTGAGATGATATTTCTCACTTATTTCAATATGTTTGAAGCATTTCATCTACCTTTCATCACAGTTTATATCTATTTACAGCATATCTGATCCTCTCTGGCCCAGAGGGGTCTCATTATTTGGTATAAATCCCCTCAGTATATTCTCTAATAGTATTTTTTTCCTCTGAGAAATCTGGCGTGTTATATAAGGAAGGAGCGCGGGGTGACACAGGCGGCACATTGTACCTGCAGGGGGAGGCGGATGTTATTATTTCTTCTGGCTTCCTTTGTACTTGGTGATTCCTTTATGACTTCTCACCTGTTCAGTCTCCTTTCTGCTATAAGAAACCTTCATGACATCCTTCTACCACCAGGTAACCTCATGTTTTCTCCCCAATGTAACACAAGGGCTGGATCCTACCAGACGTTTCGACCATCATGTGTTGGCCACAAACCTACTAATCGGAATGGAAGAATGGGAAATAAGCTTTAAAGAACTCATTATTTTCTCAATACCTCTGAAATAAAAAGCAGTGCATCTCCACTGTAGACAACAAACAAGCCCTAGTGAGGTGTATGGAATAGTTACCAAGTATAATTTTGTCTCTACAGTGAATAAGAACCGTGTGTTTGAGATTTACCAGGGGTCCATGGACTAATGATGCATCAATGTGTCTTTTTTTAATTTGACCAAATAAAGAATACATTGTAACATACTTACCTTGCCTTAAAGGGGTACTCTGGTGGATTATTATTTTTTTTTTGTCTTTTAACCTCATGACTTCTGGCCTCAGTTCTGATTCTGACTATACTTTTTTATAATGGTTGTCCATCACTTGCCGACCTAGGTTCTAATGAAGATTTTACCCCACCCACCGGCACCAGTACTCCTTCCCAGGCACCGGAAAAAACAATATGCTCTACCGACATAGTTTGTAAGGTTAAAATAAAATTAAAAGAGTCCATCGAGTTCAATCTAAAACCCTACTGTGTTTAACCAGAGGAAGGCAAAAAAAAAAAAAAACAACATGAGGCTGATGCCAATTGCCACATAATAGAGGAAACATTCCTTCCCGACCCCAATATGGCATCAGAATAAATTGCACAGGACACAGGTGAGCACCTTAAGGTCCTTTATACACCTTTTACTAAAGTCGACCAAACTTATGACAGCCGCTCTGTAAGGTGGCCCTTCGGCTCTTGACCGAAAAAGATCTTGAAGGGATAATACGGGACAGGAGCAGACTGGCTGCAGCTTAACCCTCCTCTTTTCATAGACAACACATGAACTTCCAGTTATGCCTGGATGACACAAGAATGTATTAAAGGGGTTATCAAGGAATAGAATAACTGAGCTAATAATTTCTTTCAAAAACAGTTCCACGTCTGTCCCCAGGTTGGGTGTGGTATTACAACTTGCCTCCATTTACTTCAATGGAACTGAGCTGCAGACCACACCCGACCTGGAGATAACCCCTTTAAGGCAACCATACACCTTTTACGAAAGTCGACCAAACTTACGCCGAGTTCAGTTGGAGCTCTGTATCGTGGCCCCTCGGCTCTCCACCAACAAAAGATCTTGAAGGGATAGGATGGGGCAGGAGTATGCATTATAGATTCCAAATTTTCAGACTGTGAAAATGAAATCATTCTTGTGTCATCCAGGCATAGCTGGAAGTTCATGTGTTGTCTACGAGAAGAGGAGGGGTAAGCCGCTGCAGCTTACCTCTCCTCTTCTCGTAGACAACACATGAACTTCCAGCTATGCCTGGATGATACAAGAATGAATTTATTTTCACAGTCTGCAAAATTGGAATCTATAATGTCATTCAGACAAGAAAGTAAGGTTGGACACGTCTGTATTAATGTGAGTTTATCTTTACCTCTTCTAGGGTGTTGAGATTTGGTTATTTATATTTTAGGTTATCAAGTCAATGCAAGAAAAGAATGTCACCTTCATCTCAGATGTCATCCTTCTCGGTTTCCAAAATCTCCAAAATTTCCAACCTTTATTCCTTGCTCTACTTTTGATTATTTACTTTGCAACTGTGATGGGAAATCTTCTGATCATCATCTTGGTCTTCTCTAGTAAGACCCTTCATTCTCCGATGTACTTCTTCATCTCACATCTCTCTGTATCTGACCTCCTGCTCAGTACAGATATCACCCCACAAACACTATCAATAGTCCTGAATGGGACCGGCACCATATCTTTTACACGCTGCCTTACAATTCTACTTTTTCTCAGTGTCGGAATGTTCAGAGGTTTTTCTCCTCACTGTGATGTCTTATGACCGATTCTCAGCTATTTGTAACCCGTTGCGTTATCACAGTATAATGAACAGTGCGTTGTGTGTCACGTTGGGTACCATGTCTTGGCTATTAAGTTTCTTGATTATTTTTATTTATACAATAACAATAACTTTTCTAAATTTTTGTGGGCCCAACGTGATTGACCATTTTTTCTGTGACTATCCACCTATCATACAACTTTCTTGCTCAGATGTCTCTGTAGTCCAGCTGGAAGTCATGTTCCTGGGCTCCCTGGCTCTTGTTCTTCCATTTGGAATCATTTCAGTTTCCTACATTTACATTCTTCAAGTTATTTTAAAAATCCCATCAATGGCTGGAAAACACAAAGCCTTCTCCACCTGCAGCTCCCACCTCACTACCGTGTCCCTGCTTTATACGATTTTGTTCAGTATTTATGTCCTTCCAACTGGACGGTCAATGTCCACAGGTAAAATCCTATCTATGTTTTACACAATGGGAACCCCGCTGATAAACCCCATTATATACAGTTTGAGGAACAAAGTCATGAAAGAATCCTTTAGAAAAGTTATCAGCATGATGTGGCCAGCTTCATGAGCCAGTTGTATGGAACGAAAGCTCCTCAGCGACTTCACTATATCTGCAGCAATACTAGTTGCCCCAAACACAGTTTATGCTAGTATAAGTTTTTCCGATCCTTATCAGCTGCCTATTTAAGATTTTAGTACAACAGCACCAAAAGTGAAGTTGTGGATTAAAGTTGTGGTTTGTTGTGGGGGGGAAAAAAACAGGCAGGAAGATGTCTTCAACCCTTTCTCTCTTTATATAATTGTGGCCAATGACTTGTCTACCATTCTTCTGGGTGGCACGGTTATTGTACCAGGAGAGCATCTAAGGTAACTAAAAGGCTGGGAAGAAATAATCAATGGTTCTGTGGAGACTCAAGGGTGTTGTGTATAATGCACTGATGGGGTGTGGTGACTGAGATCAAGTTTGTGACATCAGAGGAGAAACAAAAAAGGCAGTGTCCCGTGCCCAACAGAATAAAAGTGAATTCAAACTTCATATTTTAATAGTCCATATTAAAAACAGGGGAATAGCAACATGTTACTATAGAAAGGGAAAAACTCAGACTCATTTCGGGATGAATTATTAACCCTTAATCATGGCAAGGATACAAGTAGAAAATAAACATTTAAATAACTTGGATGCAGGAATGAAGACTGAATTGCACGTGTCAAACAGTGGGAGGGGAAAACCACACCAACGGATAGACAATGACGTGTCTTCCTGTCAATCATGGTAAACGTCAGGGAACAATGCAAATTGTATGAAAAGAACACACCTCATGTGATCAAAACAACTCTAAACATAATTTAGTGCGATAGGTTCCCATATTATATATATCATACATACTGATCATGCAAAAAGGGAACGAACCAACATGAAAAAACTTTAGCATAGAAATGGATAACGTAAAAAAAGTAGGTTGTGACCATGTGAATGAACAGTAGAAAATTGTCATAAAGCAAAATAAATAAATTGTGATTAGAATGTTCACATATAACAAAACATGGAGGAAAAACAAAGAAACAGGTTCATGGAACCATAAAATAATACATCTGTGTTAAAGGAAAAGCAGCATCTAAGGAATCAAAAAGTCACTGATATAAAATGAAAATGAGTAATAGTTAGTAGAAATACAGAAGGTCATTGTGATAACTCAAACCTTGTGGGTCTCCGGTATCTAAATTCAGAATCCAGAAATCCTCCCTAGTATATAGGGCATGAGATCAATCCCCTTGGTTTCCTTTAGTATAATGTTATTTCATTTTGCTATTTCTGTGTGTCTGAAAAAGGGACCGACTGGTTGTTTCGTTGAGCTGATGCAGTAGTGCCATGTTCATCGTCCGAAACATCAGTGCAGTTGTCCGTGGATTCAACATCGGTGGAGCTGAAGCTCACATTTTTGTTTATTTGTTGGTTGGAGCGGTATCCATGGCTATTTTTTATGATTGATTTTGGTCTATAGCTTTTTCGTTGCCATGTGTACACTTGATTTGTAGTGTAATCTCTCAGGTCCCTATTTAGATTTTTTGGGCTGCAGCTAATATCTCTTCTAGTTGTTTTAGTTGTTCCTCCATTTTACTTTGTAGGGCAGGGAGTTCTGAAGTATCCTCATAATTATTTACAGATTCCATGAGGGTATTAATATTTTCTTCTAGTTCCTCCATTTTCTTAATAATAATTGTCATAAGCTCAAATGAGCATTTATTGAGAGCATTGTTCCAACGGTTTGTGAAATGATCACTGTATACAGTAGTGGCTTTTTCCCGTATTCTAATTGTTTGTTAATGTATTCGGATAGAGTTGTAGCATCCCACCATACTTTGCGTTGGTGTTTTTTCATTTGTTCTATTTCGCGCATTAACTGATTGAGGGCTGGAGTCTCTGGAAAAAATTATTGTAACTTTATTGCATCTTTCTGTATTGTTAGACAATTATATTTTCTGGAAACCGTTTTGAAGGTTAGTATCAGTCACGTTGAAAAACTGTAATCTTGTGGTGTTTGTTAAGAAAAATAGTAACATTTTTAGAAATAGAAAATGCACATGGAGAGAAAAAACTTTGCACAAGTATCGCTGAATGAATGTTCGAATGATGGCCATATGTGGTTGTGGAAGCACGATAGGCATACGGAGACAAATTGCAAAAAATAGAAAAAAACACAAATCAGCTCACCACTCACCGTCAATGTCCATAGCATCTATAAGGATGGAAGCACGGTGGTTCAATGGGCCGTATCCCATGTAGACATCAGAGGAGAAACAAAAAAGGCAGTGCCCCGCTCCCAACGGAAAAAAAGATGAATTCAAACTTCATACTTTAATAGTCGTTATTAAAAACAGGGGAATAGCAACTTGTCACTATAAAAAGTGAAAAACTCTGACACATTTCGGGCTGAAACATTAGCCCTTAATCATGGCAAGGATACAAGTAGAAAATAAACATTTAAATACCTTGGATGCAGGAATGAAGACTGAATTGCACGAGTCAAACTGTGGGAGGGGAAAACCACACCAACGGATAGACAATGACGTGTCTTCCTGTCAATCATGGTAAATTTCCGTGAACAATGCAAATTGTATGAAAAGAGCACACCTCATGTGATCAAAACAACTCTAAACGTCATATAGTGTGGTAGGTTCCCATATTATATATATATATATATCATACATACTGATCATGCAAAAAGGGAACGAACCAACATGACAAAACTTTAGCATAAAAATGAATTACGTAAAAAAAAGTAGGCTGTGACCATGCGAACGAAATGTAGAAAATTATATATAAAAAAAGGGATGTATAACAAGTGTATACAGGAACAGTCCGCACGTGCGATCCCAATAATGGTCCAAGTTGAGGGTACTGCAGCGCTGCAAAAGGCTGTAAGGTAGGTATCCGATAGTTATAAAGGTGCTGATGAAGGTAGATACCCAATGTATGCAATTCTGGCTACTGAAGAATGAGACCTCTGTCTTGAAACGCATATAGCCCTGTTTGCCATTCATATCTACCTCCATCAGCACCTTTATAACTATCGGATACCTACGTTACAGCCTTTTGCAGCGCTGCAGTACCCTCATCTTGGACCACTATTGGGATCGCGCGCGCGATCCAGCACGAGGACGCCAGCTCACTTACCTGTTCATACCATCCAGCAAACGCTACGGCCGGACGCAGATCCGTGCCCACCTGTACCCCGCCGGGACCGCTGGAGCAACCACCCCTGGGCCGGAGGCAATTCTGTGCCAGCTCCGAGTGTTATCACTACCGCAAGGCAGCGTGAACCACACCCCGTTGCGGATTACAGGTACCATACTGTATGTACAGCGTTTTCTGAAACTCCTTTATAACACGGTGAACAAGTCTGGCACTCTATATACCATTACTTGCTGCACGGACATCACTTTATCATAGACTATTTCTCTAGCAAATTGACATTCATTTAAAGGTGGCTGATCGCGATATATCATTTTGCATATCATCTTTTAATATATTTTTATTAGTATATGTTTTTTAATAGTTGTAATACATCTTGTGCAAGGGCCCTGCACTGATGTATATTGCATCATGATTGAATAAATGTGATGTACATTTTTCATGTTTCCAACCTTAATTTGGGACTACTAAGGAATATATATCTAATTTTCATTTTTTAATTCACTATAGCAATATTTTTATATTTTTTTTATTTCATTTATTTTTTTATTTTTTTATTTTCTATTTTCTTTCCTCTCTTCTATTTCCTCATTTCTTTTTTCTACTGGCTCTAGAGGACTGGTCCCTGTATACACTTGTTATACATCTCTTTTTTATATATACTTTTAGGTCTGTGGGGTATAGACCTACCCAGATAACCTCGAGTCAGCTACGGCTGAGTGAGCTACACAATCCTTGTTGTATTATTGAAATGTAGAAAATTGTCATAAATCAAAATAAATACATTTTGATTAGAATGTTCACATATAACAAAACATGGAGGAAAAACAAAGGAACAGGTTCATGGAACCATAAGATAATACATCTGTGTTAAAGGAAAAATAGCATCTAAGGAATCGAAAAGTCACTGATATAAAATGAAAATTAGTAATGGTTAGTAGAAATACATAAGGTTGTTGCGATAATTCAAACCTTGTGGGGCTCCGGTATCTAAATTCAGAATCCAGAAATTCTCCCTTGTATATAGGGAATGAGACCAATTCCCACCTTGTATGGGGGGTGGACTTTTCTTGACTTAACCCTCATGGGGAATGTCACAGCAGGCAAAGTTGACATCACATCAAACCGCAAACCGACGGCTGGCAATAACATTCTGCATGCACACAGCTGCCATCCCACCACCAAATATCTCCCTATTGGACAATATATTAGAGCCAAGAGAGCGTGTTCAGATGAGGCGGCATATAACAAAGTGAGCCATGATATATCCACTAGGTTGACACAAAAAGGCTACGCTCTCTTCTGTTCTTGCAATAGCAAAAGCCAAAGCAGACTCGAAAGACTGACTATTTAAGTACAAAATGAAAAGATCATAATCAAAAACATACAAAACAAGAACCATAAACAAAATCTGACTTTTTCTGCATTCTATGTTTCCTTGTTTTTCTAGCCAAAATCCTCCAAACAGGTTTCAGATGTGTGGCAAAAAGAGCCAAATCGTTGGCCAACATACTGTCACCCAATGATTTCTCTTCCAAGGATTCTACCAATATATGGCTGGGCACCAAGGGATGTTGCAGATGTGGGGTTAACACATCAAGCCGTGTAATAGTTTTACATCGTCAGTAGCAGGACCCACTTACTTGATCAAATCGCTGATTAATTGTGAGTCCTCCCACGCTGTCTATTGTGCCACATGCACGGCGTGTAATACCCAATATGTGGGATGTACCACCAGAAAATTAAAATGCAGAATAGCTGAACATTTTAGAGACGGCATATATACTTCCTTCCGCTCCACATCAGGTTTGTCAAGACATATTGAAGAAGTGCATTCAGGATCATGCGTGAGAATCATTATACAGGGAAATAGAGGAAGTACATCCCCCATACGAGGTAGGGATAGGTCTCCTGCCCTATATATTAGGGAGGATTTCTGGATTCTGAAGTAAGATACCGGAGCCCCACAAGGTTGACAGTGACTTTTCGATTCCTAAAATGCTGCTTTTCCTTTAACACAGATGTATTATCTTATGGTTCATTGAACCTGTTTCTTTGTTTTTCCTCCATGTTTTGTTATATGTGAACATTCTTATCACAATTTATTTATTTTTCTGTATGACAATTTTCTACATTTTGTTCGCATGGTCACAACCTACTTTTTTACGTAATTCATTTTTATGCTAAAGTTTTGTCATGTCTGTTCGTTTAGAGTGGTTTTGATCATATGAAATGTGTTCTTTTCATACAATTTGCATTGTTCTCGGAAGTTTACCATGATTGACAGGAAGACACGTCATTGTCTATCCGTTGGTGTGGTTTTCCCCTCGCACTGTTTGACACGTGCAATTCAGTCTTCATTCCTGCATCCAAGGTATTTAATCGTTTATTTTCTACTTGTATCCTTGCCATGATTAAGGGCTAATATTTCAGCCCAAAACGCGTCAGCTTTTTTTCAGTTTTTATAGTGACATGTCTCTATTCCCTCTGATGTCTACGTGGAATACGGCCCATTGATCCTCCGTGCTTCCATCCTCATAGATGCCATGGACATTGATGTATATTAATGTCAATTTTTCTCTCTATTTTTTTGCAATAAAGATTGTGACGTCAGGGTAGTGTTAACCTCCACACTCTAAGGATATGCTGCGTCCTGGGCAGGGTTACAGAAACCACTTTTACTCAAAGTTCTTGCAGGCAGATGGTACAGGCCATGTAATTTAAAGGGGTTATCTAGGAAAAAACTAGATAAACTAGATTTTTTTAAGATGTCAACTGGCACTAGTCATGGGCACTGTCATTAACTTTTTTTTTATATGTTGTAGTACTGATGTACTATAACATATTTCTAATATACTTCAATTTTATTTATTTTTTTAATTAAAATACTTTATTTTAATTTTGAAATCCGGCCACTAGGGGTCTCCTTCCTAGTGGCCGGTTGCAGCCTGCTGTGACATCACAGATGAATTCAGACGATTCCCGGCCAGGCATCAGGCTGCGCTCGCTCCCTGCCTGTCAATCAGATAGGCGGGAGCGAGCGCTTTGAACTATAAGGATGCGCGCAGGCTTCCTGGCCTAGCACGCCGGCCCGGCTCCTGGTGTGTGTGTAAACCCTGCACTTTAGCCTTTTTGGGGGGACGAGGGTGGGGCATAGCGGGTTGCATGGCGGGATTCGGGAGGGGATAGCGGGTTGCACGGCGGGATTCGGGAGGGGAAAGGGGGTTGCACAGCAGCATTTGGGAGGGGATAGCGTGTTGCATGGTGGGGTTCGGGATGGGATAGCGGATTGCACGACGGGGTTCGGAGGTACTGTTTTCACCACAGGGTGCCTCCAGTTTCACCACTACAACTCCCAGCATGCCCTGACAGCCAATAGATGTCGGGGAAACCTGGAAGTTGTATAGGTGAAACAGCTGGAAGCACCCTGTATAGATGAGCTAAGGGCGGAAGTGTCGGCCCCAGCAGGCATCAGTGACGTTGTGCCTGCTGGGGAAGTCTGCTTGGTAGTGAGCACACTACCAGGCAGACGAAAAGCCATTTTTAATATAGTAGAAAAAATGTAAAGGCAGGGAGGGGGTTAGAGATAGATGGGCAATAGGCAGGGACAGAAAAAAATTGGATTGTGGGAGCTACCCTTTAAACAGACTTGTAAATTACTTCTATTAGAAAATCTTAATTCTTTCAGTACTAATGAGCTGCTGAAGTTTATTTTTTTTTTCTGTCTAAGTGCTCTCTGATGACACCTGTCTCAGGAACTGTCCAGCATAGAAGGAAATCCCCATGGCAAACCTCTTCTACTCTGTTCAGTTCCTGAGACAAACAGAGATGTAAGCAGAGAGCACTGTTGTCAGACAGAAAATAACAACTCAACTTTAGCAGCTGATAATTATTGGATTAAAATTTTTTAATAGAAGTAATTTACAAATCTGTTTAGGTTTCTGGAGCCAGTTGATATAAAAAAAGTTTTTTCCTGGAATACCCCTTTAATGGCAAACTTTGGTTGTGCGATAATTGGGGGAAAGTTGCAGAGATTGTCACTGTAGATCACTGGGCACTTTGAGATTTGTAATTATAGTGCAGCTGCTACAACTTTACTTGGCTTAACCTGACGTTATGCTTACTTTGGAGACAACAAAGAGAATTGGGGTACTTCACAATGCATCCACAGAATTGCTTACCGCCAGGGGTAGACCTGGACTTTTGGACTGGAGTGGCCAGAGGAACTTCACTCACACTACCCTTGACTTGTGCTCTGGGGCCCTTTCAGCTTTCGGATACTTCTCCCCACAACTTGGACTTTGACTGACTTTACCTGGATGGCAAGATGCTTGTGGTTTGCTGTAGTTGTTTGACACTTGACTTCTCAGACACCACTGACTTCTGTGACTTGGCCGCTGCACTGATCTCTCCTCCACACCACACTACACAGACTCTCCTATCCCCTCCTTGCTCAGGAACAGATTTTACCCTCTTCTCCTTCGCGACCCCAGCTAGCACTTATTCCTCTCTGTCTAGACCGACCAGGAGCTTGGTGCCTACAACTTTAATTGTCCACAGTGATCACATGACACCTCTGCCACTTTATAAAACATAAATGGGTGTAAAACATAGAAATGTGTATGGGGAGCAGTCTGCAAGTCGGACCTAGGGCTGCTGTAATTTTGTTCCTGGTTTTATTTATCTGGCCAGGTAGGTTAGTTGATAGGTCCTGCACTACTTGGCGTGGTGTGCGGGCTCAGGTGTGTCCTTCATATAAGGATATACTGGCTAATGTCTCAAATTTTACATAAGTTTTGAGGGTTAGCTAATGTCATTGTTTATATCTGCCACAGGATTGAATCCATATTGTGATCCATAGGTGCAGGTTTTCCACTCCAATGTAGGTGCACAACTGCACTTGGGGTTGAGCACCTTGTATCACCTTTAGATTATGCTATTATAAATGTTTAAAGTTAGTCATGACTAGGTATCCACATACACATTTCTATGGTGTCACTGTGGTACTTGTGACTGTTTTCAGGCATCCTCCATTGTATGCAATTTTTTGCTGGGGATCGTCCATAGCAACGGCTCACAAGTGCAGGATCTCCACCCCAGCAAAGGTGCACAACAGCACTTGGGGTTGAGTTTCCTGCTAAAACCATGTTCATGCACATATAAGCCGATATGTCTTTGTTCAAGGCTTATACTAATGCACCCTTTTATCTTATTGGGTAGCATTAGGGCTTCATCTGTGAGGCCTGCTATAAACGAACCAACCAGGGGTGGGGCTTGTAGCCTGTCTCCCCCTCCCATTGTATGTGTGATCAGTTCACACTGGAGATAACTGGGGAGCAGTCTGCAAGTCGGACCTAGGGCTGCTGTAATTTTGTTCCTGGTTTTATTTAGCTGGCCAGGTAGGTTAGTTGATAGGTCCTGCACCACTTTGAGAAACCTTGGCGTGGTGTGCGGGCTCAGGTGTGTCCTTCATATAAGGATATACTGGCTAATGTCTCAAATTTTACATCAGTTTTGAGGGTTAGCTAATGTCATTGTTTATATCTGCCACAGGAGTGAATCCATATTGTCATCCATAGGTGCGGGTTCTCCACTACAATGTAGGTGCACAACTGCACTTGGGGTTGAGCACCTTGTATCACCTTTAGATCATGCTATTATAAAGGGTGTAAAACATAGAACAATGAATGCAAAATTATACAACAAGTTCCCTGGAGCTGTGGGCCGAAATAGACACCTGAGGCAACATCTACCTGACAGGGCAGGCAGAACAGGATGTTCTGTATCGGGTCACCACAGTTCCAGGGCAGGCAGATATCCACTCAGCTGAATTTCTTTGCCCCATAAAGTAAGAGTCTATTCCTGTGAATTTACCTTATTAGTGAAAGAAGTGTGAATTCAATGATTTTTCATTATGTTTTTTTTTTTTGCAATAACAACTGTCACCTTGGGCAAGGAATAGTGTGGCCCTGAGATCACCCAGAAACCCTTTCCTGCCTACTTGCATATCTTCCCTATACAGTGGATCCACAACTGGATGCCAGTCCTTCCACTGGACTAAATTACAGGGGTGTCAAGTAAAAACATTAAACAGAACTACGTGGAGGCTGTGGAAACAGGTTAACACACAATAACAAACAGACAGGGAGACAGTATAATAGATATCAGCAGGAATACAAAGTAGTAACAAACAGATATCAGGGAGATATAAAGGCAGGTATACTGTATAGCTTACTGACTAACAGTTTCAGGACCAAAGCTATATATGGCAATGTAATGGCAAAACAGGCCACTAGGAGATATAGCGGCAGGTTTTACCAGGAAAAAAGGGAGTTAACGGGTAACTGAAGTCAGGTTTCTATACAGAGCAGGATACACTGGTGCAGGATCTTACAACACTAAACACGGAAAAACAATACCAGGTATAGGGGCAAAGCAAGAAGCAATGGATCAGGACCAAATACCTTGGCAGAGAACAAAACATAAACAGGTTTGAATACAAGTAATGATATACAAACTAAACAGGCTTAAACCGACCAAGTACAGACAGTTTACAAGACCAACAGGACTAGGCTAAAAGCTAAACAAACCGCTCAAAACTACCTGCCAAAGCCATGGCTAAAACAAAGTAACAAGTGTGAACAGACACAGATAGCACTGAAAACCGAACAGAACTGAATCAGAAAAAAACTGAAATCAAGAGCCAAAAGGAGGAATGAAATACCCCTCCTAAGCTGCTGACTGGCCCGGGCCTGTAACTCTTCACCTACCAGAGTGCAGTATGCAAAAGCCTGACCAGGTGAGATTATTACAACAACAAAACCATGAATATGCCTTTTACTTACAAAATTCCCCCATAGACCCATGAATTTCTGGATGTAACAGGGTGCGCCAGGAATTCTGCCAACTCCAGGCGATAGAAGACCTACTGCCACCAACACACTATTACATGATACCAGTTACTTATGGCTAAATCCTTCTCTTCACAAAGGATTCATAGAGAAGATCAAGTGTTTCAGGAATAGGCACCAGATATAAAGAGGTGCCTCTTATTAAGGGGATTCCGTGAAAAAACTTCTGAACAAGGCATTGTTTAAAGCTTAGAATCGCTTAGGCTGTGTTCACACGTTCAGCTTTTTAATTTCAATTTTTGACTACAGTACCAGGAATGGCTCTGTATCTCTCAGAGGTGATTTATAAAGACCGGTATCTCCGATGCCAATCTAATTAATACCCCACCAGTACACAGGCTCATGGGACTTATCTAGAGGTGGGCGCCACTATATAAATCCCTGTGCATTGGAGGCTGCCTGTGCGAGTATTAAATTTGGCACATGGGGTGACCACACCTCCTTCACATGCCCTCTAAGCCATAAGTTCCACCCATTTAGTGAATGTAGCAGACAAGATCAAAATTTTAAATTTTTTTACAGTTTTTTTTTTTACATGTTGTCCATTGATGTTCCTGGCTATAAATTCAATAATTGAAATTAAAAACCTGCTAGTAGAGACTGCCTGAGGCAGACTGTATTAGTAGGTTGCCCTGTGGCACAGCGGTCTAGTGAAGGCCTCCATATTCCATGGAAACTGATCGGCACCCCACAAACATATCGCTTGGGTGTTGATCAGATAGCTGACAGATGCTGCTTCTGTCACAGAACCTCTCAAATGCAGCTTTTAGGGGTTAATGGCTGATACAGTATCCACGTGATCACTGTTGTTGTCGGTTATAAACAATGAGTGCTAGCTGCTGATAGCATCAATGAAGTGAGCTTGGCTCTTGAAATCACTTCAAACATGGAATAACCATATAAAAGTAGTCTATATAGAATAGCAGATAAGCCTCTTATACAGAATATTTGCCCATCACTAACCTCTGAACATCTAATTCTACCGATAATTTCTTATAGCCTTTTTTTTTTGCCTTGTTCTTGTTACCTTGTTGGGGGGGGGGGGGGAGATGATGATGTTTATTAAAATATTCAGCATAGAAACATAGAAGAAAATGAAATGAAAATGAACTTTTTTCTTTTTGTTTAATTTAAATACGTTTTTAATAAAAAGTCAGAAATGATACACATATTGACTATTCTTCGTACACACAGTGCAGTAAAGGTGGGCGCATTCACATTACGTTTGTGCCCTCGAGCATATGTCACCAAAATGTCTAAATGGCATGCCAAAGTATCCGAGCACAGACAGACATGGGCCCTATTCATTTCAAAGGTCAAAATGTAGTCAAATAATTTGGGTCAGCTTGGGCTATGTTTGGCAAAGCGTATCTGAGTTTTACGTTAGTGTGGTCTAATGGGCCCAGAAACGTACCCAAAAAAGACAGCACTTTTGGGCCATTAAAGGGGTACTCCACTGACCAGCATTCGGAACATTTAGTTCCGAACGATGAGTGCGCGCAGGCGTGACATCACAAGGGGGCGTGTCCGACCCCTGTACAAGGGGGCATTTCTCCAGTTTGGGGTAGAGATGATTCTTCCGTAGCTGCTGAAGAACCAGACAAAGATGAGTACGATGCTCCACTAAGTTGGAAGAGAAGATCAGGATGTCATCTAGGTATACGACAACACAGGTGTAGAAAAGATCACGGAAGATATCATTGACAAACTCTTGAAAAACGGCAGGAGCATTGCAGAGACCAAAAGGAATTACGAGATACTCAAAATGTCTGTCACGAGTATTGAAAGCTGTTTTCCATTCATCTCCCTTGCGGGTTCAAGTCCCCTGTAGTCAAGGGAAGGGGCTTGCATTGAAGGGGCGTGGCGTGACATCACATGGCCGACCCCTGCAGCGTGCACACAGCTTTCAGAACTAAATGTTCTGAACGCTGGCCAATGGAGCACACCTTTAAAATGTGTGCATGGATAACTCAGTATACCTCATGTTAACATTTTGCTTGCATATCCATGCCAGGGCAAAATGTGATGTGAACTCCACCTAAGTAATGTAAAAAAAATATTTTGTAACCACCAAAAATGATAGAATTACCCCCACATAATTCTTATTCAGTAACTTCAGCACAAATAAAGAAAAGTCTTAGCTTTTGGAATTCAGTGAAAAGAGAAAAAAATGCAGGAACTTCTGACGGGTCACAAAACTGCAGAACCAGGCTTCCCCTACAACTGGCTGTTCCAAGGTCCTAATAATAGCTTCTGCTACTCGTATGAACCCAGGACTTATGATAGAGCAGAAACAGATTACTAAAGATTCCCCTACAGCCTGTTATAATGGAGACACATAGAAGTTGTATATATGAAAATGATACAGTTACTGGGGACTAGAGATGAATGAATCTCCTGAGACTCATTTCTGGGTCCAAATCACCAAACTTGACTTGTTTCAGTTGTGGCTCCTGATATGGATTTGAAAATGCCCCAATTGTTCCTGCACAGTACGTACTTCCAGGCCGCTTAGCGTACAGGAGTAGGGATGTCTCCTGCCTTTTCCTGTATACTTGAATCTTCTGGAAAAAAATCTCATAAAAGTTCAGATTCTAACAAATCAGTTTTTTTTTTCTTTTTTCTTTTTTCTGATGAAAAAGTCCGATTCGGACGAATTCCAATTCACGTATCTCTACTGTGGACATATGAAAGACAACATCAGGTCAACCTCATTTTTTATTATGATCTCTTGTGGATGAAGATTTTCTGGAAATCGGTGGCAAGAGGTCATTTGCCAGACATCCAGAATGGACACTGGCAGCATGGAGAACATGGCCCTCATCACCGTATCCAACTGGTAAGACAACCAGTCACTGCCATGGTCAAACTTATATCCAGTGTTGGCCGATTTGATGAGAATTTTTGTATCGGGGCTACGTTCTAAAAGTTGTATTACAGCTTCTCGGATGTGTCGCAGTCTCTGCACATAAATCACAATGGGATAGGTGAGGAAGTGGCTCCAGCAGGTCAACACGATGACCATCCCTTTCCGGGCGCCCAGCCTATCCAGCTCTGAAGCAATGTAGCGGAGCTCCTGGATTCCTGTGCGCTCCATACGCAGAGGCTTCTGGTGTGCTCTCCATTGTACTATGTAGTTATATTCGGAATCAGTTGCTAACAACGGACCAGGATTGTGAGTCACGTGAAGGTCGATCTGCTTGAGGGCTGTTTTAAAAAACAAATAAAAATGTATAATAATCAAACCCACCAAATCAACAGAATCCTATTGAATTAGGAATTAGAAGAAGCAAAATCTACATTCAATTTTGAAATGATCATGTACTGTAAATATACCAGAGAAAAATAAATTAAAAAGTAGTATATACTGCCAGGATTTTTTTCTGTCATTGTTTATTTATTTTATTTTTTTTCGATTAAAGTTTTAATATCAAATTATTTAATAAAATGAACCTCTTATTTACTGCAATACATATTTTACAGTAGTAATTAATGGTACTTATGTTAGCCCAACGTGTTTTCACAGTGATGCTAGAATAAGCTTGTGTGCCTCTTTTGTGTAGGGATTGCTGAAGCTCGGCTATTAATATGATAGGCAGGCTCCCATTGTAACTACCTGAAGTGGAGAAACCTGCTACTTTAAAATTCTGCAATACTTCTAATATATATATATATATATATATATATATATATATATATATATATATATAAGATATCACATCCTGGATCTGAATCAATGAACTGATCATATGAAATACAATGGAAATCAAATGTATCAACCCATGGAGGTCTGGATATGGAGTCACACTCAAAATCAAAGTGGAAAACCCCACTACAGGCTGATCCAACATTAATGTAATGTCCTTAAAACAAGTCAAAATGAGGCTCAGTAGGGTGAAGCAAGACATGATGTCCCAGATGTGATCAATCAGATTCAGGTCTGGGGAACAGGCGGGCCAGTCCATAGCATCAATGCCTTCCTCTTGTAGGAACTGCTAGTCCAACCACATGAGGTCTAGCATTGTCTTGCATTAGGAGGAAACCCAGGACCAACCGCACCAGCATATGGTATCACAAGGGGTCTGAGGATCTCATCTTGGTACCTAATGGCAGTCAGGCTACCTCTGGCAAGCACATGGAGGGCTGGTCGCCCCACAAAGAAATGCCACCCCACACCATTACTGACCCACCACCAAACCGGTCATGCTGGAGGATGTTGCAGGCAGCAGAACGTTATCCACTGCGTCTCCGGACTCTGTCATGTCTGTCACATGTGCTCAGTGTGAACATCCTTTCATCTGTGAAGAGCACAGGGTGCCAGTGGCAAATTTGCCAATTTTGGTGTTCTCTGGCGAATGCCAAACGTCCTGCACGGTGTTGGGCTGTTAGCACAACCCCCACCTGTGGACATCAGGCCCTCATACCACCCTCAATGAGTCTGTTTCTGACCGTTTCAATGGACACATGCACATTTGCTGGAGGTCATTTTGCAGGGCTCTGGCAGTGCTCCTCCTGTACAAAGGCGGAGGTAGCGGTCCTGCTGCTGGGTTGTTGCTCCTGATGTACTGGACTGTCTCCTGGTAGCGCCTCCATGCTCTGGACACTACGCTGACAGACACAGCAAACCTTCTTGCCACAGCTCGCATTGATGTGCCATCCTGGATGAGCTGCACTACCTGAGCCACTTGTGTGGGTTGTAGACTGCGTCTCATGCTACCACTAGAGTGAAAGCACAGCCAGCATTCAAAAGTGACAAGACATCAGCCAGGAAGCATAGGAACTGAGAAGTGGTCTGTGGTTACCACCTGCAGAGCCACTCCTTTATTGGGGGTTTCTTGCTAATTGCCTATAATTTCTACCTGTTGTCTGTTCCATTTGTACAACAGCATGTGAAATTGATTGTCAATCAGTGTTCTTCCTGAGTGGACAGTGTGATTTCACAGAAGTGTCATTGACTTGGAGTTACATTGTGTTGTTTAAGTGTTCTTTTGAGCAGTGTGTATATATATATGTGTGTGTGTGTGTGTGTGTGTGTGTGTATATATATTTTTTTTTATTAGGCCTATCATTGTTACCCTGCCAGTCCCTGACTGAGGCTCACATACTCGGCAGACCTTGTATCATGTAATTTCAAACAATGTACCCCTGCACGCTACTGCGGATCACCAAAGACAGGTAAGGCCAAAAATACTAGGGGATAGTTAAAGGGGTACTCTGCACCTAGACATCTTATCCCCTATCCAAAGGATAGGGGATAAGATGTCAGATCACGGGGGTCCTGCCACTGGGGACCCCCGGGATCTCGGCTGCCGCACCCCACTGTCATTACTGCACAGAGCAAACTCGTTCTGTGCGTAATAAGGGGTGATACAGGGGCCGGAGCATCGTGACATCATGGCTACGCCCATCATGATGTCACAACCCGCCCCCGCAATACAAGTCTATGGGAGGGGGGGCGTGATGGGAATAAGATGTCTAGGAGAGCAGTACCCCTTTAACCCCTTCCCGCAGAATGTCATATATAAACGCCGGGTTGTGCAATGCGTTCGCGCATCCCGGCGTTTATAAATGACATTCAGTTAACCCGGCGATGAGCAGCATCGCACGGGTTAACTGGCAGAAGTCCCGCTGTTTCCAGCAGGGGACAACTTCTGCTTCACCCCCAGGACCATCCATTGATGGTCCTGGTCAGCGATCACTGTGATTGGTCCCTGTGGACCAATCACAGTGATCTGGGGTGAAAGTTCAGATCCCCCGCACTGCCCGCCCCTGGAAGTCGGGCAGAACGGGGGACGAAGGCTGCGGGGGCTCGCGGGGACCTGCGGCATTCGGGCGGAACACGTGGGGACCGGCGGACTTACCTGATCCAGCGGCGGGACCGAGAAGCAGCTCGGGACCGGCCACGTGGACGAGCAGCGACGGGTAAGTATGTGGTCCTCAGAGGCAGCAGTGAAGATCTTCACTGCTGCTTCTAGGAGTCTGAAAACTACAACTCCCAGCATGCCTAGACAGCCTTTGGCTGTCTGGGCATGCTGGGAGTTGTAGTTTTGCAACATCTGGAGGGCCCCCGTGTGGAGACCGTTGTATAATGGTCTCCAATCTGTGCTCTTCCAGCTGTTGCAAAACTACAACTCCCAGTATGCACTGACTGTACAGGCATGCTGGGAGTTTTAGTTCAGCAACATCTGGCCCTTCAGATATTGCCGAACTACAACTCCCAGCATGCCCTTCAGCTGTCTGGGCATGCTGGGAGTTGTAGTTTTGCAACAACTGGAGACACACTGGTTGGGAAACATTGTTTCTAACTCAGTGTTACCTAACCTGTGTGCCTCCAGCTATTGCAAAACTATAACTCCCAGCATGCACTAACAGACCATGCATGCTGGGAGTTGTAGTTTTGCAACATCTGGAGTGCCCCAGATTGGAGACCATTGTATAATGGTCTCCAATCTGTGCTCTTCCAGCTGTTGCAAAACTACAACTCCCAGTATGCATTGACTGTACAGGCATGCTGGGAGTTTTAGTTCAGCAACATCTGGCCCTTCAGATGTTGCCGAACTACAACTCCCAGCATGCCCTTCAGCTGTCTGGGCATGCTGAGAGTTGTAGTTTTGCAACAACTGAAGACACACTGGTTGGGAAACATTGTCTGTTTCTAACTCAGTGTTTCCTAACCTGTGTGCCTCCAGCTGTTGCAAAACTATAACTCCAAGCATGCACTAACAGACCATGCATGCTGGGAGTTGTGGTTTTGCAACAGCTGGTGCACCCCCCCCCCCCCCCCCCCCTGTGAATGTACAGGGTACATTCACATGGGCGAGGCTTTTACAGTGGGTTTCTCGCATCTTGAGATGCAGCAAATTTTGCGCTGGGAAACTCGCTGTAATCCCCCGCCCATGTGACTGTACCCTAAAAACACTACACTACACTAACACAAAATAAAATAAAAAGTTAAAAACACTACATATACACATACCCCTACACAGCCCCCCTCCCCCAATAAGAACGTCCGGTACACCACTGTTTCCAAAGCAGAGCCTCCAGCTGTTGAAAAACAACAACTCCCAGTATTGCCGGACAGCCGTTGACTGTCCACGCATGCTGGGAGTTTTGCAACAGCTGAAGGCACCCTGTTTGGGAATCACTGGCGTAGAATACCCCTATGTCCACCCCTATGCAAATCCCTAATTTAGGCCTCAAATGCGCATGGCGCTCTCTCACTTTGGAGCCCTGTCGTATTTCAAGGCAACAGTTTAGGGCCACATATGGGGTATCGCCGTACTCGGGAGAAATTGCGTTACAAGGTTTGGGGGGCTTTTTCTTCTTTAACCCTTCATGAAAAGGAAATGTTGGGGTCTACACCAGAATGTTAGTGTAAAAAAATTAAATTTTTTACACTAACATGCTGATGTTGCCCTATACTTTACATTTTCACAAGAGGTAAAAGGGAAAAAAGCCCCCCAAAATTTGTAACGCAATTTCTCCCGACTACAGAGATACCCCATATGTGAGCGCAAAGTGCTCTGGGGGCGCACGAGGCCCAGAAGGGAGAGTGCGCCATGTACATTTGAGGTGATTTGCACAGGGGTGGCTGATTGTTACAGCGGTTTTGACAAATGCAAAAAAAAAAAAAAACCACATGTGACCCCATTTCGGAAACGACACCCCTCACGGAATGTAATGAGGGGTGCAGTGAGAATTTACCCCCCACAGGTGTCTGACGGATCTTTGGAACAGTGGTCCGTGAAAATGAAAACTTGTACAGCCCACTGTTCCAAAGATCTGTCAGACACCAGTGGGGGGCAAATGCTCACTGTATCCCTTGTTACGTTCCTCAAGGGGTCTCGTTTCCAAAATGGTATGCCATGTGTTTTTTTTTTTGCTGTTCTGGCACCATAGGGGCTTCCTAAATGCGACATGCCCCCCGAGCAAAATTTGCTCTCAAAAAGCCAAATATGACTCCTTCTCTTCTGAGCATTGTAGTTCGCCCATAGTGCACTTCAGGTCAACTTATGGGGTACCTCCATACTCAGAAGAGAAGCGGTTACAAATATTGGGGGGTATTTCCTGCTATTAACCCTTGGAAAAATTTGAAATTTGGGGGGAAACACACATTTTAGTGAAAAAAAATATTTTTTTTTTTACATATGCCAAAGTCGTGAAACACCTGTGGGGTATTAAGGCTCACTTTATTCCTTGTTATGTTCCTCAAGGGGTCTAGTTTCCAAAATGGTATGCCATGTGTTTTTTTTTGCTGTTCTGGCACCATAGGGGCTTCATAAATGCGACATGCCCCCAAAAAACCATTTCAGAAAAACGTACTCTCTAAAATCCCCTTGTCGCTCCTTCGCTTCTGAGCCCTCTACTGCGCCCGCCGAACACTTTACATAGACATATGAGGTATGTGCTTACTCGAGAAAAATTGGGCTACAAATATAAGTATACATTTTCTCCTTTTACCCCTTGTAAAAATTCAAAAATTGGGTCTACAAGAACATGCGAGTGTAAAAAATGAAGATTGTGAATTTTCTCCTTCCCTTTGCTTCTATTCCTGTGAAACACCTAAAGGGTTAAAATGATGACTGAATGTCATTTTGAATACTTTGGGGGGTGCAGTTTTTATAATGGGGTCTTTTGTGGGGTATTTCTAATATGAAGACCCTTCAAATCCACTTCAAACCTGAACTGGTCCCTGAAAAATAGTGAGTTTGAAAATTTTGTGAAAAATTGGAAAATTGCTGCTGAACTTTGAAGCCCTCTGGTGTCTTTCAAAAGTAAAAAATCATCACTTTTATGATGCAAACATAAAGTAGACATATTGTATATGTGAATAAAACATTTTTTTTTTTGTAATATACATTTTCCTTACAAGCAGAGAGCTTCAAAGTTAGAAAAATGCAAAATTTTCAAATTTTTCATCAAATTTTAGGATTTTTCACAAGGAAAGGATGCAAGTTACCACAAAAATTTACCACCATGTTAAAGTAGAATATGTCACGAAAAAACAATCTCGGAATCAGAATGATAACTAAAAGCATTCCAGAGTTATTAATGTTTAAAGTGACAGTGGTCAGATGTGCAAAAAACGCTCTGGTCCTTAAGGCCAAAATGGGCTTGGTCCTGAAGGGGTTAATGGTACTCCAAATTGCATTTTCAAAGTTTATTTCCTAAATACCTATCATTGGATAATTCATAAATCCAATAATTCAGTAAATTCTTCATAGATATTACAATAAGAACATTTTGGTCACCAGAAATGCAATTTTCAGATTATACCGTGTTGATAAAGGTCTGTCGAGCGAAATGTTCTTATTGGTATATCTATGAAGAATTTACTGAATTATTGGATTTATGAATCATCCGATATCAAGTATGAAGAACACGCATAGGGAGTGTGCTGTGTTAGTGAGATAATTCTGTTATTCAGTATGACATGCAGATTACAGGCGTCGCTATTAGAATTACTGCCGCAAAGCGTCTGGATGTGGCTTCACAATTGAAGAGATTAAAGATATTTTTTTATTTAATTTAATTTAAATCCTTTTTTGATTACCCATTGTGGTGAGCATCGAGCTGGCGGTCCGCTGTGAGGTGAGCTACCACATGTTCCAGCTCCTGCCTCTCAGTGCCTCAGCCCCTCCTTGACTGCCTTACTCTGTGTGGAATTGTGAATGTTTCATTTAATCAGTTAGGGTTCATTGTTATCGACGACGACCATGGGGCCTCAGTGTTGAAAAGATAACATAGATTTTTTGACATTTAAATTGAAGATTTTGAATACATGTACAAGTTTTATGTGACAGCAGCATAAGGAGATCACATGGCGGCAAAATGACAGAGCCTGGAAATTGGAATGAGCAAACTTTAAATCCTTTTTTGAGGACCCATTGGAGGGCAAGTCTGGTGCCAGCAGCCACTGTAATTCCAGCTCCAATAGTGTATAATTGCTGCAGTGTAAACTATGAAAAAGCTCCAAGTTGTATCTTAAAATCGAGCTGACATTCTGCTGCGAGGCGAGCTACCACCTGTCCCAGCCCCTGCTTCTCAGCGCACCCCCATGCTATGGGTGTCCACTTGAAAAGGGAGGGACTGCAGTACCAGCAACTTGAATAGGAGCACATTCAGCTTCTGTGCCTTTGGATAAATGGGTACATACTGCGAGAAGTTGCTGCAGTGAAAAATCTTGTACTTGTATCTTAAAATTGAGCTGGCGGTCCTCCGCAAGGCCATATATCACATGTTCCAGCCCCTGCCTCACAGCGCCCCCCCGACTGTGAAACTGCCAATGTTTCATTTAATCAGTTATGGTTCATTGTTATCGCTCCAACCTGTTTCATTGGATTCTTGTGGTAATTCCACAGGCAATATGACAGTGACGACCATTGGGCCTCACAATTCAAAAGATTGAAAATATTTTTTTCAATTGAAATTGAAGATTGTGATTAGATTCACACCTTTAATGTCATTACTTTGAACTAATACTGTGTGACCACAAAACCCAGTATAACAAGGAGTCGCACGGCGGCACAATGACAGAGCCTAGAGGTGGCAGCAGCCCAACTACACGATAGGGCCTCACAATTGAAAAGATTAAAGATATTTTTTTACATTTAAATTGAAGATTTTAAATAGATTAAAATTAAATTTTAAAAGTTTAATTTAATGTGCCAAAAGCATGAGGAGACCATATAGCGGCACAATGACAAAGCCTGGAGGTGGCAGCATCAGCATGAGGAGACCATGTGGCGGCACAATGATAGAGCCTGGAGGTGGCAGCATCAGCATGAGGAGACCACATGGTGGCACAATGACAATGATTTAGACCTCTCGCTGCAAGTCCTGCTGCCACACGCCCCTACTCTGCCATGACCTCTGCCACTCCTCTGTGCATGTCCTGGCACTTCTCTGCCTGACATACTTATACACCAGCTGAGTGCATATATGTTACACTTATGAGAAGAGGACAATACACTCCACTACAAACTGTATTAGACTACAAAAACAAGTGTGTAGCTTTGGCAGGCCTTTCACAGCAACTAGGCCCTAATGACTGTGCTGAGTATACTGTGGATCATTGTTTTCCAAACAGGGTGTCTCCAGCAGTTGCATAGCCCTTGCATTTTTTTTTTCTCCCCTCCTGTCTGTAGCACACCTGGGGGAGGGGTTAATTGATTAACTGCTCTCAGGTGTATAAAACTAACTGGGAAACTCTGTGAGCCCTGCTCTGACTGAGTCTAGCTGAAGTTGGGGTTTGTATTCTTAAGTGTTGTATTATTAAGTGTTACATCTGAAAAGTTTTATAAGCAGTAGTTTAAAAAGCAGGAGTTGTAAGCAGGACCCACTGTAACTGTAAGTATTACAATCCCTTGATAAAAGTAGTTTTTCTTAATAGTTAATAACAGCTGTTTGTCACCAAGGATATGGACAGCAGGATTGGAGGTTTTCTTCAGTGCACATTGTGCCACATGTATACATCTCTGGAGCAGCAGCTTCAGGGTGAATACCGCTGTGACAAATGTGAGCATTTTGCCCACCTGGAAGCTCGAATTAGAGATCTAGAGGAGCAAAATGCAACATTGAGGGCGATTGACAATCTTACAGAGCAAGCAGTTAGTGGGGTAGAAATGGAGGTTGGAGAAACTAGCCAGGAGGCCCAAGTAGGGAGCTGGGTTAATGTAGTTAGAGGGACTGGAAAGAGGGCAAGGAAAAGGAGGGTCACTTCTGCTTCTGATCTCCCAAGTAAAATTGCAAAGTTGGGCGATTATGCGAGAGCCTCAGTATCAGAGATGGCAACCCTAGTGGATACTGGTCTCCCTAACAGCCGGGGGAACAGCTCAACTAGTAGAGTAGGGGATGGTAACGCAGGTAGGCCAAGACAGTTAGTTGTGGTAGGGGATTCTATAATCAGGAAGACGGATAGAATAATTTGTCGCCAAGACTACCTCAACCGAATGGTTTGCTGTCTCCCTGGTGCCAGGGTTCGGCATGTGGTGGAAAGGGTGGACAAATTACTAGGGGGGACTGGGGATGACCCAGCTGTCGTGGTCCATGTGGGAACCAATGACAGAATACATGGTAGGTGGAGGTCCTTGAAGAATAATTACAAGGAACTAGGTGCCAAGCTGAAGGGAAGGACCTCTAAGGTTGTGTTCTCTGGAATACTACCTGTGCCATGCGCATCGCAGGAAAGACAGCGGGAGCTTAGGGAATTGAATGCATGGCTTAAGTCGTGGTGTGAGGGGGAAGGGTTTGGGTTTTTAGAGCACTGGGCTGACTTTTCATTGCTGTACAAACTCTATTCTACGGATAATTTGCACCTGAATGGAAGGGGGTCTGCTGTGCTGGGGGAGAGAATCCTGGAAGGGGTGGCTGAGTATTTAAACTAGGTGAGTGGGGGGAGGATAATAAAGCAAAGAAAGCAGACAGTGGGATGGATAGGTTAGAGAGGGGTCAGGACATAATGGTGGGTGGAGAGGAGTCCTGTGGGGGGAGGTTAAGAGCAGTGGACAAGGAGATTCATGGGTTACAAACCAGCTGTAAAAATAAATGTAGCCCGAAAACTTGTAATCCCAATAATTCAAAAAATGCCATTAGCCCCAATAACTCAATAACTACAATAAGCCCCATTAACTCAAAAAATACCGTTAGCCCCAATAACTTAAATAACAACGTTAGACGCAATAATGCAAAAAAATCCCATTAGCCCCAATAACTTAAATAATAACGTTAGACCCAATAACTCAAAAAATCCCATTAGCCCCAATAACTTAAATAGTACAATTAGCCCTTATAACTCAAATAATAACATTAACCCCAATAACTCTGAAAATCACATTAGTGAGACTATATGTGTAAAACTTAATGGAAATGTAAAGTGTATGTTCACAAATGCCAGAAGCCTAGCAAATAAAATGGGGGAGCTTGAGGCCTTGATACTGGAGGAACATATTGATATAGTTGGGGTCACTGAGACATGGCTGGTGATATAGTTGGGGTCACTGAGACATGGCTGGACTCCTCGCATGACTGGGCTGTCAATCTGCAGGGGTTTACATTGTTTCACAAGGATAGAATGAACAGAAAAGGTGGTGGAGTCTGTCTGTATGTAAGAAGTGGTATGAAAGTCAGTGTGAACGATGCCATAGTGTGTGATGATTCTGAGGATGTGGAATCACTGTGGGTAGAAATACAAAAGGAGGGAAATACTGAAAAAATAATATTTGGTGTAATCTAGAGACCCCCTAATATCACTGAAGAGATAGAAGGTCGGCTTTATAAACAAATAGAGAGGGCCGCCCGGGCAGGTACAGTGGTAATAATGGGAGATTTTAACTATCCAGATATAGATTGGGGACGGGGGCTGGCTAAAACTACAAAGGGGAGAAAATTCCTAAATTTATTGCAGGATAATTTTATGGGCCAGTTTGTGGAGGACCCAACAAGAAGTGATGCCTTGTGGGATCTGATCATTTCTAACAACGCAGAGCTGATTGGTAATGTAATTGTGCGAGAAAACCTTGGTAATAGCGACCACAATATAGTTACTTTTGACTTAAAATGTAGAAAACAAAGACAGACGGGGAATGCAAAAACATATAACTTTAAAAAGGCAAACTTCCCTGGGCTGAGAGCTGCACTACAGGACATAGACTGGGGGGAGGTGTTCTCAAATACTGATACAAAAGGTAAATGGGACATCTTTATATCATCTCTAAATAACTATACAGCTAAATATATACCAAATGGGAACAAATATAAACGATTAAAACTAAATCCTACATGGCTGACAAATGAGGTTAAAAGAGCAATAAACAACAAAAAAATAGCCTTCAAAAAATTCAAATCTGATGGGTCAGCTATAACATTTAAACAGTACAAGGAGCTTAATAAAATCTGTAAAAATGTAATAAAAACAGCAAAAATTCAAAATGAGAGACAGGTGGCCAAAGAAAGCAAAACTAATCCTAAATATTTTTTTAGATATATAAATACAAAAAAAACAAGGAGCATGTAGGACCCCTTAATAATGATAATGGGGAGGTTGTCACGGGTGAGCAAGAGAAGGCCGAGCTACTGAATGGGTTCTTTAGTTCTGTATACACTATGGAAAAAGGAGCTGACATTGGCCAGGTCAGTGCTGGTAACACATCATGTACAGGTCAGTGCTGGTAACACATCATGTACAGGTCAGTGCTGGTAACACATCATGTAATGTACTGAACTGGCTTAATATAGAGATGGTACAAGGTAAGTTAAGTAAAGTAAATGTAAGCAAATCTCCAGGGCCGGATGGACTACACCCAAGAGTTCTTAGAGAGGTAAGTTCAGTAATATCTGTACCCTTGTTAATGATATTTAGAGATTCTCTGGTGTCTGGTATTGTGCCAAGGGACTGGCGCAAGACGAATGTGGTACCAATCTTCAAGAAGGGCTCTAGGTCTTCGCCAGGCAATTATAGACCGGTAAGTCTAATGTGCATTGTGGGTAAATTGTTTGAAGGACTTATAAGGGATTACATACAGGAATACATAGAGGATAATAGTACTATAAGTGATAGCCAGCATGGGTTTACTAAGGATAGAAGTTGTCAAACCAATCTAATTTGCTTTTATGAAGAGGTGAGTAGAAGTCTTGACAGAGGAATGGCTGTGGATATAGTGTTTCTGGATTTTGCTAAAGCATTTGATACTGTCCCTCACAGACGTCTGACAGGTAAGTTAAGGTCTTTGGGTTTGGAAACTTTAGTTTGTAACTGGATTGAACACTGGCTCATGGATCGTACCCAGAGAGTGGTGGTCAATGATTCGTACTCTGATTGGTCCCCGGTTATTAGTGGTGTACCCCAAGGTTCAGTACTGGGCCCGCTGTTCTTTAATTTATTTATCAATGATATAGAGGATGGTATTAACAGCTCTGTTTCTATCTTTGCAGATGACACCAAGCTTTGTAGCACGGTACAGTCTATAGAGGATGTGTATAGGTTACAAGATGACCTGGATAAACTAAGTGTCTGGGCATCCACTTGGCAAATGAGGTTCAATGTGGATAAATGTAAAGTTATGCATCTGGGTACTAAGAACATGCATGCGTCGTATGTCTTAGGGGGGATTAAACTGGCAGAGTCACTGGTAGAGAAGGATCTGGGTGTACTTGTAGATCACAGACTTCAGAATAGCATGCAATGTCAGGCTGCTGCTTCCAAAGCCGGCAGGATATTGTCATGTATAAAAAGAGGCATGGACTCAAGGGACAGGGACATAATACTCCCCCTTTATAAAGCATTGGTACGGCCTCACCTGGAATATGCTGTTCAGTTTTGGTCGCCTATTCATAAAAGGGACACTGCGGAGTTGGAAAGGGTGCAGAGACGTGCGACTAAACTAATATGGGGCATGGATCATCTTAGCTATGAGGAGCGATTAAAGGAGTTACAATTGTTTAGTCTTGAGAAGAGACGTTTAAGGGGGGATATGATAAACGTATATAAGTATATAAATGGCCCATACAAAAAATATGGAGAAAAACTGTTCCAGGTTAAACCCCCCCAAAGAACGAGGGGGCACTCCCTCCGTCTGGAGAAGAAAAGGTTTAGTCTAAAGGGGCGACACGCCTTCTTTACCGTGAGGACTGTGAATTTATGGAACGGTCTACCTCAGGAACTGGTCACAGCAGGAACAATTAACAGCTTTAAAACAGGGTTAGATACATTCCTGGAACAAAATAACATTAATGCTTATGCAGAATTATAAAACTACATCCCTTTCCCTTATCCCCTTACACCCTTCCCTTCAATTCCCTGGTTGGACTTCATGGACGTATGTCTTTTTTCAACCATACTAACTATGTAACTATGTAACAGGAACAAAATCGTACACCACGTATGTGTACGCACAGTTTACACTTATGAGAGGAGGACTATGCGCTCCAATCGTATAAAACTGTATTAGACTACAAAAACAACTGTGTAGCTTTGGCTGGTCTTTCACAGTAACTAGGCCCAAATTAGTTTGACAGGAAAAAAAACGTACACCACCTATCTACGCACAGGTTACACTTATGAAAGGACAATATGCTCCGCTAAGCAATCAGATGACTATGGCTTTTCGTGCTCACCCTAACTGGCCCCTGTTAGCTTTAGAGCAGTAGTACACATTAGTGCTGCAGCACAGAGTCGCTGTGTAGTGCAGACCAGTACAGTATTATTATTATGCACTAATAGCAGATGACAATGACTTTTAGTGCTCAGCCTAACTGGCCCCTATTAGCTTTAGAGTTGTTGTACACCCCACTGCAGCAGTACAGAGTCTCTCTCTCTCTCTCTCTCTCTCTCTCTCTCTCTCTCTCTCTCTCTCTCTCTCTCTCTCTCTCTCTCTCTCTCTCTCTCTCTCTCTCTCTCTCTCTCTCTCTCTCTCTCTCTCTCTCTCTCGTGAATTGGTGCTGTTAAGATGTCCATGGAGCCTGGACCATTTTAGATGCTCTGGACCGCCCTAAATGGAGTTTAATGAAGCAAATTGTTTCATTGAATCTCTGCAGCAGTACTGCGGCAATATTCAGATTCATTGCGAATCTATTTTTTCATGAAATTCATAACGAATTCAGATTCATCAGATTCGATTCACTCATCCCTAGTTTTGGTGTGGGCTAATAACTGTAAAAAGAAGTGTAATATAAATGTTCACATTATGTATGTCTAAAGTTTTGCCTGTTAGAAGCTCCTTGCTATAACGCTCCAGCGCGCACTGAAAGAAGGGAGCAGGCTCACGCAGCTCCCCTTGTCACATGAATAATCCACCGTTATGTCAAAGCTGGGTGTAGCAGGGAACATAGCGGTCATCTCCCATCTCTTCTGGCTCTTACATCATGGTAAAGGGCAGGCCAGAGTACAATATTGATGAGGAAGGGGAAGCTGCACAGGCCTGTTCCCTTCTTCCAGTGCACGCTGGAGCGTTATAGCAAGGAGCTTCTAATGGGCAGACCTTCAGACATTCATACGGTTAACATGTCACTATTGATCACAGCATATAAGTGGTTAAATGACTGGTGCAGGACACTGAAGGGAGTTGTCAGCTGTAATATTCATGAGCTCCTAACCCTTTGCCTTCCTAAGCCTTGGGCTCAGAGACAAGATCCAGATATGCCTCCTGAGACAACAGAGGATGATTTGTTGTCTTGGGAGAAAGGAAGTCAGGGGCTGCTGAGACAACACCACACTAAAAATTTGAGGACTACACAACTTCTTGTCAGGAGAAATTGAGCAGGGAGCTTCCTAGACAACACTCTACTGAAAATCAGTAGACTATATGACTTCCTTTTAGGGGTTAATCACACAAAGTATGCTAAAGCGAGTACAATTATAGATAACACTAAATTACTATTGTTACGCCGAGCGCTCCGGGTCCCCGCTCCTCCCCGGAGCGCTCGCTACACTCTCCTCACTGCAGCGCTCCGGTCAGATCCACTGACCTGGGGCACTGCGATACCGCCTCCAGCCGGGATGCGATTCGCGATGCGGGTGGCGCCCGCTCGCGATGCGCACCCCGGCTCCCGTACCTGACACGCTCTCCATCGGTCCTGTCCCGGCGCGCGCGGCCCCGCTCCCTAGGGCGCGCGCGCGCCGGGTCTTTGCGATTTAAAGGGCCACTGCGCCGCTGATTGGCGCAGTGGTTCCAATCAGTATCTTCACCTGTGCACTTCCCTATTAATACCTCACTTCCCCTGCACTTCCTTGCCGGATCTTGTTGCCATCGTGCCAGTGAAAGCGTTTCCTTGTGTGTTCCTAGCCTGTGTTCCAGACCTCCTGCCGTTGCCCCTGACTACGATCCTTGCTGCCTGCCCCGACCTTCTGCTACGTCCGACCTTGCTTCTGTCTACTCCCTTGTACCGCGCCTATCTTCAGCAGTCAGAGAGGTTGAGCCATTGCTAGTGGATACGACCTGGTCACTACCGCCGCAGCAAGACCATCCCGCTTTGCGGCGGGCTCTGGTGAAAACCAGTAGTGACTTAGAACCGATCCACTAGCACGGTCCACGCCAATCCCTCTCTGGCACAGAGGATCCACTACCTGCCAGCCGGCATCGTGACAGTAGATCCGGCCATGGATCCCGCTGAAGTTCCTCTGCCAGTTGTCGCTGACCTCACCACGGTGGTCGCCCAGCAGTCACAACAGATAGCGCAACAAGGCCAACAGCTGTCTCAACTGACCGTGATGCTACAGCAGCTACTACCACAGCTTCAGCAATCATCTCCTCCGCCAGCTCCTGCACCTCCTCCGCAGCGAGTGGCCGCTTCTGGTCTACGACTATCCTTGCCGGATAAATTTGATGGGGACTCCAAGTTTTGCCGTGGCTTTCTTTCCCAGTGTTCCCTGTACTTGGAGATGATGTCGGACCAGTTTCCTACTGAAAGGTCTAAGGTGGCTTTCGTAGTCAGCCTTCTGTCTGGAAAAGCTCTATCATGGGCCACACCGCTCTGGGACCGCAATGACCCCGTCACTGCCTCTATACACTCCTTCTTCTCGGAAATTCGAAGTGTCTTTGAGGAACCTGCCCGAGCCTCTTCTGCTGAGACTGCCCTGTTGAACCTGGTCCAGGGTAATTCTTCCGTTGGCGAGTACGCCGTACAATTCCGTACTCTTGCTTCAGAATTATCCTGGAATAATGAGGCCCTCTGCGCGACCTTTAAAAAAGGCCTATCCAGCAACATTAAGGATGTTCTGGCCGCACGAGAAATTCCTGCTAACCTACATGAACTCATTCATCTAGCCACTCGCATTGACATGCGTTTTTCCGAAAGGCGTCAGGAGCTCCGCCAGGATATGGACTTTGTTCACACGAGGCGTTTTTTCTCCCCGGCTCCTCTCTCCTCTGGTCCCCTGCAATCCGTTCCTGTGCCTCCCGCGGTGGAGGCTATGCAGGTCGACCGGTCTCGCCTGACACCTCAAGAGAGGACACGACGCCGCATGGAGAATCTCTGCCTGTACTGTGCCAGTACTGAACACTTCCTGAAGGATTGTCCTATCCGTCCTCCCCGCCTGGAAAGACGTACGCTGACTCCGCACAAAGGTGAGACAGTCCTTGATGTCTACTCTGCTTCTCCACGTCTTACTGTGCCTGTGCGGATATCTGCCTCTGCCTTCTCCTTCTCTACTATGGCCTTCTTGGACTCAAGATCTGCAGGAAATTTTATTTTGGCCTCTCTCGTCAACAGGTTCAACATCCCGGTGACCAGTCTCGCCAGACCCCTCTACATCAATTGTGTAAACAATGAAAGATTGGACTGTACCATACGTTTCCGCACGGAGCCCCTTCTAATGTGCATCGGACCTCATCACGAGAAGATTGAATTGTTGGTCCTCCCCAATTGCACTTCCGAAATTCTCCTTGGACTACCCTGGCTTCAACTTCATTCCCCAACCCTGGATTGGTCCACTGGGGAGATCAAGAGTTGGGGGCCCTCTTGTTTCAAGGACTGCCTAAAACCGGTTCCCAGTACCCCTTGCCGTGACTCTGTGGTTCCTCCTGTAACCGGTCTCCCTAAGGCCTATATGGACTTTGCGGATGTTTTTTGCAAAAAACAAGCTGAGACTCTACCTCCTCACAGGCCTTATGATTGTCCTATTGACCTCCTTCCGGGCACTACTCCACCCCGGGGCAGAATTTATCCTCTGTCCGCCCCTGAGACTCTTGCCATGTCTGAATACATCCAGGAAAATTTAAAAAAGGGCTTTATCCGTAAATCCTCCTCTCCTGCCGGAGCCGGATTCTTCTTTGTGTCCAAAAAAGATGGCTCTCTACGTCCTTGCATCGACTACCGCGGTCTTAATAAAATCACGGTAAAGAACCTCTACCCCCTACCCCTCATCTCTGAACTCTTTGATCGCCTCCAAGGTGCCCACATCTTTACCAAACTGGACTTAAGAGGTGCTTATAATCTCATCCGCATCAGAGAGGGGGGTGAATGGAAAACGGCATTTAACACTAGAGATGGACACTTTGAGTATCTGGTCATGCCCTTTGGCCTGTGCAACGCCCCTGCCGTCTTCCAAGACTTTGTTAATGAAATTTTTCGTGATCTCTTATACTCCTGTGTTGTTGTATATCTGGACGATATCCTGATTTTTTCTGCCAATCTAGAAGAACACCGCCAGCATGTCCGTATGGTTCTTCAGAGACTTCGTGACAATCAACTTTATGCTAAGATAGAGAAATGTCTGTTTGAATGCCAATCTCTTCCTTTCCTAGGATACTTGGTCTCTGGCCAGGGACTACAAATGGATCCAGACAAACTCTCTGCCGTCTTAGATTGGCCACGCCCCTCCGGACTCCGTGCTATCCAACGTTTTTTGGGGTTTGCCAATTATTACAGGCAATTTATTCCACATTTTTCTACCGTTGTGGCTCCTATCGTGGCTTTAACCAAAAAAAATGCCGATCCCAAGTCTTGGCCTCCTCAAGCGGAAGACGCCTTTAAACGGCTCAAGTCTGCCTTTTCTTCGGCTCCCGTGCTCTCCAGACCTGACCCATCTAAACCCTTCCTATTGGAGGTTGATGCCTCCTCTGTAGGAGCTGGAGCGGTCCTTCTACAAAAAAATTCTTCCGGGCATGCTGTTACTTGTGTTTTTTTTTCTAGGACCTTCTCTCCGGCGGAGAGGAACTACTCCATCGGGGATCGAGAGCTTCTAGCCATTAAATTAGCACTTGAGGAATGGAGGCATCTGCTGGAGGGATCAAGATTTCCAGTTATTATTTACACCGATCACAAGAACCTCTCCTACCTCCAGTCTGCCCAACGGCTGAATCCTCGCCAGGCCAGGTGGTCTCTGTTCTTTGCCCGATTTAATTTCGAAATTCACTTTCGGCCTGCCGATAAGAACATTAGGGCCGATGCTCTCTCGTTCCTCGGATGCTTCGGAAGTTGAACTCTCTCCGCAACACATCATTCCTCCTGACTGCCTGATTTCCTCTTCTCCAGCCTCCATCAGGCAAACTCCTCCAGGAAAGACCTTCGTCTCTCCACGCCAACGCCTCGGAATCCTCAAATGGGGTCACTCCTCCCATCTCGCAGGTCATGCAGGCATCAAGAAATCTGTGCAACTCATCTCTCGCTTCTATTGGTGGCCGACTCTGAAGACGGATGTCGTGGACTTTGTACGAGCCTGCACCGTCTGTGCCCGCGATAAGACTCCTCGCCAGAAGCCCGCTGGTTTTCTTCATCCTCTGCCTGTCCCCGAACAGCCTTGGTCTCTGATTGGTATGGATTTTATTACTGACTTACCCCCATCCCGTGGCAACACTGTTATTTGGGTGGTCGTTGATCGATTCTCCAAAATGGCACATTTCATCCCTCTTCCTGGTCTTCCTTCAGCGCCTCAGTTGGCTAAACAATTTTTTGTACACATTTTTCGTCTTCACGGGTTGCCCACACAAATCGTCTCGGATAGAGGCGTCCAATTCGTGTCAAAATTCTGGAGGGCTCTCTGTAAACAACTCAAGATTAAATTAAACTTTTCTTCTGCATATCATCCTCAATCCAATGGACAAGTAGAAAGAATTAACCAGGTCTTGGGTGATTATTTACGACATTTTGTTTCCTCCCACCAGGATGATTGGGCAGATCTTCTACCATGGGCCGAATTCTCGTATAACTTCAGAGTCTCTGAATCTTCCTCCAAATCCCCATTTTTCGTGGTGTACGGCCGTCACCCTCTTCCCCCCCTCCCTACCCCCTTGCCCTCTGGTCTGCCCGCTGTGGATGAAATTTCTCGTGATCTTTCCATCATATGGAGACAGACCCAAAATTCTCTCTTACAGGCTTCATCACGCATGAAGAAATTTGCGGATAAGAAAAGAAGAGCTCCTCCCATTTTTTCTCCTGGAGACAAGGTATGGCTCTCCGCTAAATATGTCCGCTTCCGTGTCCCTAGCTACAAGTTGGGACCACGCTATCTTGGTCCTTTCAAAATTTTGTGCCAGATTAATCCTGTCTCTTACAAACTTCTTCCTCCTCCTTCTCTTCGTATTCCTAATGCCTTTCACGTTTCTCTTCTTAAACCACTCATCATCAACCGTTTCTCTCCCAAACTTGTTTCCCCCACTCCTGTTTCCGGCTCCTCGGACATCTTCTCCGTCAAAGAGATTCTGGCATCCAAGAAGGTCAGAGGGAAAACCTTTTTTTTAGTTGATTGGGAGGGTTGTGGTCCAGAAGAGAGATCCTGGGAACCTGAGGACAATATTCTAGACAAAAGTCTGATCCTCAGGTTCTCAGGCTCTAAGAAGAGGGGGAGACCCAAGGGGGGGTACTGTTACGCCGAGCGCTCCGGGTCCCCGCTCCTCCCCGGAGCGCTCGCTACACTCTCCTCACTGCAGCGCTCCGGTCAGATCCACTGACCCGGGGCACTGCGATACCGCCTCCAGCCGGGATGCGATTCGCGATGCGGGTGGCGCCCGCTCGCGATGCGCACCCCGGCTCCCGTACCTGACTCGCTCTCCGTCGGCCCTGTCCCGGCGCGCGCGGCCCCGCTCCCTAGGGCGCGCGCGCACCGGGTCTTTGCGATTTAAAGGGCCACTGCGCCGCTGATTGGCGCAGTGGTTCCAATCAGTATCTTCACCTGTGCACTTCCCTATTAATACCTCACTTCCCCTGCACTTCCTTGCCGGATCTTGTTGCCATCGTGCCAGTGAAAGCGTTTCCTTGTGTGTTCCTAGCCTGTGTTCCAGACCTCCTGCCGTTGCCCCTGACTACGATCCTTGCTGCCTGCCCCGACCTTCTGCTACGTCCGACCTTGCTTCTGTCTACTCCCTTGTACCGCGCCTATCTTCAGCAGTCAGAGAGGTTGAGCCGTTGCTAGTGGATACGACCTGGTCACTACCGCCGCAGCAAGACCATCCCGCTTTGCGGCGGGCTCTGGTGAAAACCAGTAGTGACTTAGAACCGATCCACTAGCACGGTCCACGCCAATCCCTCTCTGGCACAGAGGATCCACTACCTGCCAGCCGGCATCGTGACAACTATGTTATATGTCTTGGGGTGATAGTTTTATTTAACTATAGTTTCTGATCCCAGGATACAGCAAATGTTCATATATCTATATTTTTCTCACTACATGTGTAACGTATGCATTTACGACACAAATCAGCTTTTGGCCTGTTCCAATAAAGAAAAAAAAAACATGCCAGCAAACCTCATTGACACCATCCCAGGATCTGTGAGTTTTTTGGCCACTTACTTAAAACAAACTTCACTAGATATTCCCACCACTGGCGCAGGGTGGAGTCTCCAAACATGTAGACCATTTTTCCAGCGAGGCATTCGGCTACTTTGGTGGAGATGTTGAACTCTTGATTGGAGCAGACGAGGGACGTCCAAGTGTCTTTATAATAAAATCCTGAGGGAATTGGATTCTGCAGCCCGGATACACAAGGTCCCTTTTCTGAAAACAAAATAGATCTGTTGTTTCAAACATGAAAACATTCTAGAAGATTCTTTAAAATATTATATTTTCTGATATCTGTTATATACAGTATTAACCTTTTAAGGATGCAGGGCGTACCTGTATGCCCTGCGCCCGGTCCTGGTATTTAAAACGGGTCACGCCTTGACCCCGCATGATACCAGGTCGGTCCAGGCAGCTTATGATAGCCGGGACCCTGGACTAATAGCGCACGGCACCGATCGTTGTGCTGCGCGCTATTAACCCCTTAATGACGGAGCCCATTTTCACCTCTAGGACGAAGCCCTTTTTTGCAAATCTGACCACTGTCACTTTAAACATTAATAACTCTGGAATGCTTTCACTTATCATTCTGATTCTGAGATTGTTTTTTCGTGACATGTTCTACTTTTACTTAGTGGTAAATTTATGTGGTAACTTGCATCCTTTCTTGGTGAAAAATCCCCAAATTTGATGAAAAAATTTAACATTTAGCATTTTTCTAACTTTGAAGCTCTCTGCTTGTAAGGAAAATGGATATTCCAAATATTTTTTTTTTGATTCACGTATACAATATGTCTACTTTATGATTGCATCATAAAATTGACGAGTTTTTACTTTTGGAAGACACCAGAGGGCTTCAAAGTTCAACAGCAATTTTCAAATTTTTCACAAAGTTTTCAAACTCACAATTTCAGGACCAGTTCAGGACCAGTTCAGGTTTGAAGGGGATTTGAAGGGTCTTCATATTAGAAATACCCCATGAATTACCCCATTATAAAAACTGCACCCCCCCAAAGTATTCAAAATGACATTCAGAAAGTGCTTTAACCCTCTAGGTGTTTCACAGGAAAAGCAGCAAAGTGAAGGAGAAAATTCAAAATTTTCATTTTTTACACTCGCATGTTCTTGTAGACCCAATTTTTGAAATTTTACAAGGGGTAAAAGGAGAAAATGTATACTTGTATGTGTAACCCAATTTCTCTCGAGTAAGCACATACCTCATATGTCTATGTAAAGTGTTCGGCGGGCGCAGTAGAGGGCTCAGAAGCGAAGGAGCGACAAGGGGATTTTGGAGAGTACGTTTTTCTGAAATGGTTTTTGGGGGGCATGTCGCAATTAGGAAGCCCCTATGGTGCCAGAACAGCAAAAAAAACACATGGGCTACCATTTTGGAAACTAGACCCCTTGAGGAACATAACAAGGAATAAAGTGAGCCTTAATACCCCACAGGTGTTTCACGACTTTTGCATATGTAAAAAATAAAAAATTTCACTAAAATGTGTGTTTTCCCCCAAATTTCACATTTTTTTAAGTGTTAATAGCAGAAAAGACCCCCAAAATTTGTAACCCCATCTCTTCTGAGTATGGAGGTACCCCATAAGTGGACCTGAAGTGCACTGCGGACGAACTACAATGCTCAGAAGAGAAGGAGTCATATTTGGCTTTTTGAGAGCAAATTTTGCTCGGGAGGCATTTCACATTTAGGAAGCCCCTATGGTGCCAGGACAGCAAAAAAAAAACACATGGCCTACCATTTTGGAAACTAGACCAAATGACAAAATGTAATGAGGGGTACAGTGAGCATTTACCCCCCCCCCCCCCCACTGGTGTCTGACAGATCTTTGGAACAGTGGGCTGTGCAAAATTTTTCATTTTCACGGACCACTGTTCCAAAGATCCGTCAGACACCTGTGGGGTGTAAATTCTCACTGCACCCCTTATTACATTCCGTGAGGGGTGTAGTTTCCAAAATGGGGTCACATGTGGGTGTGTTTGTTTTTTGCGTTTGTCAGAACCGCTGTAACAATCAGCCATCCCTGTGCAAATCACCTCAAATGTAAATGGTGCACTCTCCCTTCTGGGCCTTGTTGTGCGCCCCCAGAGCACTTTGCGCCCACCTATGGGGTATCTGCGTACTCCTGAGAAATTGCGTTACAAATTTTGGGGGGCGTTTTTCCCTTTTACCTCTTGTGAAAATGAAAAGTATAGGGCAACACCAGCATGTTAGTGTAAAAATGTTTATTTTTTTACACTAACATGCTGATGTAGACCCCAACTGTTCCTTTTCATAAGGGGGAAAAGGAGAAAAAGCCCCCCAAAATTTGTTAGGCAATTTCTCCCGAGTACGGCGATACCCCATATGTGACCCTATACTGTTGCCTTGAAATACGACAGGGCTCCAAAGTGAGAGCGCCATGCGCATTTGAGGCCTGAATTAGGGACTTGCATAGGGGTGGACATAGGGGTATTCTATGCCAGTGATTCCCAAACAGGGTGCCTCCAGCTGTTATAAAACTCCCAGCATGCTTGGACAGTCAATTGCTGTCCAAAAATGCTGGGAGTATTTGTTTTACAACAGCTGGAGGCTCCATCTTAGAAACACTGCCGTACAATACGTTTTTCATTTTTATTGGAGAAGGGGGGTGGTGGGGGGGGCAGTGTACATGTGTATATGTAGTGTTTTACTCTTTATTTTCTGTTAGTGTAGTGTAGTGTTTTTAGGTTACATTCACACTGGAGGCAGATTACACTGAGTCTCCCGCTAGGAGTTTGAGCTGCGGCGGAAAATTTGCCGCAGCTCAAACTTGAAGCGGGGAACTCACTGTAATCTGCCGCCAGTGTGAATGTAGCCTGTACATTCACATGGGAGGGGGGTCAAAACTACAACTCCCAGCATGCACTGACAGACCATGCATGCTGGGAGTTGTAGTTTTGCAACAGCTGGAGGCACACTCGTTGGAAAACCTTGAGTTACATTCTATGACCTAACTCAGTATTTTCATACCAGTGTGCCTCCAGCTGTTGCAAAACTACAACTCCCAGCATGTACTGATTGCGGAAGGGCATGCTGGGAGATGTAGTTATGCAATGGCTGGAGGCACGCAAGTACAAATCCCAGCATGCCAAATCAGCCTTATGCTGTTCCTGAATGCTAGGAGTTGTAGTTTTGCAAGATTTAGAGGGGTTCAGGTTGTAAATCACTGTCCAGTGGTCTCAAAACTGTAGCCCTCCAGATGTTGCAAAACTACAACTCGCAGCATGCCCAGACAGCAAACTGCTGTCTGGGCATGCTGAGAGTTGTTGTTTTGCAACATCTGAAGGGCTACAGTTTGAGACCACTTAGGGATCTACAACCTGAACCCCTCTAAATATTGCAAAACTACAAGTCCCAGCATGCCCACACAGCAAACAGCTGTCTGGGCATGCTGGGAGTTGTAGTTTTGCAACATCTGGAGGGCCACGGTTTAGAGACCACTGTAAACTGTGGCCCTCTGGATGTTGCTAGGCAACAACTCACCTAGCAGGACCCGGAAGTACTGCTGCCGCCGCCGCACGTGGGGGAGGATCGAGCTTGGGGATCCAGGTAAGGGAACTTCGGCGCCGACCTTCCCTGGACAGTTCCCCCGTTTTGCCCGGACACTGATAGGTGGGCAAAGCGGGGGAACCGGACTTTAACACCCCCTCCCCCGGTCTGCTATCGGTCGGTCGCTCGGCCGACCAATAGCGGGGATAGGAGGGGTGGTACCCCTGCCACCAAACTCCTATCCCTTCAGGGGGATCGAGGGTGTCTCGGACACCCCCGATCCCTCTTATTTTCCGGGTCACCGGTTCACCAGTGACCCGTATGACCCGGAATCGCGCAGATCGCAGGTCTGAATTGACCTGCGATTTGCGCCCATCGCGGTCATGGGGGGGTGTCAGGACCCCCCTCGGCGATGTGCCGGGATGCCTGCTGTTAGATAACAGCAGTCATCCCAGCCCGATCACCGCTACCGGTGACGCGGCGCTCCCGGAACCCAGCGACGTACATGTACGTCGCCGCGCGCCAAGTGACACTTTGCGGCGTCGTACATGTACGTCACTCATCGTGAAGGGGTTAAAGGGGTACTTCGGTGGAAAAACATTTTTTTTCTTTTTTAAATCAACTGGTGCCAGAAAGTTAAACATATTTGTAAATTACTTCTATTAAAAAATCTTAATCCTTCCAGTACTTATTAGCTGCTGAATGCTACAGAGGAAATTCCTTTCTTTTTGGAACACTCATGACATCACGAGCACAGTGCTCTCTGCTGACATCTCTGTCCATTTTAGCAACCATGCAGTGCTGGGGCCTTGGGTTCAAATCCCACTATGGACAACAATAAATAAAGACTTATTATCATTATTGTTATTATAATAACGTCAGCAGAGGGAATTGAGTTCGTGATGTCATCAGAGATCATTCAAAAAAGAAAATAATTTCCTCTGTAGTATTCAGCAGCTAATAAGTACAGGAAGGATTAAGATTTTTTAAATAGAAGTAATTTACAAATATGTTTAACTTTCTGGCACCAGTTGATTTAAAAAAGAAAAAAAAAAGTTTTTCTACCGGAGTACCCCTTTAACCCCTTCACGACGAGTGACGTACATGTACGGCGCCGCAAAGTAACCCTTTAGACGTGCCGATCGAAGTCTCCTATGGGAGCTATAACATTGCAAAAAAAGTGAAAAAAAAAGTAAATAGAGGACATGTAACCCCTTCCCTAATAAAAGTTTGAATCACCCCCCTTTTCCCATAAAAAAAAAAACCTGTGTAAATAAAAATAAACATATGTGGTATCGCCACGTGCAGAAATGACCGAACTATAAAAATATATCATTAATTAAACCGCACGGTCAATGGCGTACGCGCAAAAAAAATTAAAAAGTCCAACATAGCGTATTTTTGGTCACTTTTTATATCATCAAAAATGCGATCAAAAAGTCCGATCAATACAAAAATGATACCGATAAAAACTCCAGAACACGGCGGAAAAAATGAGCCCTCATACCGGCCCGTACTTGGAAAAATAAAAAAGTTATAGGGGTCAGAAGATGACAATTTTTAACGTATAAATTTTCCTGCATGTAGTTATGATTTTTTTCAGAAGTACGACAAAATCAAACCTATATAAGTAGGGGATCATTTTAACCGTATGGACCTACAGAATAAAGATAAGCTGTAATTTTTACCGAAAAATATACTGCATAGAAACGGAAACCCCCAAAATTTACAAAAAAAATTTTTTTCTTCAATTTTGTCGCAGAATTAATTTTGTTTCCGTTTTGTTGTGGATTTTAGGGTAAAATGACTAATATCACTGCAAAGTAGAATTTGTGGCGCAAAAAATAAGCCATCATTTGGAATTTTAGGTGCAAAATTGAAAGCGTTATGATTTTTAGAAGGTGATGAGGAAAAATTTAAATGCAAAATCAGAAAAAAGGTGAGTCCTTAAGGGGTTAAAGCAAATATGTGGAGTACATGAGTCCTAAAAGCTCATCATTTGACCTTGATAATACATTTTATTCAAGATGGTTGAGCCACTGATTTATTCCTAAATTGGGGAGAGCAATAACTAAGAAACTTAAAGGGGTATTCCGCCCATAGACATCTTATCCCTTATCCAAGGGATTCTAAACAGTATGATTAGTATGCTGTGTTTGGGTGGCCGAAGCAAGCCCTCTGGTGACACCACTCCTCCTCCCATAGACATGAATGGAGGGGGCGTGTTGTGATGTCACCAGGGGGCATGGCATGACATCCTGGTTTCCAAGACTAGAGCAGCAGCCTGGCACAGCATGTCGGATGCTGCACGGGGATCGAGGGGGTCCCAGAAATCGGCCCCGTCCAATCAGACATCTTATCCATTATCCTTTGCATAAGGGATAAGATGTCTATGGGCAGAGTACCCCTTTAAAGTGGTACTCCGGTGCTTAGACATCTTATCCCCTATCCAAAGGATAGGGGATAAGATCCCTGACCGCGGGGGCCCCGCCGCTGGGGACCCCCGGGATCTTGCACGCGGCACCCCGTTTGTAAATGATTATCGGCGACTACAGGGCGGGCGGCGTGTGACGCCACGCCTCCGCCCCGTGTGATGTAACGCTCCGCCCCTCAATGCAAGTCTATGGGAGGGGGCATGACAGCTATCACGCCCCCTCCCGTAGGCTTGCATTGAGGGGCGGAGCGTGATGTCACATGGGGGCGGAGGCGTGACGTCACACGCCCTGCGGTCGACGGTAATCAGTCTCGGAGCGAACATGCTCCAGGGACTGATTACAAACGGGGTGCCGCGTGTAAAATCCCGGGGGTCCCCAGCGGCGGGACCCCAGCGGTCAGGCATCTTATCCCCTATCCTTTGGATAAGGGATAAGATGTCTAAGCACCGGAGTACCCCTTTAAAGGTGAGTAACATCAGCTGAAGTAAGAAGAATAGATGGAGCACTCACCGGGCATCTGTATGAAAGCTTCAATTTATTCCATATAAAAACAAAAAACAATATAGCGGGAAGACAAGGACCTGACGGGTAGCATGGATAGGAGGCCACCGTTTCTCCCCAAACAGGTGGAGGCCGGTAGAAGCACCTGTTTGGTGTGAAACGGTTGTTGCCTTTCCATGGTTCCACCACAGCCTGCTATTGGTTGAGCATTAATTTGACCGGAGATTCTGCATCGTTTAATCATATGCAAAGTTTCTGCCGAATTCATGTGGAATTTATTGCATCAATACAAAGTACACTATAAAAAAGTGCCTGAATTCAGTACAAATGTTAAATTTCTCATGGAATCCATGCAAATTGAATACAAAATTTGCACCAAATTTGCATTTAGCGCAGAAAAAAAACATTGAATTCAATGGGCTTCCACAGCCAAATTCCGCAAAAATATAAGACATGACTTAAAGGGGTACTCCACCCCTAGACTTCTTATCCCCTATCCAAAGGATAGAGGATAAGATGTCTGATCGTGGGGGTCCCTCCGCTGGTGACCCCCGCAATCTCCCTGCAGCACCCAGCGTTCGTTTATAGCGTCGGGTGCAGTGCCGTAGGCTCGTGACATCACAAGCCTTTGCCCAGCATCGCCAGTCATCCGACATGGAGCAAAGTTCGCTCCAGATGTCTGGGGTGCTGCAGCCGAGATCATGGGGGTCTCCAGTGGCTGGACCCACGGGATCAGACACCTTATCCCCTATCCTTTGGATGGGGGATAAGATGTCTAGGGGCGGAGTACCCCTCTAAAGATAATGGCAATTATATCACAATAGAATAAAATAGATAAATAGAATGTACCTGCTACTTTATCTTTATGAGGAAGAACATTAAAAGATTTGACTTCTGATGAGAGATCCTGTTCTATTAATGACCTTGTGGGGGGAAAAAATTGGTTTATACAGAGTTTCTGATTGGTTTTGGGTTATTTCATGTAAACAGCCCCAGATGTTTCCTTCCCTTCCTGAATTTGTACCAAGTGTTTGATTGAAGCCAAGATTGACATGTTTTACACCGATCTGACTATAGGGAGAGAAGGGGGAAAAACAAGGATACATTAAAATTGGTTAAGTACATGGAGCAAAAAAGTTGGACCTGGACTCCCCCTCCCGTGGCCCACCACCAAGTCTGCCCCCAGTGTCCGCCCGCTATTTTACCCATCGTCAACGAAAAAAATATTTTAGACCACAGGAAAAGAAAAACAAGAGCCCTTTAGTTCAGAGAGGAAGGAAGGAGAAAATATCACCATACATATCACCGCCATACTGTTATGACTTAATCCAGTATATCCGCAGGATAGGGGATCATTTTTAGATTGCAAGGGGTCTGAGCGGTGGCGCCTCCTGTGATCTCCTATATGGAGCCCCCCCCTCCCGAAGTGGTACCTCCACACCCCACCTATATAGCTCTATGGGAGAACCGAAGATTGCCGAAGATTGCCGAACGGCTTTCCCATAGAGGGGGCATGGAGGGTACATGGCGGCCCCCGCTTTGGGTGGAGGCCGTGACGCGCTGCTGTGGAAGAGAGCAGGGGGTCCATACAGGAGATCGCGGGGGGTCCAATGAGTTTTTGTCCATGATACTTCTCCTTTAAGTGCTCACAGATGACCAGCTGTTTCCCTCCCCAACTCTTGTAGAGTGTGACCCTCACAGGCAGGCAGGGCTCTCTCCCCCTCTTTATCAGTATGTTATTTACCTTGTGTCATGTTTACTGTACTTTCATCAATTTTATGTATTTTAACCCCTATTATATGTGCAGCTCTTTGGAACCACAGATGCTATAAAAATAATAAATAATAATAATAATAATAATACAGGTGAAACTCAAAAAATGAGAATATCGTGCAATTTTCATTTCTCTCAGTAATGCAACTTAAAAGGTAAAACTAATATCTGACAGAGACTCAGCCGTGATTTGTCATAATTGTGATGATTATGGTTACAGCTCATGAAAACCCCAAAGCCCCCCCCCCCACACACACACAATTACTATGATTTGGAGAGCCATGTCATCTGCTGGTGTTGGTCCTTGCGCTTCATTGATTCCAGGGTCAACACATTCGTCTTCCTGGAGATTTTGGAGCACTTCATGCTTCCTTTCCTTTTACGTTACAGTAATAAAATACAATTAACTTTTGCACAATATTCACATTTTTCAAGTTTGACCTGTATAACCTGCATGTGTACTGAAGAGTCTATTATTATCCAACTGATGAAAGCAACGAACACTGACAGGGAGCTTCATAGGTGCTATTAGTATAGGACTGTACAGAATGGACACAAAGGCCCTCATTTACTATTCTAAGCCCGACTTGTTTTGTCGGGTTTGTTTGGCGCATCTTTGTCTGCGCCATGTTGCAAACATCGTGCGCCAGTCTGCGACACAATGCAACATTTTTTCCCGACCAACCCGATGTGGATTCTCCCAAACCCGAAAAAGGGGTGTAACCCGACATTTCTGAGCTTTCCCACGTATTTATAAACGTTTCCAACCCGAATTTGTTGAATTGTTGTGGATTTTTTCCCGACAACTCAGAGGAGTTGGAAACCAAAACCTACAAAACCCACGTGCGACAAACAGGATGCTACATAATAATAATAAATACCAGGGGAAAAAAGCAGTCGGGTAAGAAAGCAAGATAGACTTACAACCCGATTTTCTAAGTAAATGAGGGCCAATAACTATAGTCTATAAAAATTAACCAGAGCAAAGGTTATTATGTAAGACATGACTCTCTATCAACAAGTCACAATGATATAATTCTCCACGCAAAACACATCATTGTTCATTCATCTAAATATGTCACATTGCAATATATTCAAGTTGTTAGTAGTAGTAGAAGTAATAGTAGTAGAAGTAATAGCAGTAGTAGTTGTAGTAGTAGTAGTAGTAGAAGTAGTAGTGTTTGTAGTAGTAGAAGTAATAGTAGTAGTAGTAGAAGTAATAGTAGTATCAGAAGTAGTAATAGTAGTAGTAGAAGAAGTAATAGTAGTAGCAGTAGTATTAGTAGAAGTAGTAGTGTGTGTAGTAGTAATAGTAGTAGAAGTAATAGTAGTAATAGTAGTAGAAGTAATAATAGTATCAGAAGTAGTAATAGTAGTAGTAGAAGTAATAGTAGTAGCAGTAGTAGTAGTAGAAGTAGTAGTGTGTGTAGTAGTAGTAGTAGTAGTAGTAGTAGAAGTAATAGTAGTAATAGATAGTAGAAGTAATAGTAGTAGAAGTAGTAGTAGTATCAGAAGTAGTAATAGTAGTAGTAAAAGTAGTAATAGTAGTAGTAGTAATAGTAGAAGTAATAGTTGTAGTAGTAGTAATAGTAGTAGAAGTAGTAGTAGGAGTAATAGTAGTACCAAAAGTAGTAATAGTAGTAGTAGTGGTAGTAGTAGTAGTAGTATAGTAGAAGTAGTAGTATCAGAAGTCAGAAGTAGTAATAGTAGTAGTAGAAGTAGTAGTAATAATAGAAGTAGTAATAGTAGTAGAAGTAGTAGGAGTAGTTGTAGTAGGAGTAGGAGGAGGAGTAATAATAGCAATAGTAGTAATAGTGATAGTAGTAGTAGTAGTTGTAATAGTAGTAATAGTAGTAGTAATAGTAGCTGCAATATTAGTAATAGTAGTAGTAATAGTAGCAGTAGTAATAGTAGTAATAGTAGTAGTAGTAATAGTAGTGAAGTAATAGTGGTAATAGTAGTAGTAGTAGTAATAGTAGCAATAGTAGTAGTAATAGTAGTAGTAGTAGTCGTGATAGTAGTAATAGTAGTAGTAGTAGTAATAGTAGTTGTGATAGTAGTAGTAGTAGTAATAGTAGTAGTAGTCGTGATACTAGTAATAGTAGTAGTTATAGTAGTAGAAATAACTAATGTCCACTTAGGGACAGAGGTGCCTTGTTAAAACATAACTTTTACTGATAGTAATTAAAATTAATGATAACCAACAAATAATAGTGCACAAAAGTGGTCAAAGAAAAAGAAAAAAAAACTGTTAAGTAACAGTAAATCTAGCCGTGTGTTCACACAGATTGTATAAAGTAAATAAGTACGCTCCTAGTTGTCATCACAGTAGAAAGTTGGTGATAGTATTGGGTACACCATACTCCACTGGCTGTTTAAAGCAGTGCTCGCTATTCACAAACAAGGAGTACTTAGTCCCTATTCCCAACGCGTTTCCATGCGGGCAATCAATGTAAATTGTTATTCCCCGCACTTCATCAGGACATATGGAATCTAGCATACAGATATTGGAGCGATAGCTTGAAAATATTAAAATTAAAAGGAGGGGCCCATCATTATATCAACAAGATATACAGTCGTGTATAGAAACATCAATGGGCAGGTTAGATCACCCTCATAGAGACAGATCCCCAAGCGAACTCATCTATCCAGCCATCTGATACTATAACCCCATGCTTCTGGGTAAAACAGACCTGTAGAGACAAAAAACAAACAGAGATCTCCCTTAGCAACCCTGGGTTCACTTACCCCGTGTCGCCCCTCAGGGAAATTAGAGGTATTTACTCACAGACTGCTGGATAGGTAGAAGAGACCCAGGTGAACTGGATACTGAAATAACAATATACCCGTGCTCAATTTATTTGTACACATAAACCGCAAATATTGCCTAAATAGTAAGGATTTAGTAAGGTAATCCTAAAGAACTTACATACCGTGTCGGCAAGCGAAGCAGTAAGCTGCCCCTGCAGTGGCAGGGGGTCCCGGAACGGTATCCAGGTTATGAGCGTGTTAGATGAACACTCCGGCATCTTACTAACACCGGCGCGCATCCTATTTACGTCATTGGAGGCCCGTCCCAATGACGCCGCGGCTGGGGGCGCAGCCTCCACATGGCGCCGGATAAATGAATGAAGTTAGTCCGGCCCATGATAGGTAAGACGGCGGATGCGATACCAGTTAACAGTATGAATGATGTTAGAACAATAGACTCCTGACTAAGGCTAAACATAGAGACATTCCAAAATAATGTATTAACAGCAAATTCACTATCTGCATATCTCGTCACTGCCGTATGCAGCATTAAGCCGCCTTAAACTTGCTCAGTTGCTATGAGAGGTGTGGCCGGGATTTGTTCCTGCCATCACCCCTAGCAACAACTATAAGAAAGGCATATATAACCCATAAAGGAATTTTTATCCAATGCTAGTAATGATGACCAGAAATTGGTTATGGACGGAGGTATGTAGGGGAGATCCGACGTGATTAACCCGTGAATCACGGTATCCAATAAAAACAGCATAATAACAGAGTACTAGATACAGATCCCACCGGTATTAGTGGGTTACATTAATGAACCATAGGGAAGGGGGGGGGGGGGGAGGGACAAAAAAATAAAATTAATGAATGATCCCCTGTACCTCCATATCACCTCACAGCTATATAGACACAAGGGTTAGATTGGAAAGCCGGTATCCCTCGATTGATCATGGAATCAGAATGTGTATAAATAGATACTCAAAAAGGAGAATCTTAAAAGCCCCTGTGACGTCCGAATCAGCAGTTGAAACTTCAGCATTACAATATGTTCAATATTTATAGGAGCAGAGGAAATTAATACATGGGGGGGGGAATTTATTGGGATCAAGGAATTTGGACCGGGTGCCCTAGAGGGTATGGGGACAGAGGGAGGATAGCAGGGGCCTAGGGAGTCCTAATAGTTCCCTGTAGAGTCCTATCCTGGGTTACCTAGCCCTAAGCAGCATGGACGCCCTAATAAGGGCGGTACCGGATAGATAGGAACCTCCTATGGTCGCCCTATAACACCCTGTCTAAAGGGTGGCCATCTAGACAAAGATCCACTGGGATCTCTCCTAACTGCCTCACAGAGCCACCCTGGGAATAGTGATCCGAACAAATCAACCCCCGTCTAGAAAATAGATCAAATAAAACATGTATAAGAAATTTGCTCATTGAGGCCCACAGGGTCCATCGTCTGTAACCTATAGATCCATCTCCATTCGCGTTGCAGTATGGATCTATCCCAGTCACCACCTCTTGGTGGTGGTTTAACCAACTCGATACCATAAACTTCATCTGTGACATGTCACCATTATGTACTGTATTTATGTGGGTAGCGACGGGGGTATTTCTGCTATTGCGAACGTCTCCCACATGCTCAAGTATCCGTCGTCGGAATTCTCGTATCGTCTTCCGTACATACCTCCTTCCGCAGTTACAGAGGGCCAAATAGATATCCCCCTTGGAACTGCAGTTTATGAAATGTTTAATGGGAATTGTAGCATCTGAGAGGGGGTCATCAATGTTTTTAGTTTTTAATATGTGACCACAGGCCCGCTGTGGTACTCATACCCAACCACGTTTGTGGAGCCATGGTTTGTAGGTGGCTATGTACTAGTCTGTCACTGATACTTTGCCCCTTATGATAGGTGATAAGTGGTCTGGATCCTACCACTTCCCTTAAATCTGTTATAGTAGTAGTAATAGTAGTAGTAGAAGTAATAGTAGTAGTAATAGTAGTAGTAATAGTAATAGTAGTAGTAATAGCAGTAGTAATAGTAGTAGTAGAAGTAATAGTAGTAGTAATAGCAGTAGTAGTAGTCGTAATAGTAGTAGTAGACATAATAGTAGTAGTAGTAATAGTAGTCGTAATAGTAGTAGTAATAGTAGTAGTAGAAGTAATAGTAGTAGAAGTAATAGTAGTAGTAATAGTAGTAGTAATATAGTAGTAGTAATAGTAGTAGTAGTAGTCATATCAATAGTAGTAATAGTAGTAGTAGTAGAGTAGTAGTAGAGTAGTAGTAATAGTAGAAGTAGTAATGGTAATAGTAGTAGTAGTAGAGTAATAATAGTAGTAGTAGTAATAGTAACAGTAATAGTAGTTGTAGTAGAATAGTAGTAGTACTAGTCGTAATCTTAGTAATAGTAGTAGTAGTCGTAATAGTAGTAATAGTAGTAGTAGTAATAGTAATAATAGTTACATAGTTACATAGTTAGTACGGTCGAAAAAAGACATATGTCCATCAAGTTCAACCAGGGAATTAAGGGGTAGGGGTGTGGCGCGATATTGGGGAAGGGATGGGATTTTATATTTCTTCATAAGCATTAATGTTATTTTGTTCCAGGAATGTATCTAATCCTGTTTTAATGCTGTTAATAGTTCCTGCTGTGACCAGTTCCTGAGGTAGACCGTTCCATAAATTCACAGTTCTCATGGTAAAGAAGGCGTGTCGCCCCTTTAGACTAAACCTTTTCTTCTCCAGACGGAGGGAGTGCCCCCTCGTCCTTTGGGGGGGTTTAACCTGGAACAGTTTTTCTCCATATTTTTTGTATGGGCCATTAATATTCTTATATACGTTTATCATATCCCCCTTAAACGTCTCTTCTCAAGACTAAACAATTGTAACTCCTTTAATCGCTCCTTATAGCTAAGATGTTCCATGCCCCATATTAGTTTAGTCGCACGTCTCTGCACCCTTTCCAACTCCGCAGTGTCCCTTTTATGGACAGGTGCCCAAAACTGAACAGCATATTCCAGGTGAGGCCGTACCAATGCTTTATAAAGGGGGAGTATTATGTCCCTGTCCCTTGAGTCCATGCCTCTTTTGATACATGACAATATCCTGCCGGCTTTGGAAGCAGCAGCCTGACATTGTGCTATTCTGTAGTCTGTGATCTACAAGTACACCCAGATCCTTCTCTACCAGTGACTCTGCCAGTTTAATCCCCCCTAAGACATACGATGCATGCAGGTTATTAGTACCCAGATGCATAACTTTACATTTATCCACATTGAACCTCATTTGCCAAGTGGATGCCCAGACACTTAGTCTATCCAAGTCATCTTGTAACTTATGCACATCCTCTATAGACTGTACCGTGCTACAAAGCTTGGTGTCATCTGCAAAGATAGAAACAGAGCTGTTAATACCATTCTCTATATCATTGATAAATAAATTAAACAGCAGCGGGCCCAGTACTGAACCTTGGGGTACACCACTAATAACCGGGGACCAATCAGAGTACGAATCATTGACCACCACTCTCTGGGTACGATCCATGAGCCAGTGTTCAATCCAGTTACAAACTAAAATTTCCAAACCCAAAGACCTTAACTTACCTGTCAGACGTCTATGAGGGACAGTATCAAACGCTTTAGCAAAATCCAGAAACACTATATCCACAGCCATTCCTCTATATACACAGCCCCCCTCTATATACACAGCCCCCCTCTATATCCACAGCCATTCCTCTGTCTAGGCTTCTACTCACCTCTTCATAAAAGCAAATTAAATTGGTTTGACAACTTCTATCCTTAGTAAACCCATGCTGGCTATCACTTATAATACAATTATCCCCTATGTATTCCTCTATGTACTCCCTTATAAGTCCTTCAAACAATTTACCCACAATGCACGTGAAACTTACCGGTCTATAGTTTCCTGGGGAAGCCCTAGAGCCCTTTTTGAAGATTGGCACCACATTAGCCTTGCGCCAGTCCCTTGGCACAATACCAGACACCAGAGAACCTCTAAATATCATGAACAGGGGTACAGATATTACTGAACTTACCTCTCTAAGAACTCTTGGGTGTAGTCCATCTGGCCCTGGAGATTTGCTTACATTTACTTTACTTAACTTACCTTGTATTATCTCTACATTAAGCCAGTTCAGTACATTACATGATGTGTTACCAGCACTGACCTGTACATGATGTGTTACCAGCACTGACCTGGCCAATGTCAGCTCCTTTTTCCATAGTGTATACAGAACTAAAGAACCCATTCAGTAGCTCCGCCTTCTCTTGATCGCCTGTGACAACCTCCCCATTATCATTATTAAGGTGTCCTACATGCTCTGTCCTTGTTTTTTTTGCATTTATATATCTAAAAAAATATATATATAATAGTAGAAGTAGAAGTAATAGTAGTAGAAGTAATAGTAGTAGAAGGAATAGTAATACTAATAGTAGTAGTAATAGTAGTAGTAGTAGTAGTAGTAAGTAATAGTAGTAGTATTAATAGTAATAGTAGTAATAATAGTAGTAGTAGAGTAGTAGTAGTAGAGTAATAGAAGTAGTAGTAATGGTAATAGTAGTAGTAGTAGTAGAGTAATAGTAATAGTAGTAGTAGTAATAGTAATAGTAGTAATAGTAGTAGTAGTAGTAGTAATAGTAGTAGCCATAATAGTAGTAATAGTAGTAGTAGTAGTAGTCGTAATGGTAGTAATAGTAGTAGTAATAGTAGTAGTAGTAGTCGTAATACTAGTAGTAGTAGTAATAGTAGTAGTAGAAGTAATAGTAGTAGAAGTAATAATAGTAGTAATAGTTGTAATAGTAGTAATAGTAATAGTAGAAGTAGTTATAGTAATAGTAGTACATAGTTACATAGTTACATAGTTACATAGTTAGTATGGTTGAAAAAAGACATACGTCCATCAAGTCCAACCAGGGGAAGTAGAATTAATAGTAGTAGTAATAGTAGTAATAGTTGTAATAGTAGTAGTAGTAATAGTAGTAGTAGTAGTAGAGTAGTAGTAGTAGAGTAGTATTAGTTATAGAAGTAGTAGCAATGTTTATAATAGTCGTAGTAGTAGAGTAATAGTAGTAGTAGGAATAGTATTAGTAATAGTATTAGTAGTTGTAATAGTAGTAATAGTAGTAGTAATAGAAGTAATAGTAGTAGTGATAGTAGAAGTAATAGTAGTAGAGGTAATAGTCGTAGTAGTATTAATAGTAGTAGTAATAGTAGTAGTAGTAATAGTAGTCGTAATAGTAGTAGTAATAGTAGTATTAATAGTAGTAGTAATAGTAGTAGTAGTAGTAATAGTAATAGTAGTAGTAGTAGTAGAGTAGTAGTAGAGTAGTAGTAATAATGGTAATAGTAGTAGTAGTAGTAGAGTAATAGTAGTTATAGTAGTAATAGTAGTAGTAGTAGTAGTAGTAATAGTAGTAGTCGTAATAGTAGTAATAGTAGTAGTCGTAATAGTAGTAATAGTAGTAGCAATAGTAATAGTATTAGTAGTAGAGTAGTAGTAGTAGTAGTAGTAGTAGAGTAGTAGTAGTAGAAGTAGTAGAGTAATAGTAGAGTAGTAGTAATAATGGTAATAGTAGTAGTAGTAGTAGAGTAATAGTAGTAGTAATAGTAGTTATAGTAGTAATAGTAGTAGTAGTAGTTGTAATAATAGTAATAGTAGCAAAAGTAGTAGTAGAATTAATAGTAGTAGTAATAGTAGTAATAGTTGTAATAGTAGTAGTAGTAATCGTAGTATTAGTAGTAGTAGTAATAGTAATAAATAGTAATAATAGTAATAATAGTAGTAGTAGAGTAGTAGTAGTAGTAGTAGTAGAGTAGTGTTAGCAGAGTAGTAGTAGTAATGGTAATAGTAGTAGTAGAGTAATAGTAGTAGTAATAGTAATAGTAGTAGTAATAGTAGTAGTAGTAGTCGTAATAGTAGTAATAGTAGTAGTAGTTATAGTAGTAATAGTAGTAGTAGCATTAGTAGCAATAGGAATAGTAGTAGTAGTCATAATAATAGTAGTAGTAGTAGTAATAGTAGTAGTAGAAGTAACAGTAGTAGTAATAGTAGTAGTAGTTGTAGTAATAGTAGTAGTAGCAGAGTAGTAGTAGTATAGTAGTAGTAATCGTAATAGTAGTAATAGTAGTAGTAGCAGAGGTAATAGTAATAGAGTAGTAGTAGTAATAGTAGTAGTAGTAGTCCTAATTTTTCATATATAGTCTTAAAGTATTCACATCTAGTTTCCCTATCTCAGTCACACATACACCAAGGTGGATTTCATAGGAAGCCATCACCTATCATTCTGGGCTGTGGCAGAAAAGCAGAAGCCCAGAAGAAACCCTTGGAGACATGAGAAGAATACACTGACCCCGTGCACCCAGCATCCCAAGGTTACTGTGCTAGCCGCGGATCCAGGGTGCTTCCCCCATTTTTAAACCAAACTAATCCTATAACAGTTTATACAAAATGAGCTATAATGAAAGAAATCAACGAATTACATGGAGAAGAACTCATATTCTTCTTTACTTAGGATTTTACGATTGCCTCCAGATGAATGGTCCCGATAAGCATCACATGGCAGTGTTTTAGGCCTCTGGCACACCCATTTTTCTTCATTCCGGGAATCATAATATTCACAGACGTCTTGTCCGGGGAGGTTAAAGTTACATTCTACCACTTCTACTGTCGCATTTTGCATAAAGTAGCCTTTGAAGAAAACCTGGGGCAAAGATAATGACAAAAAGGGACATGATATGGTTAAGAAATAACCTCTACAGCCGCGAGGTCTCATGTGACTCACAATGCCTTAATGCGCAACCCTCAGCTACTAGGACTAAAGCATGAGTATAATAAGTAGCTCCGTGGCCAGAAATACTGACCGCGGGCACACTCCTACCTCATCGCCCCGTGCTGTATCTGCCACGGGCAGCACTGCGGCTCGCGTTTCGGGCTGTGGCCGTACTCTCCCAACCGCGTTCCCGGCACCTCTTCTCTTTCTCATTGCCGGTGCATGCACCCACCTCCTAGGGCACGCATGCCGGCTCTTTGAGATCTAAAGGGCCAGCGCACAGATAATTTGTCTCTGTCGGGTGCTGGCCATATAAGTGTTCCACGCTTCCCATTGACCGCTGCTGGATCTTTGTGCCTCCTAGCCTAAGAGAAAGCATTTCCAAGTTGTTTCTGCCTTACCATGTTCCAGTACCGTTTGCTAAGTTTCCTGACCACCCATCTCGCCACCTGCCCTGACCTTCCTGCCAGTCCACTGACTGAGTTTCCCTTACCATCTCGCCTTACTTCGGCGGACACTGTGAGTCAGTTGTACCAGGGGTAACGGCCTGGGAGTCACATACCGCAGCAAGTCCATCCCACCTTGCGGCCAGCTCTGGTGAATACCAGCGACTTCTTAGACTCCACACCCTGGTGCAGCTTTCTTCAGTGATACAGCGGATTCACTACTCAAGCCGTTAAAATGGGGAACTCACATAAATTACCATGTACTGAATGGCTGACTTATCTGTTGTGGACTGGAGTGGACTAAGAGTCTCAGGGGACACATGATCTCCTGACGGGTGTTTTTTTTAAAGTGAGCTGGCTCTTTGCCACTTCTCTCTCACTCGCTGGGCTTGAAAAACAAGCCTCCTGCCATATACAGAAAGGCAGCACTGTATTTGCCATTAGGCACCAGTGGGTCTGTAACTTGCACGGCAGTGCTGAGGGGCGCAGTAATTGATTAAGTAAACCTACCTTTTACCACTACTCAATTAACCCATCTAATCCCCTAAAGCACCAGGGATCATGGCATTCATCTCATCCTCTATCTAAGATCAGTGTTTCAAACTAACACTCTACACTGCATTGCTTAAAGGGGTACTCTGCCCCTAGACATCTTATCCCCTATGCAAAGGACCCCCGCCATCTCGGCTGCGGCACCCCAGACATCCAATGCACGGAGCGAACTTCAGCGTGCTGGATGACTGACGATGCGGCCACGCCCCGCTAGTGATGTCACAGACCGACACCCTCAATGCAAGTCTATAGTAGGGGGCGTGGCAGCCGTCACACCCCCTCCCATAGGCTTGCATTGAGGGGGCGTGACCAGGACGTCACAAGCAGGCTTGGCCATGACTTCATGACTCTAAATGAATGCTGGCTGCAGCAGGGAGATCGTGGGGGGGGGGGGGTCTCCAGCGGCGGGAACCCTGTGATCGGACATCTTATTGCATGTCTAGGGGCGGAGTACCCCTTTAATAAATGCATCAGATGAACACAGTGCAAACACCCCCTAGAGAAGCAGCATTTACACTGGGAAAACTAAGTCACAGACCACAAGAAAGGTCATTGTGCATTGGTTATCCCCTTTCACCTCTGTACACTGGAAGTCTGTACACCAGGAACTGGATCACTTTACCTTGTCTGGCCGTGTGATCCTTTTCTCATGCAGAATGGCGATGGCTTCACTGGAGTGCATGAGCTTTATGGAGACCATGGTCTGCCCCGGCCACTGAAGAATAAAGGAGGCCGTGTAGGATCCATTGCGATGGTCGATCACAGATCCGCTCACACCAGCTTTAAGTCTTGGAGAATGAAGCTTGGCATGGAAATAATCTCCACCATATTTCTTAGCTCGACCTTTAAGGTCCTTGGCCATGACATGGACCTCCAACTTCTCCCCCACAACATAGGTGGAGCGAGGAAGGAGCAAGAAAAATATGGATTTCTCTGGATGGGTGGAAAATTCCAAACTTGTATTCGCTGGGGGCAGTGGCCATTCTGTCATCTTCAAGAGATTGTCAAGCTCCTCGTCCAGCTGGGTCGTCTTTGGCCATGTTGTCGTAGTTGGAGCTGCTAGTTTACCGCCCACCTTTATGGAAAGTTCCTTCAAGGTAAATCTGAAGATGAACTGAAGAATTGAACAATTGGGAACATTGGTAATGGTAAACTATATTAAGGAGAAAAGTGTTATGGGAATGCTTCATACAGATGGCAATGCCCAATTACTGAACCACACAGTACTGAACGACATGTACTACAGATTCCACATTTTTGATTGATGTGCCCAAGGGCTAAACAAAAGTTGTACTCCACCAAATAGGCCCATCCTCGTAGACGATCCCAAAAGTATACCTGGAATCAATTCAGGGCCATAGTCAATTTTAACCAGTATATCTGTTTATTTCCTTTAAGTCTCATGTGACTTAGCGTTTCAGGAGAATAGAATGTCCCTCTCTTTATGATCCCCCCATCAATTTTTTTGGGGAATAAAATGTTATAAAAAAGCAGCAATTTTGGACTTTTTATGTATTTTCCGTTTAACGACATTCACCGTACGGGATAATCAACATTAAATTTTAATAGTTTTGATATTTACGTACATGGCAATTCCAAATATGTTTATTAAAAAATGTTTTACACTTTTTGGGGGTAAAATGGGGAAAAAGGGACAATTTAAATTTTTATTGGGGGAGGGGATTTTTCTAATTTTTTTTACTTTTATTTTTCCCTTTTTTCACTTTTATTTTTACACTTTAATAGTCCCCATAGGAAACTATTTATAGCAATTATTTGATTTCTAATACGGTTTAGTGCTGTGCATAGGGCATGGCACGGATCAGTGTTATCGGCGATCTTCTGCTCTGGTCTACTCAATCACAGACCAGAGCAGAAGACACTGGGAGACAGACGGAGACAGGTGAGGGGACCTCCGTCTGCCATTACAGATGATCGGATCACCGTGGCAGCGCTGCGGGCGATCCGATTATGCATTTTTCTGACCGCACTCCCGCAGATGCCGTGATCTGTATTGACCACCGCATTTGAGAGGTTAATGGCAGACATCCGCGAGATCGCGGATATCGTCCATTACCGGCGGGTCCCTGGCTGCTATCAGCAGCCGGGAATTTCCGCGCATGACCCGAGCATTGCTCCGATGCTCACGGTCATGTACTGAACTTAAATGTATGTCCTGGTGCGTTAAGTACCACCTCACTAGGATGTACATTTACGTCCTGCATTGTTAAGGGGTTAAAAAAATTATAACTACATGCACCAAAATTAGAATGTTAAAAATTGTCATCTTCTGACCCCTATAACTTTTACATTTTTCTGCAAAGGGGGCTATATGAGGGCTATTTTTTTGTGTAGTGATCTGTAGTTAACAGTTTTGTTTTGATTGGAATTTTTGATCACTTTTTAACAATTTTTTTTTTTATGGTTTAACTAACCTTTTATTTAAATAGTTCCGACATTTACGCACGCGACGGTACCACATATGATTATGTTTATTTTTTATAACATTATTTTCTTTCAATGAATGGGAAAAGGGGGTGATTCAAACTTTCATTAGGGAAGGGGTTAATTCACTTTTATTAACTTTTTATTATACACTTTTTTACCTTTTTAGTCCCCATAGGGAGCTATACCATGCAATCTTGTACTTGCAAATACTGTTCATGCTTTGCCTCAGCATTAATCAGTGTTATCAGTGCCCGGCTGCTCCAGCTTGCCATGGCTGGCTGGAGCTTCAGAGCACTGATCGGACAGTGAGGATGCAGGTAAGGGTGCTGCCGCCATCCACTAAGCTGATTGGGACATCACAATTTCACTGCAATGGTCCTGGTAGGCTCCCCTGAGCTAGCCGGAACTGTTAACCCCGCATTCTGAGTCAGCAATCAACTTTAATTGTGGTTTTTAAAGGGTTAATTATGGGCATTGGCCCGATTGGGGTTGCCCGACATTATCCTGGCTACTGATAGCAACCGGGACCCACCAGGTATGAAACGTGCGTAACTCATGAGCACTGTTCAAACTCAGGTAACAGGACCAGGGCGTACAGGTACGCACTTGGTCCCAAAACATCAGGACTCAAGGGCATACCTGTAAGCCCTTAGTCCTTTATGTGCTAGGAATCCTATATGATACATGGTTATTATCTAATGATTTGATTTTGTGCATGCAGTTATATGATGACAAATACATAACACATAACTTCCTGCAGACCTCAATGGTGCCATACAGGACAGGTGAGGAGACTGCATAGGAACAAGGAGCTGTACAGATCAGATACATAACCTATAACTACCTAAAGACTTATGTGGTGTCATACAGGACAGGTGAGGACACTGCAGAAGATCCAGGAGCTGTACAGATCAGACACATGACCAATAACTGCCTGCAGACGTCTATGGCGCCATACAGGACAGGTAAGGACTGTCACGATGCCGGCTGGCAGGAGGTGGATCCTCTGTGCCAGAGAGGGATGGCGAGGACCGTGCTGGTGGACCGGTTCTAAGACACTACTGGTTTTCACCAGAGCCCGCCGCAAAGCGGGATGGTCTTGCTGCGGCGGTAGTGACCAGGTCGTATCCACTAGCAACGGCTCACCTCTCTGGCTGCTGAAGATAGGCGCGGTACAAGGGAGTAGACAGAAGCAAGGTCGGACGTAGCAGAAGGTCGGGGCAGGCAGCAAGGATCGTAGTCAGGGGCAACGGCAGGAGGTCTGGAACACAGGCTAGGAACACACAAGGAACGCTTTCACTGGCACGATGGCAACAAGATCCGGCAAGGAAGTGCATGGGAGGAGGTTAGATATAGTCAGGGACCAGGTGGGAGCCAATTAAGCTAATTGGGCCAGGCACCAATCATTGGTGCACTGGCCCTTTAAGTCTCAGGGAGCTGGCGCGCGCGCGCCCTAGAGAGCGGAGCCGCGCGCGCCAGCACACGACAGCAGGGGACGGGAACGGGTAAGTGACCTGGGATGCGATTCGCGAGCGGGCGCGTCCCGCTGTGCGAATCGCATCCCCAACGGCCATGACAGAGCAGCGCTCCCGGTCAGCGGGACTGACCGGGGAGCTGCAGGGAGAAAGACGCCGTGAGCGCTCCGGGGAGGAGCGGGGGCCCGGAGCGCTAGGCGTAACAGTACCCCCCCCCTTAGGTCTCCCCTTCTCTTTGTCCGGTAACTGCCTCCCCTGGGATGAGGACACCGGGAAAGGATGGAGGGATTCCTCAACGGCAGGCAGAACCGCAGGAGTAGGAATGGGGAGAGAGGGCAGAGGGCGAGACCTGGCACGGGGCAGTGTGACACCAGGACGAGGGCCATGAGGGGACACAGAGGCTTGCCTGATGGGACTGGGAGGGGGGGAGGGGCATTTCCTGTGGCAGGCAGAGTCCTTAATGACCTTAGGGGGACCGGATACAGGAGGAACCACAGGGTCACGGCAGGGAGTACTGGGAACCGGTTGAAGGCAGTCCTTGGAACAAGAGGGACCCCAACTCTTGATCTCCCCAGTGGACCAATCCAGGGTTGGGGAATGGTGTTGAAGCCAGGGTAGTCCAAGGAGAACTTCAGAAGTGCAATTAGGAAGGACAAAAAATACAATTTCCTCGTGATGAGGTCCGATGCACATTAGGAGGGGCTCCGTGCGGTAACGCACAGTGCAATCCAACCTGGCTCCGTTGACCGCGGAAATGTGGAGTGGCTTGACAAGACGGGTCACCGGAATGCGGAATTTATTCACTAAGGACTCCCGAATAAAATTCCCAGAAGCTCCAGAGTCCAGGCAGGCCACGGCTGAGAGGGGAGAGCTGGCTGAAGTAGAAATCCGAACAGGCACCGTGAGACGGGGAGAAGCCGACTTAGCATCAAGAGACGCCACACCCACGAGAGCTGGGTGCGAGCGTGCGTTTCCCAGACGTGGAGGACGGATTGGGCAATCCACCAAAAAATGTTCAGTACTGGCACAGTACAGACAAAGATTCTCTTCCTTACGGCGATTCCTCTCTTCCAGGGTCAGGCGAGACCGATCCACTTGCATGGCCTCCTCGGCGGGAGGCCTAGGCGCAGATTGCAGTGGAGACTGTGGGAGAGGTGTCCAGAGATCTAAGTCTTTTTCCTGGCGGAGCTCTTGATGCCTCTCAGAAAAACGCATGTCAATGCGAGTGGCTAGATGAATGAGTTCATGCAGGTTAGCAGGAGTCTCTCGTGCGGCCAGAACATCTTTAATGTTGCTGGATAGGCCTTTTTTAAAGGTCGCGCAGAGAGCCTCATTATTCCAGGATAGTTCAGAAGCAAGAGTACGGAATTGTATGGCGTACTCGCCAACGGAGGAATTACCCTGGACCAGGTTCAGCAGGGCAGTCTCAGCAGAAGAGGCTCGGGCAGGTTCCTCAAAGACACTTCGAATTTCCGAGAAGAAGGAGTGTACAGAGGCAGTGACGGGGTCATTGCGGTCCCAGAGCGGTGTGGCCCATGACAGGGCTTTTCCAGACAGAAGGCTGACTACGAAAGCCACCTTAGACCTTTCAGTAGGAAACTGGTCCGACATCATCTCCAAGTGCAGGGAACATTGCGAAAGAAAGCCACGGCAAAACTTAGAGTCCCCATTAAATTTGTCCGGCAAGGACAGGCGGAGGCTAGGAGCGGCCACTCGCCGCGGAAGGGGTGCAGGAGCTGGCGGAGGAGATGGTTGTTGCTGCTGTAGCTGTGACTGTACTTGCTGTAGTTGTGACTGGAGTTGCTGTGTCATGGTGGTCAAGTACGACAGCTGGTGATCTTGTTGCGCTATCTGTTGCGACTGCTGGGCGATCTGACGAGCTTGCTGGGCGACCAGCGTAGGGAGGTCAGCGACAACTGGCAGAGGAACTTCAGCGGGATCCATGGCCGGATCTACTGTCACGATGCCGGCTGGCAGGAGGTGGATCCTCTGTGCCAGAGAGGGATGGCGAGGACCGTGCTGGTGGACCGGTTCTAAGACACTACTGGTTTTCACCAGAGCCCGCCGCAAAGCGGGATGGTCTTGCTGCGGCGGTAGTGACCAGGTCGTATCCACTAGCAACGGCTCACCTCTCTGGCTGCTGAAGATAGGCGCGGTACAAGGGAGTAGACAGAAGCAAGGTCGGACGTAGCAGAAGGTCGGGGCAGGCAGCAAGGATCGTAGTCAGGGGCAACGGCAGGAGGTCTGGAACACAGGCTAGGAACACACAAGGAACGCTTTCACTGGCACGATGGCAACAAGATCCGGCAAGGAAGTGCATGGGAGGAGGTTAGATATAGTCAGGGACCAGGTGGGAGCCAATTAAGCTAATTGGGCCAGGCACCAATCATTGGTGCACTGGCCCTTTAAGTCTCAGGGAGCTGGCGCGCGCGCGCCCTAGAGAGCGGAGCCGCGCGCGCCAGCACACGACAGCAGGGGACGGGAACGGGTAAGTGACCTGGGATGCGATTCGCGAGCGGGCGCGTCCCGCTGTGCGAATCGCATCCCCAACGGCCATGACAGAGCAGCGCTCCCGGTCAGCGGGACTGACCGGGGAGCTGCAGGGAGAAAGACGCCGTGAGCGCTCCGGGGAGGAGCGGGGGCCCGGAGCGCTAGGCGTAACAAGGACACTGCAGAGGAGCCAGGATCTGCAATATTCCTCTAGTGCTACCTCAACCAACCAGGCTCTTACAGCTCACAGAACTCTGGTATCAATAAGTGCTTTAACTTAATTCAGAGTAATAAGCACTTCCTTCAGTCTGAGGAGGAGGGCGCTCACTTCAGTTCAGATGGCAGCTGCAGTGTAAGTCAGGCAGGGGGTGACATACAGTGCTTTCTCTTCCTGCCTGCTGTATCTGGAGCACAGACCCTGCAACACCCTGCCCAGCTGGGTGGCGATGTGTACAGTACTTTGTATAACCATAGTTTATTAGTTTAGTCTTGTCTGTACACATGTACTTTGTATAACCATAGTCTATTAGTTTAGTCTTGTCTGTACACATGTGCTTTGTATAACCATAGTCTATTAGTTTAGTCTTGTCTGTACACATGTGCTTTGTATAACCATAGTCTATTAGTTTAGTCTTGTCTGTACACATGTGCTTTGTATAACCATAGTCTATTAGTTTAGTCTTGTCTGTACACATGTACTTTGTATAACCATAGTCTATTAGTTTAGTCTTGTCTGTACACATGTGCTTTGTATATCCATGGTTTATTAGTTTAGTTTACTCTTGTCTGTACACATGTACTTTGTATAGCCATGGTTTCTTAGTTTAGTCTTGTCTGTACACATGTACTTTGTATAACCATAGTCTATTAGTTTAGTCTTGTCTGTACACATGTGCTTTGTATATCCATGGTTTATTAGTTTAGTTTACTCTTGTCTGTACACATGTACTTTGTATAGCCATGGTTTATTAGTTTAGATTAGTCTTGTCTGTACACATGTACTTTGTATAGCCATGGTTTCTTAGTTTAGTCTTGTCTGTACACATGTACTTTGTATAACCATAGTCTATTAGTTTAGTCTTGTCTGTACACATGTGCTTTGTATATCCATGGTTTATTAGTTTAGTCTTGTCTGTACACATGTGCTTTGTATATCCATGGTTTATTAGTTTAGTTTACTCTTGTCTGTACACATGTACTTTGTATAGCCATGGTTTATTAGTTTAGATTAGTCTTGTCTGTACACATGTACTTTGTATAGCCATGGTTTCTTAGTTTAGTCTTGTCTGTACACATGTGCTTTGTATAGCTATGGTTTATTAGTAGAGATGAGCGAATCGAATCTGACGAACCCGAATTCATTACAAATTTCGGGAAAAATTTGATTCTGATCAAATACGAACTTGGTCGCGATTCGATCGCACGAATCCCTTTATTAAACTCCATTTTCTTGCGTTCTAGGCTGTTTTAGACCTAAGATGGCGGCTCCACATGTCAGTACATGGGGCAAGGCACCATGGGAGGGCGGGAAGCTGGCAGAGGAATCAAGGAAGGCGAGCTGACCCTGAATCACATGTCAGATGCAGCCTATCAGTGTTCACTGACCGCTGTGATGTCACAGCCCTATATAATCGGCGGCCATCTTCCCTCTGGTCATATCTTCTCCACACAAGATAGGGAAAGGAAGTGACTGCCCGTCTGTGTGCTGATCGCATACAACGGCGTTATACAGCATATATGCAGCGGTGACATCAGCATTAGGGAAAGACACAGGGCACAGTGTTGCTGCAGTTCTGACCGAGAACGATTCTTGAAAAACCCTCTTATTCTCCTTACTCCATATAGCAGGCATAGAGGTGCTGCATAGCAGTCACCTGTGTCATAGATCTCACAGCTGTTTTACCTGTATGGAGCATCTAATCTCCTCTTTTTTCAGCCCAATTGAGTTTTTTCTGTTGCTCCACAAATCTGATTCTCACAATTGTGTGACAGAGAGCAATTTAGGGTTTAATCCCTGTAAAGAAAACATTTCTGTGGTGCTGCCCAGTTGGGTCCTGCTGCTGTTCAGAAATAAGTCATATTAGTGTGGACTTTAGTGCCTTTTTACCATTTTTCACCTGTTACTCTGTCTCTCTGCTAAATTCAGTGTTATACCACACGTTATACACCTGCCGGTGTATTAAAGAAAAAAAAAAGTTTTTCCTGCGTACAAATATGCTTTTTCAGTGGCCTTATCATTGCAAAGGGCCTACATACAAGCAAATAGCGTACCATATACCACCTTTTTTTCGGTGTCTGTGCTAAATTCAGTGTTATACCACACGTTATACACCTGCCGGTGTATTAAAGAAAAAAAAAGTTTTTCCTGCGTACAAATACGCTTAACAGTGCGCTCATCATTGCAAATGGCCTACATACAACAAAGGAGTGTACTATTTAGTAACTGTTATTCTGTCTAGGGCCTATATACTTTGAAGGGACAGCCGTAAGTAATCGCCTGCTGCTGTTCTATACCCTCATAAACGCACTAAGTATGTCAGGCAGGGAAGTGCCAGGACGTGCACAGAGAAGGGGCAGAGGCCTACATACGTCAGGCAGAGTTGGCAGCAGACTTGGGGCGAGTGGCAGCAGGAGTCGCAGCAATAGGCCTGAGCTCCCGTTAACACCCAGCGGTTGTGTCATCGACCCATCTCTCCTCGTCAATTGGTTTGCACACTCAACCCCAGCATAACAAGCGACATCTCACAACCCCAGTCAAGAGTCGATGGGTCCCTCAGACACAAACCTCAGTTGGCATGGCCCGGGAGCAGTCCCCGTAATCCTATTGCCTTTGTCCTATGCTGTTCCCTCTCCCAAAGAAGTATCTCATGCTTTGGGTTCAGCTCCACTATTTAGTGAGGACGATGTAATAGAGGACAGTCAGCAGCTAATGGGCAGCCAAGAAAGTGAGGAGACACGCGTTGCTTGCTCCGCAAGGCGGGCAAGTAGTGATGCGGAGAGTGACGTGGGAGGCGGTGTTTCAATTGCTCAGGGTCCTGAGGCAGACACTGTTGTGGAACACGAGGAGGACATCAGTGATGTGCACACATCTTTTGATGATGATGAAGCCGATCACAATTGGGAGCCGGGTGCAGAAGCCGGGACTTCATCATCATCAGGAGAAGAGATTTGCTCTTTGTCTATGAGGCAGCAAGGCGGTAGCACGGTTGGCAATCAGCGTGGTGGTGGCAGTAGTGGAAATTCAGGAGCCAAACGTGCCAGGGGGAGACCACCTGCTTCGCTGCAAGCTGCCATTCAGGGAGGTAGTGGAACAGGGGTTCCTGGAGACGGCGCCAATAGCAGTGAAATAGTGCGGACTGCGGGTGGGAAAATCAGCTACTCTGCGGTGTGGTTGCTCTTCATAAAGAATCCGGAGGACCTTAGCGTAGTCACATGCAAAATCTGTGGGCAGAAAGTGAAGCGTGGCCAGGGTCCCAATATCGGCACCACGGGCCTGCGTCAACACATGATTTACCACCATAAAGCGGCCTGGGATAACCGTGGCTCCGAGGTAGTGGTCCAGCCTGCTGCATCACCCAGTGGCCATTCGCTCCCTCCGTCATCCAGCCAAGGCTTCACCACCTCAGCCGAAGGGAGCATTGTGTCAAACCCTCCTTCTTGCGCTCCTGCTTCCTCCGCTCGTAGTCAGCCATTCCGCCAACAATCAATCGGCGAAGCCATGTCCAAGAGACAACAGTATGCGCCCACTCATCCAACGGCGCAGAAGTTGAATGTGCTCCTGTCCAAGTTGCTGGTGTTGCAGTCCCTCCCTTTCCAACTGGTGGACTCTCCAGCTTTCAGGCAATTGATGGCTTGTGCCGAGCAGAGGTGGAGAGTCCCAAGCCGTCATTTCTTTGCGAAGAAGGCAGTACCAGCCCTGCATAAGTTTGTACAAGAGAAGGTGGGCCAGTCCTTGAGCCTGTCGGTGTGTTCAAAAGTGCACGGCAGCGCCGACGTGTGGAGCTGTTACTACGGGCAGGGACAATACATGTCTTTTACGACCCACTGGGTAAATGTTGTTCCTGCACAGCCACAACAGCAACCTGGACAGGTCACACCGCTTCCTCCTCCACGCATTGGCTCCCAGGCAGTTGGTCCTTTTAGAGTGTGCGCCTCTTCCTCCTCCTCCCCCGTGTCCTCGGCCTCCACTGCACGTCCAAATCACGGTGGCCCTTCATCGTACCACGTGTGTAGGGCACAGCGGTGTCAAGCCATCCTTCACATGGTTTGCCTTGGCGAACGGAGTCATATAGGGGAGGAACTGCTAAAGTTCATTAGGGAAGAAATCCAAGTATGGCTTACTCCACGAAATCTGGAAATGGGAACCATGGTGACCGACAACGGGAAGAACATTGTGGCCGTGCTGCGACAAGGAAGTGTGAACCATTCTCCCTGCATGACACATGTGTTGAATCTGGTTGTCAAGAAGTTCATCAAGTCTTCACCCCATTTGCAAGACGTCCTGACAATGGCAAGGAAACTGTGCATGCACTTCAGCCACTCGTACACCGCCAAGCACACTTTGCTTGAGCTGCAGCGTCAGAACCATATCCCACAACATAGTCTCATTTGTGACGTTGCCACACGTTGGAGTTCCACCCTCCATATGTTGGACAGACTATACGAACAAAGAAAAGCCATCACGGATTTTTTGATGATACAAGCAGATAGGAGTACTCCCCTGTGTAACTTCAATGTGAACGAGTGGCAGCTCATACGTGACACCTGCCGTTTGCTGAGGCCCTTTGAGAAAGCCACATTTTTTTGTTAGTCGCTCGAATTACGCCATGAACGACGTAATTCCACTCCTACATTTACTCCAACAAATGATTGAAAACATGGCTGGTCACGGCAATGGAGACGTTGCGCCTAAATCAGAAGGCTACATTAGTCCTGTGGGGAATGAACTGGAGGAGGATGATGAGGGGCAGAGCGGAGCACAGTTTACGGTGGATGAGATGGCCGGTGTTTCTGGTCATTGGGCAGGAGAAGAGGAGCAGGAGCAGCAAGAGGAGCTGGAGGGTTATTACTAGGGAGGCGAGACAGAGGACCCAGACACACCGTGGTAGTATGCAGTGGAGATGGAGGCAGGTAGTCCCAGCGAGTCACTGTCACAAATGGCACGATGCATGCTGAGTTGCTTGCGTAGTGACCCCCGAATTATCAAAATTCGTCAGCGCGATGCCTTCTGGATCTCCACCTTATTAGACCCTCGCTACCGGCCCAGAATGGGGGCCTTTTTTACACCCACTGAGAGGGAGAACAAACTGACCTGCTTCAGGGAGCTTCTACGTAGTCGGTTGGCCGATGCCTATCGGCCACATGGTCCATCCACTCGCAGGTCTGACTCGGGGGGCCCTCTGCGCTCACCTTCCACTGCCACAGGTGCTGGGGAGGGGAGGGGTGGCAGGAGCAGTACCAGCTATATGGTTCTCACATATGGCTGGGGAGAGGGGGGCGGTGCTTAATCGCGGCGCCCACACTGAGCCGACTCTGGCTGACCAGAGTGAACCGCAGCCTCCAGTCGGCTGAGTTTTCGGCCGTATGCGGTTGGCCGACCTATAGACATGCATTGAATGCGGTTCCCGTATACTGCCGCGTGCGGGCGCCGCGATTAAGCCCCGCCCCCTCCATAAGCCTTATACGGGAACCGTATACTGAAAAACGTGGTTCACCGCAGTGTGAACCTAGATCAGTGTTTCCCAACCAGTGTGCCTCCAGCTGTTGCAAAACTACAACACCCAGCATGCCTGGACAGCCTAAAGCTGTCCAGGCATGCTGGGAGTTGTAGTTTTGCAACATCTGGAGGCACACTGGTTGGGAAACACTGACCTAGATATTGCCTGAATAACACAGCCTGGAGTTGGCTGATGCATGAGCACACAGTGTAGTTACACCCGCCGGGTGCTACCTATGAGAAACCTTAGGTACTTTAATTTTCCAAAATAGTTTTTTTTTTTTTTGGGGGGGGGATTGTGAAGCCCTAGTGCCACCCGCTATCCACAAATTTGAAATTCCCAGACCCAGGCCCCACCTCTGCGGCAAAAGTAACCCATATATTGCCTGAAGGACACAACCTGGAGTTGGTTGATGCACCAGTACACACCAGGGTTCACAATCCCCCCAAAATACAACACAATATGAGACATTTTTGAAAAACATTTTGTATAGCGGGTGCTACCTATGAGAAAATTCCAAATTCCCAGACCCAGGCCCCACCACAGCGGCATCAGTAACCCATATATTGGCTCAAGGACACAGCCTTGAGTTGGCTGATGCACCAGTACACACAGGGCTTTACAATCCCCCCCAAAATCAACAAAATTGTATAATAAAAAATTTTTTTTTATACCTTTGTGTAAGAACAAGCGCATATCCAACATTTCAGAAGACTCTATAATGCAGGACTGTGGACCACCCAAAGACATTCTTCTCAAAAATAATGAACCACACAATTTTAGAATTATTTTTTTAATAATTGAAATTCCTAGACCCAGGCCCCACCTCTGCTGCATCAGAAACCCATATATTGCCTAAAGGACACAGACTGGAGTTGACTGATGCACGAGTACACACCCGTTACCCAGGCTTCACAATCCACCCCACCCCCACCCCCCCAAAATCAACAAAATTGAATACATTTTTTTTTAAAGAATGTATACCTTTGTGTAAAAACAAGCGCATATACAGCAGTTCAGAAGACTCTATAATGCAGGACGATGGACCACCCAAAGACATTCTTCTCAAAAATAATAAACCACACAATGTTTGAAATAAAAAAAAAAAATTACACGTGTGTAAGCGCATCTGTCTCCAAAAGATCAGATCACCAAAGGAGTTTTTTTGCCAAAAATTAGTAAGCAGAGATAATTCCTCTCCGTATTTTTTTAATTTTAATTTTCATTAAAAAATCACACGCAGCAAGCGTTCCGTTGTGTAACGGTTAGCATTCTGCAAAATTTTATTTTATTACTGATAAAATTATCAGTAAATTTAAAAAGAACACTACCCAAGAGTGTTTAATTACCCCATACATTGCACCAGGAGCAGTCAGGAGTAGGCCTCAGCAGTACCCAAGAGGCTTTAATAACCCCTTACCTTGCCCGATCAATTGCGAGATCGAGCAATAACAGGTGTGTTATGGCCTCAGATGTCCTGGGCCGCACTAGCGCTCCACTAAACGGATTAGCGTGTCTCTATCTTTCACCGACAGGTGCGGGTAACCCACTACCTCTCTGAAAGGTAAGCTGCCTCGAAGCAGGTGGTCTCCCCCGAGCACGTTTGTCTCCTGAATTTCCACTACTGCCACACCACGCTGACTGCCAACCATACTACCGCCTTGCTGACTCTCTTTTCCTGATGATGATTAAGCCCCTTCTGCACCCGGCTCCCGTTGGCGGTAGGGATCATTTTTGCCAGGAAAAAAGAATCACAACTAAGTGGGGTCATAAGCTAGGGTTCATTAAGTCCCTGCCCCTTGTACACACCGCATGTCTCTACTAACAATTGGATGGTTTAGTGAGGTTCTCGGATCGGCCCAGGTGGGGTAGGAGAAGGACCTGGCAGAGCGCCGAGAATTTAACGATCATTGTTGAAATTTGCATTAAGCATTTATTTAGCTACTGCTAAACTTCAAAAAATTATAGGCCCAAGGCCAGAGGCACCAGGGAGGCAAGTAGCTCCTAAAAGACACAGAATGATTCTGGAGCAGTCATTTGCAGTACCCAAGAGGTTTTCATAACCCCTTACATTAAAAGATCAATGCTGACATTTGCATTAAGCATGCATTTAGCTACAGCTAAACTTCAAAAAATTATAGGCCCAAGGCCAGAAGCATCAGTTTTCCCCATATTAGGAGCATAATTGTCCCCCAGATTAGGCAGCATAGATGTCCCCAAGATAAGGGGCATACTTGTCTCCCAGATTAGGCAGCATAGATGTCACCCAGATTAGGCAGCATAGATGTCCCCAAGATTAGAGGCATACTTGTCTCCCAAATTAGGCAGCATAGTTGTCCCCCAGATTAGGCATCATAGATGTCCCCCAGATTAGGCAGCATAGATGTCCCCCAGATTAGGAGCATACTTGTCCCCCAGATTAGGCAGCATAGTTGTCCCCCAGAATAGGAGCATAGCTGTCCCCCAGATTAGAAGCATAGTTGTCCCCCAGATTAGGCAGCATAGAAGTCCCCCAGATTAGGAGCGTATTTATCCCCCAGATTAGGCAGCATAGATGTCCCCCAGATTAGGCAGCATAGATGTCCCCCAGATAAGGCAACATAGATGTCCCCCAGATTAGGAGCATACTTGTCCCCCAGAATAGGAGCATACTTGTCCCCCAGATTAGGCAGCATAGTTGTCAACCAGATTAGGAGCATAGCTGTCCACCAGATTAGGAGCATAGTTGTCCCCAAGATTAGGCAGCATAGAAGTCCCCCAGATTAGGAGCATACTTGTCCCCCAGATTGGGCAGCATAATTGTCCCCCCGATTAGGAGCATAGTTGTCCCCCAGATTAGGCAGCATAGATGTCCCTAAGATTAGGAGCATAGTTGTCCCCCCGAATTAGGCAGCATAGATGTCCCCCAGATTAGGCAGCATAGATGTCCCCCAGATTAGGAGCATACTTGTCCCCCAGATTAGGCAGCATAGATGTTCCCCAGATTAGGCAGCATAGATGTCCCCCAGATTAGAAGCATACTTGTCCCCCAGATTAGGCAGCATAGATGTCCCCCAGATTAGGCAGCATAGATGTCCCCCAGATTAGGAGCATACTTGTCCCCCAGATTAGGCAGCATAGATGTCCCCCAGATTAGGCAGCATAGATGTCCCCCAGATTAGGCAGCATAGATGTCCCCCAGATTAGGAGCATACTTTTCCCCCAGATAAGGCAGCATAGATGTCCCCCAGATAAGGCAGCATAGATGTCCCCCAGATTAGGAGCATACTTGTCCCCCAGATTAGGCAGCATAATTGTCCACCAGATTAGGAGCATAGTTGTCCCCCAGATTAGGCAGCATAGATGTCCCCCAGATTAGGAGCATAGCTGTCCCCCAGATTAGGAGCATAGCTGTCCCCCAGATTAGGAGCATAGTTGTCCCCCAGATTAGGAAACATAGATGTCCCCTAGATTAGGAGTTTAATTGTCCCCCAGATTAGGAGCATAGTTGTCCCCCAGATTAGGCAGCATAGATGTCCCCCAGATTAGGCAGCATAGATGTCCCCCAGATTAGGCAGCATAGATGTCCCCCAGATTACGCAGCATAGATGTCCCCCAGATTAGGCAGCATAGATGTCACCCAGATTAGGAGCATACTTATCCCCCAGATTAGGCAGCATAGATGTCCCCCAGATAAGGCAGCATAGATGTCCCCCAGATAAGGCAGCATAGATGTCCCGCAGATTAGGAGCATACTTGTCCCCCAGATTAGGCAGCATAGTTGTCCACCAGATTAGGAGCATATTTATCCCCCAGATTAGGCAGCATAGATGTCCCCCAGATAAGGCAGCATAGATGTCCCCCAGATAAGGCAGCATAGATGTCCCCCAGATTAGGAGCATACTTGTCCCCCAGATTAGGCAGCATAGTTGTCCCCCAGATTAGGCAGCATAGATGTCCCCCAGATTAGGAGCATAGCTGTCCCCCAGATTAGGAGCATAGTTGTCCCCCAGATTAGGCAGCATAGATGTCCCCCAGATTAGGAGTTTAGCTGTCCCCCAGATTAGGAGCATAGTTGTCCCCCAGATTAGGCAGCATAGATGTCCCCCAGATTAGGCAGCATAGATGTCCCCCAGATTAGGCAGCATAGATGTCCCCCAGATTAGGAGTTTAGCTGTCCCCCAGATTAGGAGCATAGTTGTCCCCCAGATTAGGCAGCATAGATGTCCCCCAGATTAGGCAGCATAGATGTCCCCCAGATTAGGCAGCATAGATGTCCCCCAGATTACGCAGCATAGATGTCCCCCAGATTAGGCAGCACAGATGTCACCCAGATTAGGAGCATACTTATCCCCCAGATTAGGCAGCATAGATGTCCCCCAGATAAGGCAGCATAGATGTCCCCCAGATAAGGCAGCATAGATGTCCCCCAGATTAGGAGCATACTTGTCCCCCAGATTAGGCAGCATAGTTGTCCACCAGATTAGGAGCATATTTATCCCCCAGATTAGGCAGCATAGATGTCCCCCAGATAAGGCAGCATAGATGTCCCCCAGATAAGGCAGCATAGATGTCCCCCAGATTAGGAGCATACTTGTCCCCCAGATTAGGCAGCATAGTTGTCCCCCAGATTAGGCAGCATAGATGTCCCCCAGATTAGGAGCATAGCTGTCCCCCAGATTAGGAGCATAGTTGTCCCCCAGATTAGGCAGCATAGATGTCCCCCAGATTAGGAGTTTAGCTGTCCCCCAGATTAGGAGCATAGTTGTCCCCCAGATTAGGCAGCATAGATGTCCCCCAGATTAGGCAGCATAGATTTCCCCCAGATTAGGCAGCATAGATGTCCCCCAGATTAGGCAGCATAGATGTCCCCCAGATTAGGACCATACTTATCCCCCAGATTAGGCAGCATAGATGTCCCCCAGATAAGGCAGTATAGATGTCCCCCAGATAAGGCAGCATAGATGTCCCCCAGATTAGGAGCATACTTGTCCCCCAGATTAGGCAGCATAGTTGTCCACCAGATTAGGAGCATAGATGTCCCCCAGATTAGGAGCATAGTGGTCCCCCAGATTAGGCAGCATAGATGTCCCCCAGATTAGGAGCTTAGTTGTCCCCCAGATTAGGAGCATAGTTGTCCCCCAGATTAGGCAGCATAGATGTCCCCCAGATCAGGCAGCATTGTTGCCCCCCAGATTAGGCAGCATAGATGTCCCCCAGATTAGGCAGCATAGATGTCCCCCAAATTAGGCAGCATTGATGTCCCCCAGATTAGGAGCATACTTGTCCCCCAGATTAGGCAGCATAATTGTCCCCCAGATTAGGAGCATAGCTGTCCCCCAGATTAGGAGCATAGTTGTCCCCCAGATTAGGCAGCATAGATGTCCCCCAGATTAGGAGCATACTTGTCCCCCAGATTGGGCAGCATAGATTTCCCCCAGATTAGGAGCATAGCTGTCCCCCAGATTAGGAGCATAGTTGTACCCCAGATAAGGCAAAATAGATGTCCCCCAGATTAGGCAGCATAGATGTCCCCCAGATTAGGCAGCATAGATGTCCCCCAGATTAGGAGCATACTTGTCCACCAAATTAGGCAGCATAGATGTCCCCCAGATTAGCAGCATACTTGTCCCCCAGATTAGGCAGCATAGATGTCCCCCAGATTAGGAAGCATAGATGTCCTCCGGATTAGGAGCATACTTGTCCCCCAGATAAGGCAGCATAGATGTCCCCCAGATTAGGAGCATAGCTGTCCCCCAGATTAGGAGCATAGCTGTCCCCCAGATTAGGAGCATAGTTGTCCCCCAGATTAGGCAACATAGATGTCCCCCAGATTAGGAGTTTAGTTGTCCCCCAGATTAGGAGCATAGTTGTCCCCCAGATTAGGCAGCATAGATGTCCCCCAGATTAGGCAGCATAGATGTCCCCCAGATTTGGAGCATACTTGTCCCCCAGATTAGGCAGCATAGATGTACCCCAGATTAGGCAGCATAGATGTCCCCCAGATTACACAGCATAGATGTCCCCCAGATTAGGCAGCATAGATGTCCCCCAGATTAGGAGCATACTTATCCCCCAGATTAGGCAGCATAGATGTCCCCCAGATAAGGCAGCATAGATGTCCCCCAGATAAGGCAGCATAGATGTCCCCCAGATTAGGAGCATACTTGTCCCCCAGATTAGGCAGCATAGTTGTCCACCAGATTAGGAGCATAGTTGTCCCCCAGATTAGGCAGCATAGATGTCCCCCAGATTAGGAGCATAGCTGTCCCCCAGATTAGGAGCATAGTTGTCCCCCAGATTAGGCAGCATAGATGTCCCCCAGATTAGGAGTTTAGCTGTCCCCCAGATTAGGAGCATAGTTGTCCCCCAGATTAGGCAGCATAGATGTCCACCAGATTAGGCAGCATAGATGTCCCCCAGATTAGGCAGCATAGATGTCCCCCAGATTAGGCAGCATAGATGTCCCCCAGATTAGGCAGCATAGATTTCCCCCAGATTAGGCAGCATAGATGTCCACAAGATTAGGCAGCATAGATGTCCCCCAGATTAGGAACATACTTGTCCCCCAGATTAGGCAGCATAGATGTCCCCCAGATTAGGACCATACTTATCCCCCAGATTAGGCAGCATAGATGTCCCCCAGATAAGGCAGTATAGATGTCCCCCAGATAAGGATCTTAGTTGTCCCCCAGATTAGGAGCATAGTTGTCCCCCAGATTAGGCAGCATAGATGTCCCCCAGATTAGGATCTTCGTTGTCCCACAGATTAGGAGCATAGTTGTCCCCCAGATTAGGCAGCATAGATGTCCCCCAGATCAGGCAGCATTGTTGCCCCCCAGATTAGGCAGCATAGATGTCCCCCAGATTAGGCAGCATAGATGTCCCCCAAATTAGGCAGCATAGATGTCCCCCAGATTAGGAGCATACTTGTCCCCCAGATTAGGCAGCATAATTGTCCCCCAGATTAGGAGCATAGCTGTCCCCCAGATTAGGAGCATAATTGTCCCCCAGATTAGGCAGCATAGATGTCCCCCAGATTAGGAGCATACTTGTCCCCCAGATTGGGCAGCATAGATTTACCCCAGATTAGGAGCATAGCTGTCCCCCAGATTAGGAGCATAGTTGTACCCCAAATAAGGCAAAATAGATGTCCCCCAGATTAGGCAGCATAGATGTCCCCCAGATTAGGCAGCATAGATGTCCCCCAGATTAGGAGCATACTTGTCCACCAAATTAGGCAGCATAGATGTCCCCCAGATTAGCAGCATACTTGTCCCCCAGATTAGGCAGCATAGATGTCCCCCAGATTAGGAAGCATAGATGTCCTCCGGATTAGGAGCATACTTGTCCCCCAGATAAGGCAGCATAGATGTCCCCCAGATTAGGAGCATAGCTGTCCCCCAGATTAGGAGCATAGCTGTCCCCCAGATTAGGAGCATAGTTGTCCCCCAGATTAGGCAACATAGATGTCCCCCAGATTAGGAGTTTAGTTGTCCCCCAGATTAGGAGCATAGTTGTCCCCCAGATTAGGCAGCATAGATGTCCCCCAGATTAGGCAGCATAGATGTCCCCCAGATTTGGAGCATACTTGTCCCCCAGATTAGGCAGCATAGATGTCCCCCAGATTAGGCAGCGTAGATGTCCCCCAGATTACGCAGCATAGATGTCCCCCAGATTAGGCAGCATAGATGTCCCCCAGATTAGGAGCATACTTATCCCCCAGATTAGGCAGCATAGATGTCCCCCAGATAAGGCAGCATAGATGTCCCCCAGATAAGGCAGTATAGATGTCCCCCAGATTAGGAGCATACTTGTCCCCCAGATTAGGCAGCATAGTTGTCCACCAGATTAGGAGCATAGTTGTCCCCCAGATTAGGCAGCATAGATGTCCCCCAGATTAGGAGCATAGCTGTCCCCCAGATTAGGAGCATAGTTGTCCCCCAGATTAGGCAGCATAGATGTCCCCCAGATTAGGAGTTTAGTTGTCCCCCAGATTAGGAGCATAGTTGTCCCCCAGATTAGGCAGCATAGATGTCCCCCAGATCAGGCAGCATTGTTGCCCCCCAGATTAGACAGCATAGATGTCCTCCAGATTAGGCAGCATAGATGTCCCCCAAATTAGGCAGCATAGATGTCCCCCAGATTAGGAGCATACTTGTCCCTCAGATTAGGCAGCATAATTGTCCCCCAGATTAGGAGCATAGTTGTCCCCCAGATTAGGCAGCATAGATGTCCCCCAGATTAGGAGCATACTTGTCCCCCAGATTGGGCAGCATAGATATCCCCCAGATTAGGAGCATAGCTGTCCCCCAGATTAGGAGCATAGTTGTACCCCAGATAAGGCAAAATAGATGTCCCCCAGATTAGGCAGCATAGATGTCCCCCAGATTAGGCAGCATAGATGTCCCCCAGATTAGGAGCATACTTGTCCACCAAATTAGGCAGCATAGATGTCCCCCAGATTAGCAGCATACTTGTCCCCCAGATTAGGCAGCATAGATGTCCCCCAGATTAGGAAGCATAGATGTCCTCCGGATTAGGAGCATACTTGTACCCCAGATAAGGCAACATAGATGTCCCCCAGATTAGGAGCATAGCTGTACCCCAGATTAGGAGCATAGCTGTCCCCCAGATAAGGAGCATAGTTGTCCCCCAGATTAGGCAACATAGATGTCCCCCAGATTAGGAGTTTAGTTGTCCCCCAGATTAGGAGCATAGTTTTCCCCCAGATTAGGCAGCATAGATGTCCCCCAGATTAGGCAGCATAGATGTCCCCCAGATTTGGAGCATACTTGTCACCCAGATTAGGCAGCATAGATGTCCCCCAGATTAGGCAGCATAGATGTCCCCCAAATTACGCAGCATAGATGTCCCCCAGATTAGGAGCATACTTGTCCCCCAGATTAGGCAGCATAGTTGTCCACCAGATTAGGAGCATAGTTGTCCCCCAGATTAGGCAGCATAGATGTCCTCCAGATTAGGAGCATAGCTGTCCCCCAGATTAGGAGCATAGTTGTCCCCCAGATTAGGCAGCATAGATGTCCCCCAGATTAGGAGTTTAGCTGTCCCCCAGATTAGGCAGCATAGATGTCCCCCAGATTAGGCAGCATAGATGTCCCCCAGATTAGGCAGCATAGATGTCCCCCAGATTAGGCAGCATAGATGTCCCCCAGATTAGGCAGCATAAATTTCCCCCAGATTAGGCAGCATATATGTCCCCCAGATTAGGAACATACTTGTCCCCCAGATTAGGCAGCATAGATGTCCCCCAGATTAGCAGCATACTTGTCCCCCAGAGTAGGCAGCATAGATGTCACCCAGATTAGGAAGCATAGATGTCCTCCGGATTAGGAGCATACTTGTACCCCAGATAAGGCAACATAGATGTCCCCCAGATTAGGAGCATAGCTGTACCCCAGATTAGGAGCATAGCTGTCCCCCAGATAAGGAGCATAGTTGTCCCCCAGATTAGGCAACATAGATGTCCCCCAGATTAGGAGTTTAGTTGTCCCCCAGATTAGGAGCATAGTTTTCCCCCAGATTAGGCAGCATAGATGTCCCCCAGATTAGGCAGCATAGATGTCCCCCAGATTTGGAGCATACTTGTCACCCAGATTAGGCAGCATAGATGTCCCCCAGATTAGGCAGCATAGATGTCCCCCAAATTACGCAGCATAGATGTCCCCCAGATTAGGAGCATACTTGTCCCCCAGATTAGGCAGCATAGTTGTCCACCAGATTAGGAGCATAGTTGTCCCCCAGATTAGGCAGCATAGATGTCCCCCAGATTAGGAGCATAGCTGTCCCCCAGATTAGGAGCATTGTCCCCCAGATTAGGCAGCATAGATGTCCCCCAGATTAGGAGTTTAGCTGTCCCCCAGATTAGGCAGCATAGATGTCCCCCAGATTAGGCAACATAGATGTCCCCCAGATTAGGCAGCATAGATGTCCCCCAGATTAGGCAGCATAGATGTCCCCCAGATTAGGCAGCATAGATTTCCCCCAGATTAGGCAGCATATATGTCCCCCAGATTAGGAACATACTTGTCCCCCAGATTAGGCAGCATAGATGTCCCCCAGATTAGCAGCATACTTGTCCCCCAGATTAGGCAGCATAGATTTCCCCCAGATTAGGAAGCATAGATGTCCTCCGGATTAGGAGCATACTTGTACCCCAGATAAGGCAACATAGATGTCCCCCAGATTAGGAGCATAGCTGTACCCAGATTAGGAGCATAGCTGTCCCCCAGATAAGGAGCATAGTTGTCCCCCAGATTAGGCAACATAGATGTCCCCCAGATTAGGAGTTTAGTTGTCCCCCAGATTAGGAGCATAGTTTTCCCCCAGATTAGGCAGCATAGATGTCCCCCAGATTAGGCAGCATAGATGTCCCCCAGATTTGGAGCATACTTGTCACCCAGATTAGGCAGCATAGATGTCCCCCAGATTAGGCAGCATAGATGTCCCCCAAATTACGCAGCATAGATGTCCCCCAGATTAGGAGCATACTTGTCCCCCAGATTAGGCAGCATAGTTGTCCACCAGTTTAGGAGCATAGTTGTCCCCCAGATTAGGCAGCATAGATGTCCCCCAGATTAGGAGCATAGCTGTCCCCCAGATTAGGAGCATAGTTGTCCCCCAGATTAGGCAGCATAGATGTCCCCCAGATTAGGAGTTTAGCTGTCCCCCAGATTAGGCAGCATAGATGTCCCCCAGATTAGGCAGCATAGATGTCCCCCAGATTAGGCAGCATAGATGTCCCCCAGATTAGGCAGCATAAATGTCCCCCAGATTAGGCAGCATAGATTTCCCCCAGATTAGGCAGCATATATGTCCCCCAGATTAGGAACATACTTGTCCCCCAGATTAGGCAGCATAGATGTCCCCCAGATTAGGACCATACTTATTCCCCAGATTAGGCAGCATAGATGTCCCCCAGATAAGGCAGTATAGATGTCCCCCAGATAAGGCAGCATAGATGTCTCCCAGATTAGGAGCATACTTGTCCCCCAGATTAGGCAGCATAGTTGTCCACCAGATTAGGAGCATAGTTGTCCCCCAGATTAGGCAGCATAGATGTCCCCCAGATTAGGAGCTTAGTTGTCCCCCAGATTAGGAGCATAGTTGTCCCCCAGATTAGGCAGCATAGATGTCCCCCAGATCAGGCAGCATTGTTGCCCCCCAGATTAGGCAGCATAGATGTCCCCCAGATTAGGCAGCATAGATGTCCCCCAAATTAGGCAGCATAGATGTCCGCCAGATTAGGAGCATACTTGTCCCCCAGATTAGGCAGCATAATTGTCCCCCAGATTAGGAGCATAGCTGTCCCCCAGATTAGGAGCATAGTTGTCCCCCAGATTAGGCAGCATAGATGTCCCCCAGATTAGGAGCATACTTGTCCCCCAGATTGGGCAGCATAGATTTCCCCCAGATTAGGAGCATAGCTGTCCCCCAGATTAGGAGCATAGTTGTACACCAGATAAGGCAAAATAGATGTCCCCCAGATTAGGCAGCATAGATGTCCCCCAGATTAGTCAGCATAGATGTCCCCCAGATTAGGCAGCATAGATGTCCCCCAGATTAGGAGCATACTTGTCCACCAAATTAGGCAGCATAGATGTCCCCCAGATTAGCAGCATACTTGTCCCCCAGATTAGGCAGCATAGATGTCCCCCAGATTAGGAAGCATAGATGTCCTCCGGATTAGGAGCATACTTGTCCCCCAGATAAGGCAGCATAGATGTCCTACAGATTAGGCAGCACAGATGTCCCCCAGTTTAGGAGCATAGTTCTCCCCCAGATTAGGAGCATAGTTGTCCCCCAGATTAGGCATCATAGATGTCCCCCAGATTAGGCAGCATAGATGTCCCCCAGATTAGGAGCATACTTGTCCCCCAGATTAGGCAGCATAGTTGTCCCCCAGATTAGGAGCATATCTGTCCCCCAGATTAGGAACATAGATGTCCCCCAGATTAGGCAGCATAGATGTCCCCCAGATTAGGCAGCATAGATGTCCCCCAGATTAGGAGAATACTTGTCCCCCAGATTAGGCAGCATAGATGTCCCCCAGATTAGGAGCATAGTTGTCCCCCAGATTAGGCAGCATAGATGTCCCCCAGATTAGGAGCATACTTGTCCCCCAGATTAGGCAGCATAGTTGTCCCCCGGATTAGGAGAATAGCTGTCCCCCAGATTAGGATCTTAGTTGTCCCCCAGATTAGGCAGCATAGTTGTCCTCCAGATTAGGAGCATAGTTGTCCCCCAGATTAGGCAGCATAGATTTCCCCCAGATTATGCAGCATAGATGTCCCCCAGATTAGGAGCATACTTGTCCCCCAGATTAGGAGCATACTTGTCCCCCAGATTAGGCAGCATAGTTGTCCACCAGATTAGGAGTATAGTTGTCCCCCAGATTAGGCAGTATAAATGTCCCCCAGATTAGGAGCTTAGTTGTCCCCCAGATTAGGAGCATAGTTGTCCCCCAGATTAGGCAGCATAGATGTCCCCCAGATCAGGCAGCATTGTTGCCCCCCAGATTAGGCAGCATAGATGTCCCCCAGATTAGGCAGCATAGATGTCCCCCAAATTAGGCAGCATAGATGTCCCCCAGATTAGGAGCATACTTGTCCCCCAGATTAGGCAGCATAATTGTCCCCCAGATTAGGAGCATAGCTGTCCCCCAGATTAGGAGCATAGTTGTCCCCCAGATTAGGCAGCATAGATGTCCCCCAGATTAGGAGCATACTTGTCCCCCAGATTGGGCAGCATAGATTTCCCCCAGATTAGGAGCATAGCTGTCCCCCAGATTAGGAGCATAGTTGTACCCCAGATAAGGCAAAATAGTTGTCCCCCAGATTAGGCAGCATAGATGTCCCCCAGATTAGGAGCATACTTGTCCACCAAATTAGGCAGCATAGATGTCCCCCAGATTAGCAGCATACTTGTCCCCCAGATTAGGCAGCATAGATGTCCCCCAGATTAGGAAGCATAGATGTCCTCCGGATTAGGAGCATACTTGTCCCCCAGATAAGGCAGCATAGATGTCCCACAGATTAGGCAGCACAGATGTCCCCCAGTTTAGGAGCATAGTTGTCCCCCAGATTAGGAGCATAGTTGTCCCCCAGATTAGGCATCATAGATGTCCCCCAGATTAGGCAGCATAGATGTCCCCCAGATTAGGAGCATACTTGTCCCCCAGATTAGGCAGCATAGTTGTCCCCCAGATTAGGAGCATATCTGTCCCCCAGATTAGGAACATAGATGTCCCCCAGATTAGGCAGCATAGATGTCCCCCAGATTAGGCAGCATAGATGTCCCCCAGATTAGGAGAATACTTGTCCCCCAGATTAGGCAGCATAGATGTCCCCCAGATTAGGAGCATAGTTGTCCCCCAAATTAGGCAGCATAGATGTCCCCCAGATTATGCAGCATAGATGTCCCCCAGATTAGGAGCATACTTGTCCCCCAGATTAGGCAGCATAGTTGTCCCCCGGATTAGGAGAATAGCTGTCCCCCAGATTAGGATCTTAGTTGTCCCCCAGATTAGGCAGCATAGTTGTCCTCCAGATTAGGAGCATAGTTGTCCCCCAGATTAGGCAGCATAGATGTCCCCCAGATTATGCAGCATAGATGTCCCCCAGATTAGGAGCATAGTTGTCCCCCAGATTAGGCAGCATAGATGTCCCCCAGATTAGGCAGCATAGATGTCCCCCAAATTAGGCAGCATAGATGTCCCCCAGATTAGGAGCATACTTGTCCCCCAGATTAGGCAGCATAATTGTCCCCCAGATTAGGAGCATAGCTGTCCCCCAGATTAGCAGCATAGTTGTCCCCCAGATTAGGAGCATACTTGTCCCCCAGATTGGGCAGCATAGTTGTCCCCCAGATTAGGAGCATAGCTGTCCCCCAGATTAGGCAGCATAGATGTTCCCCAGATTAGGCAGCATAGATGTCCCCCAGATTAGGAGCATACTTGTCCACCAGATTAGGCAGCATAGATGTCCCCCAGATTAGCAGCATACTTGTCCCCCAGATTAGGAGCATAGATGTCCCCCAGATTAGGCAGCATAGATGTCCTCCGGATTAGGAGCATACTTGTCCCCCAGATAAAGCAGCATATATGTCCCACAGATTAGGCAGCACAGATGTCCCCCAGTTTAGGAGCATAGTTGTCCCCCAGATTAGGGGCATAGTTGTCCCCCAGATTAGGAGCATACTTGTCCCCCAGATTAGGCAGCATAGTTGTCCCCCGGATTAGGAGAATAGCTGTCCCCCAGATTAGGATCTTAGTTGTCCCCCAGATTAGGCAGCATAGTTGTCCCCCAGATTAGGAGCATAGTTGTCCCCCAGATTAGGAAGCATAGATGTCCCCCAGATTAGGAGCATACTTGTCCCCCAGATTAGGCAGCATAGATGTCCCCCAGATAAGGCAGCATAGATGTCCCCAAGATTAGGAGATTACTTGTCCCCCAGATTACGCAGCATAGATGTCCCCCAGATTAGGCAGCATAGATGTCCCCCAGATTAGAAGCATACTTGTCCCCCAGATTAGACAGCATATATGTCCCCCAGATTAGGCAGCATACTTGTCCCCCAGATTAGGAGCATAGTTGTCCCCCAGATTAGGAGCATAGCTGTCCCCCAGATTAGTAGCATAGTTGTCCCCCAGACTAGGCAGCATAGATGTCCCCCAGATCAGGCAGCATTGTTGCCCCCCAGATTAGGCAGCATAGATGTCCCCCAGATTAGGCAGCATAGATGTCCCCCAGATTAGGCATCATAGATGTCCCCCAGATTAGGAGCATAGTTGTCCCCCAGATTAGGCAGCATAGTTGTCCCCCAGATTAGGAGCATAGCTGTCCCCCAAATTAGAAGCATAGTTGTCCCCCAGATAAGGCAGCATAGATGTCCCCCAGATTAGGCAGCATATATGTCCCCCAGATTAGGAGCATACTTGTCCCCCAGATTAGGCAGCATAGATGTCCCCCAGATTAGGCAACATAGATGTCCCCCAGATTAGCAGAATACTTGTCCCCCAGATTAGGCAGCATAATTGTCCCCCAGATTAGGAGCATAGCTGTCCCCCAGATTAGGAGCTTGGTTGTCCCCCAGATTAGGCAGCATAGATGTCCCCCAGATCAGGCAGCATTGTTGCCCCCCAGATTAGGCAGCATAGATGTCCCCCAGATTAGACAGCATAGATGTCCCCCAGATTAGGCAGCATAGATGTCCCCTAGATTAGGAGCATACTTGTCCCCCAGATTAGGCAGCATAGATGTCCCCCAGATTAGCAGCATACTTTTCCCCCATATTAGGCAGCATAGATGTCCCCCAGATTTGGCAGCATAGATTTCCCCCAGATTAGGAGCATACTTGTCCCCCAGATTAGGCAGCATAGATGTCTCACAGATTAGGCAGCATAGATGTCCCCCAGTTTATGAGCATAGTTGTCCCACAGATTAGGAGCATAGTTGTCCCCCAGATTAGGCATCATAGATGTCCCCCAGATTAGGCAGCATATATGTCCCCCAGATTAGGAGCATACTTGTCCCCCAGATTAGGCAGCATAGATGTCCCCCAGATTAGGAGCATAGTTGTCCCCCAGATTAGGCAGCAAAGATGTCCCCCAGATTAGGCAGCATAGATGTCCCACAGATTAGGAGCATACTTGTCCCCAAGATTAGAAGCATACTTGTCCCCCAGATTAGGCAGCATAGATGTCCCCCAGATTAGGAGCATAGTTGTCCCCCAGATTAGGCAGCAACGATGTCCCCCAGATTAGGCACCATAGATGTCCCCCAGATTAGGAGCATACTTGTCCCCCAGATTAGGAGCATACTTGTCCCCCAGATTAGGCAGCATAGTTGTCCCCCGGATTAGGAGCATAGCTGTCCCCCAGATTAGGCAGCATAGATGTCCCCCAGATTAGGCAGCATAGATGTCCCCCAGATTAGGCAGCATAGATGTCCACCAGATTAGGAGCATACTTGTCCCCCAGATTAGGCAGCATAGATGTCCCACAGATTAGGCAGCATAGATGTCCCCCAGATTAGGAGCATAGTTGTTCCCTAGGTTAGGAGAATAGTTGTCCCCCAGATTAGGCAGCATAGTTGTCCCCCGAATTAGGAGCATAGCTGTCCCCCAGATTTGGAGCATAGTTGTCCCCCAGATTAGGCAACATAGATGTCCGCCAGATTAGGAGCATACTTGTCCCCCAGATTAGGCAGCATAGATGTCCCACAGATTAGGCAGCATAGATGTCCCCCAGATTAGGAGCATAGTTGTCCCCCAGATTAGGAGCATAGTTGTTCCCCAGATTAGGAGCATAGTTGTCCCCCAGATTGGGCAGCATAGATGTCCCCCAGATTAGGCAGCATAGATGTCCCCCAGATTAGGCAGCATAGATGCCCCCAGATTAGGAGCATACTTGTCCCCCAGATTAGGCAGCATAGTTGTCCCCAGATTAGGAGCATAGCTGTCCCCCAGATTAGGAGCATAGCTGTCCCCCAGATTAAGAGCATAGTTGTCCCCCAGATTAGGCAGCATAGATGTCCCCCAGATTAGAAGCATACTTGTTCCCCAGATTAGGCAGCATGGTTGTCCCCCAGATTAGGCAGCATAGATGTCCCCCAGATTAGGAGCATACTTGTTCCCCAGATTAGGCAGCATAGTTGTCCCCCAGATTAGGAGCATAGCTGTCCCCCAGATTAGGAGCATAGTTGTCCCCCAGATAAGGCAGCATCGATGTCCCCCAGATTAGGCAGCATAGATGTCTCCCAGATTAGGAGCATACTTGTCCCCTATATAAGGCAGCATAGATGTCCCCCAGATAAGGCACCATAGATTACCCCAGATTAGGAGCATACTTGTCCCCCAGATTAGGCAGCATATATGTCCCCCAGATTAGTAGCATACTTGTCCCCCAGATTAGGCAGCATAAATGTCCCCCAGATTAGGCAGCATTGATGTCCCCCAGATTAGGAGCCTGCTTGTCCCCCAGATTAGGCAGCATAGATGTCCCACAGATTAGGCAGCATAGATGTCCCCCAGATTAGGAACATAGTTGTTCCCCAGATTAGGAGCATAGTTGTCCCCCAGATTAGGAGCATACTTGTCCCCCAGATTAGGCAGCATAGTTGTCCCCCAGATTAGGAGCATAGCTGTCCCCCAGATTAGGAGCAAAGTTGTCCCCCAGATTAGGCAGCATAGATGTCCCCCAGATTAGGCAGCATAGATGTACCCCAGATTAGGCAGCATAGATGTCCCCCAGATTAGGAGCATACTTGTCCCCCAGATTAGGCAGCATAGATGTCCCCCAGATTAGTAGCTTACTTGTCCCCCAGATTAGGCAGCGTAGATGTCCCCCAGATTAGGCAGCATAGATGTCCCCCAGATTAGGCAGCATAGATGTTCCCCAGATTAGGCAGCATAGATGTCCCCCAGATTGGGAGCATACTTGTCCCCCAGATTGGGAACATACTTGTCCCCCAGATTAGGCAGCATAGATGTCCCCCAGATTAGGAACATACTTGTCCCCCAGATTAGGCAGCATAGATGTCCCCCAGATTAGGAGCATACTTGTCCCCCAGTCAGCGCGGGCCGGTAAGAGCCAATCAAAGGGCCGTATATGGCAAGCGGGCCATACAATGCCCAGGTCTGCCCCAGTGGGTTTCATAACCAACCATCATTGAGAATTTTTTGTTGTAGGAGCATGGTCAATCTACTCCGAGCCATCTGGCATTGGTGGCTGGAAATCCTGGCTGATCCATCCCTGATTTATCTTGACAAACGTCAGTCTCTCCAAATTTTTAGTGGATAGACGAGTTCGCCTTGGGGTGATAATGGCCCCGGCCGCACTAAACACCCGCTCTGATGGCACACTACTGGCAAGGCAGGACAGCTTTTCCAGGGCAAACTCCGCTAGTTGTGGCCATAAATCAAGTTTGGCTGCCCGGAAGTCCAACGGATCTTCAATGGTTGTTTGCAGGGTCATGTCGAGGTAAGCCACCACCTGCTTGTTCAGGTCCTGCTCCATGTCTACCTGCTGCTGATGAGTTGCTTCACTATGCGGGTGAAGAAAGCTACTCATCAGCGACTGTAGACTCAGGCTGCTGATTGAGCTGGTACTGCTCCTCCCACCCCTCCCCTCCCCAGCAGCCATGGCAGTGGAAGGTGAGCACAGAGGAACCCCCCCCCCCGGAGTCAGACCTGCGAGTGGATGGACCATGTGGCCGATTACTGACTACGTAGAATCTCTCTGTAGTAGGTCAGTTTGTGCTCCCTCTCAGTGGGTGTAAAAAAGGCCCCCATTTTTGGGACGGTAGCTAGGGTCTAATAAGGTGGAGATCCAGAAGTCATCCCGCTGACGAATTTTGACAATTCGGGGGTCACTATGCAAGCAACTAAGCATGCATCGTGCCATTTGCGCCAGTGACTCGGAGGGACTACCTGCCTCCATCTCCACTGCATACTGCCACGGTGTGTCTGGGTCCTCTGTCTCGCCTTCCTCACAACCCTTCAGCTCCTCTGGCTGCTCCTGCTCCTCCTCTCCTGTCCGAAGACTAGAAACACCGGCCATCTCATCCAACCTAAACTGTGCTCCGCTCTGCCCCTCATCATCCTCATCCTCCAGTTCAGCCCCCACAGGGCTCATGTAGCCTTGAGATGTAGGCGCAACGTCTCCTTTGCCGTGACCAGCCATGGTTTCAATCATTTGTTGTAGGAAATGTAGGAGTGGAATTACGTCGTTCATGGTGTAATCCAGGCGACTCACAAATAATGTGGCTTCCTCAAAGGGCCTCAGCAAACGGCAGGTGTCACGTATGAGCTGCCACTGGTTCACATTGAAGTTACACAGGGGAGTACTCCTATCTGCTTGGATCATCAAGAAATCAGTGATGGCTTTTCTTTGTTTGTATAGTCTGTCCAACATATGGAGGGTGGAATTCCAATGTGTGGCAACGTCACAAATAAGACTATGTTGTGGGATACCGTTCTGACGCTGCAGCTCAAGGAAGGTGTGCTTGGCGGTGTACAAGTGACTGAAGTGCATGCACAGTTTCCTTGCCATTTTCAGGATGTTTTGCAAATGGGGGGAAGACTTGAGGAAGTGCTTGACAACCAGATTCAACACGTGTGCCATGCAGGGCGCATGTTTCACACTTTCTTGTCGCAGAGCGGACACAATGTTCTTCCCGTTGTCGGTCACCGTGATTCCCATTTCCGGATTTCGTGGAGTAAGCCATACACAGCTTTCTTTACGAATGAACTTTAGCAGTTCCTCCCCTGTGTGACTCTGTTCGCCAAGGCAAACCATGTGAAGAACAGCTTGACACCGCCGTGCCCTACACACATGGTACGATGAAGGGCCACCGAGACTTGGACATGCAGTGGAGGCCGAGAACACGGTTGAGGATGAGGAGGCGGCGTCGCACACTGTAACAGGACCAACTGCCTGTGAGCGAGAGCGTGGAGGAGGAAGCGGTGTGACCTGTCCAAGTTGCTGTTGTGGCTGTGCAGGAACCAAATTTACCCAATGAGCCGTAAAAGACAAGTATTGTCCCTGCCCGTAGTTACAGCTCCACACGTCGGCGCTGCCGTGCACTTTTGAACACACCGACAGGCTCAAGGACTGGCCCACCTTCTCTTGTACAAACTTATGCAGGGCTGGTACTGCCTTCTTCGCAAAGAAATGACGGCTTGGGACTCTCCACCTCGGCTCGGCACAAGCCATCAATTCTCTGAAAGGTGCAGAGTCTACCACTTGAAAAGGGAGGGACTGCAACACCAGCAACTTGGACAGGAGCACATTCAACTTCTGCGCCGTTAAATGAGTGGGTGCATACTGTTGTCTCTTGGACATGGCTTTGCCAATGGATTGTTGGCGGAATGGCTGACTAAAAGCGGGAAAAGCAGGAGCGACAGAAGGAGGGTTTGACACACAGCTCCCTTCGACTGAGGTGGTGGAGCCTTGGCTGGATGAAGGAGGGAGCGGATGGCCACTGGGTAATGCAGCAGGCTGGACCACTACATCGGAGCCACGGTTCTCCCAGGCCGCTTTATGGTGGCGAAGCATGTGTTGACGAAGGGCCGTGGTGCCGACATTGGGACCCTGGCCACGCTTCACCTTCTGCCGACAGATCTTGAATGTGGCTACGTGAACCTCCTCCGGATGCCTTATGAAAAACTTCCACACCTCCGATTTTCCCACCCGCAGTCTGCACTAATGGACTGCTACTGGCGCCGTCTCCAGGAACCCCTGTTCCACTACCTCCCAGAAAGGTAGGCTGCCGCGAAGCAGGTGGTCTCCCCCGGGCACGTTTGGCTCCTGAATTTCCACTCCTACCACCATGCTGACTGCCAACCGTGCTACCGCCTTGCTGCCACAAGGGAAACCTGCAACTCTCTTCTCCTGATGATGATGAAGCCCCTTCTGCACCCGGTTCCCAATTGCGATCGGCTTCATCATCATCATCAACAGTTGTGTGCACGTCACTGATGTCCTCCTCAGGTTCCCCAACAGTGTCTGCTTCAGGACCCTGAACACTTGCATCACCACCTCCCACGTCACTCTCTGCATCACTACTTGGCAGCATAGTGGAGCAAGCGCCGCATGTCTCCTCCCCTTCTTGGCTGGGCAGTAGCTGCTGACTGTCCTCTATTAGATCGTCCTCAGTAAATAGTGGAGCTGAACCCACAGCATAAGATACTTCTATAGGAGAGGGAACAGCATAGGACAAAGGCAATGGGAGGACACGGACTGCTCCCGGGCCATGCCAACATAGGGTTGTCTGAGGAACCCACCGACTGTTGACTGGGGGTGTCAGATGTCACTTGTGATGATGTGGATGAGTTTGTTAACCAATCCACGACGGCAGATGGGTTGCTGGTGGAGACACGACGGCTGGCTGATAAAGGGAGCTCAGGCCTCTCGCTGAGACTCCTGCTGCCACTCGCCCAAAGTCTGCTGCCAACTCTGCCTGAAGTATTTAGGCCTCTGCCAGTCCTCTGTGCACATCCTGGTACTTCTGTGCCTGACATACTTAGCGTGTTTATGAGGGTATTAAAATAGGCTACACTACTCTTTAAACAGTATTTGTCTAGATCAGCAGCAGGTGATTACTTACGGCTGTCCTTGAACAGTATGTAGGCCCTTGACAGATTAACAGGTACTAGATGGTACAATACTTGAATGTACCTATGCGGTATGCACTGATGAGGGCAGTAATATATCTAACTATTAGCAGAAAAAACTCAGTATTTTTGTAAAACACCAGCCGGTGGATGCTATGGTTTGGACTTTGATGGTATGGAGCACCTTGACAGATTAACAGGTACAAGATGGTACAATGCTTGGATGTACCTATGCGGTATGCACTGATGAGGGCAGTAATATATCTAAACTATTAGCAGAAAAAACTCTGTATTTTTGTAAAACACCAGCCGGTGGATACTATGGTTTGGACTTGACGGTATGGAGCACCTTGACAGATTAACAGTATATGCGCTTGTTCTTAAACAAAGGTACAAAAACAAAAAATGGCCGGTCAGGGCAATGGAGACATTGCGCCTACATCTCACGGCCACATGAGCCCTGTGGGTGCTTGTGACATTACGTCCTTTTTACCCACACGGCGGGGTCCGGCACACAAATTTTGATCTAAATAAAAAAAAATAAAAAAAAATTGACATTTCAATGGTCTCCTCATGCTTCAGCCCACTCCAGGCTGCGTCATTCAGTTAATATATAGGTAGCACCCGCTGTCCTAAATTTTCATAAAAAATTTTCGTAAAAAATGTTTGTCTTTTTTTCGTAGGGATTGTGAAGCTTTGGTGCGTACTCATGCATCAGCCAACTCCAGGCTGTGTCATTCAGGCAATATATGGTTTACTGATGGCGCTGCTGGGCCTGGGAATTTCAAATTTTCTCATAGGTAGCACCCGCTATCCAAAATCTTTTTCAAAACTTTCCAAAAATGTTGTGTTTTTTGGGGGGGATTGTGAAGCCCTATTGTGTACTCATGAATCAGCCAACTCCAGGCTGTGTCATTCAGCCAATATATGGTTTACTGATGCCCCTGCTGGGCCTGGGTCTGGGAATTTCAAATTTTCTCATAGGTACCCAAAATCTTTTTCAAATACTTCAAAAAATGTTGTGTTTTTTTGGGGGGATTGTGAAGCCCTGCTGTGTACTTGTGAATCAGCCAACTCCAGACTGTGTCAGTCAGGCAATATATGGTTTACTGATGCAGCTGTTGGGCCTGGGTCTGGGAATTTCAAATTTTTTCATAGGTAGCACCCGCTATCCAAAATCTTCGGTTTAAATTTCTTAATTCATCTTTTAAACTTAGGGATTGTGAAGGCCTAGTGCCTACTTATGCTGCTGGCAACTCCAGGCTGTGCCATTCATCCACTATATGGTCTCCTCATGCTGCCAACACCTCTACACTGTGTCATTCAGCCACTATATGGTCTCCTCATGCTGCCAACACCTCCACACTGTGTCATTCAGCCACTATATGGTCTCCGCATGCTTCAGCTTCATCCAAGCTGTGTCATTCAGCCACTATATGGTGTCCTCATGCTGCCAACACCTCCATGCTGTGTCATTCAGCCACTATATGGTCTCCTCATGCTGCCAACACCTCCACACTGTGTCATTCAGCCACTATATGGTGTCCTCATGCTGCCAACGCATTCACGATGTATCATTCAGCCACTACATGGTGTCCTCATGCTGCCAACACCTCCACGCTGTGTCATTCAGCCACTATATGGTGTCCTCATGCTGCCAACACCACCACACTGTGCCATTCAGCCACTATATGGTCTCCTCATGCTGACAACCTGTCCATGCTGTGTCATTCAGCCACTATATGGTGTCCTCATGCTTCAGCTTCATCCAAGCTGTATCATTCAGCCACTATATGGTGTCCTCATGCTGCCAACACCTCCACACTGTGCCATTCAGCCAGTATATGGTGTCCTCATGTTGCCAACATCTCCACGCTGTGCCATTCAGCCACTATATGGTGTCCTCATGCTTCCGCTTCATCCAAGCTGTTTCATTCAGCCACTATATGGTCTCCTCATGCTGCCAACACCTCCACGCTGTGCCATTCAGCCACTGTATGGTCTCCTCATGCTGACAACCTGTCCATGCTGTGTCATTCAGCCACTATATGGTGTCCTCATGCTTCAGCTTCATCCAAGCTGTATCATTCAGCCACTATATGGTGTCCTCATGCTGCCAACACCTCCACACTGTGCCATTCAGCCAGTATATGGTGTCCTCATGTTGCCAACATCTCCACGCTGTGCCATTCAGCCACTATATGGTGTCCTCATGCTTCCGCTTCATCCAAGCTGTTTCATTCAGCCACTATATGGTCTCCTCATGCTGCCAACACCTCCACGCTGTGCCATTCAGCCACTGTATGGTCTCCTCATGCTGAAAACCTGTCCATGCTGTGTCATTCAGCCACTATATGGTCTCCTCATGCTGCCAACACCTCCACACTATGTCATTCAGTCACTATATGGTCTCCTGACACTGATGCCACCACCAGGCTCTGTCATTGTGTTGCTGTGTGGCAGTGATTCTATGAGCGATGCCGGTAATCTGCATGTTATTCTGAATAACAGTATTATTTTACTAACCCAGCACACTCCATATGCGTTTTAGAACACAGCAAAGTGTTCTATACCCCTATAGAGGCTGTATGTAGGCTAGAAATAGCCTTTTTTAATAGTGATTCACTGCGAAAAAATTTGAAACGAAACAAACTTTTTCGGAAAATTTGGCGAATCGGCCGAATCGAATTTTTGAAAAGTTCGCTCATCTCTAGATGCTATATATATAATGTGAGGGGTGGACTCACTTATGGGATATACTGTATATAATGTGAGGGGTGGACTCACTTATGGGAGATACTATATATATAATGTGAGGGGTGGACTCACTTATGGGAGATACTGTATATAATGTGAGGGGTGGAATCACTTATGGGAGATACTGTATATATAATGTGAGGGGTGGACTCACTTATGGGATATACTGTATATATAATGTGAGGGGTGGACTCACTTATGGGATATACTGTATATATAATGTGAGGGGTGGACTCACTTATGGGAGATACTATATATATAATGTGAGGGGTGGAGTCACTTATGGGTTATACTGTATATAATGTGAGGAGTGGAGTCACTTATGGGAGATACTGTATATAATGTGAGGGGTGGAGTCACTTATGGGAGATACTGTATATAATGTGAGGGGTGGAGTCACTTATGGGATATACTGTATATATAATGTGAGGGGTGGACTCACTTATGGGATATACTGTATATAATGTGAGGGGTGGACTCACTTATGGGAGATACTGTATATATAATGTGAGGGGTGGGCTCACTTATGGGAGATACTGTATATATAATGTGAGGGGTGGACTCACTTATGGGATATACTGTATACATAATGTGAGGGGTGGAGTCACTCATGGGATATACTGTATATATAATGTGAGGGGTGGACTCACTTATGGGATATACTGTATATATAATGTGAGGGGTGGACTCACTTATGGGAGATACTGTATATATAATGTGAGGGGTGGGCTCACTTATGGGAGATACTGTATATATAATGTGAGGGGTGGACTCACTTATGGGATATACTGTATATATAATGTGAGGGGTGGAGTCACTCATGGGATATACTGTATATATAATGTGAGGGGTGGACTCACTTATGGGATATACTGTATATATAATGTGAGGGGTGGACTCACTTATGGGAGATACTGTATATATAATGTGAGGGGTGGAGTCACTTATGGTAGATACTGTATATATAATGTGAGGGGTGGAGTCACTTATGGGAGATACTGTATATATAATGTGAGGGGTGGACTCACTTACAGTATATACTGTATATATAATGTGAGGGGTGGACTCACTTACAGTATATACTGTATATAATGTGAGGGGTGGACTCGTGGAAGATGGAAGATTATATATATAGGATAAAACAATGCATTACAGATAATATTTGGTTGCACAGTTACCCACATCCTGCACATTAGTCTCACACTGGTGGAATAGTATACTTAGTATACAGAGCAGGTGACTGACCAGCCAACATGAATATTTATATATATATATTTATATACAGTATATATAGGACTTACCCCTATAAGAAGAGAAACTGTGCACAGTGCAGCGAAGCAGCTCCTCAGACTCCTCATTGTCCTTATGTGACTGGCGTCTGCTGTGATCTCAGTCCCTTATCCCCTCCGCCTCTTCCCTCAGAATATTGTACCTTACAGAAACAAAACAAATCTAGAAGAACCTGTAGAGGAATGACGACAGGAACGTGAGCATAGAGAAGATAGCTAAACACACTGGGAAGGTCATTCTGTAATGTCCACCTGATCCACGTATTGCTTTGTGCTTTCTGTTGTCTGACCATAGATGAAGACATTCTACATCTCTCTGTTATCAGCCATTACTCTATGGGCAGAACAATACAAAGTATCCTGCACTCACCGCTAAGCAGGAGACTCGAAGCTCCTATATGGAGGGCATTGGGGGACCAGGACTGCAGACTTGCGTGGGTGCTCAGATGCGACTGCCGGCGGCTTCGCATAGAATACACTTCTTCCGGCCTGAGGCCGGCGGCTTTCCATAGGATAGGCTTCTTCCGGCCTGAGGCCGGCAGCTTCGCATAGGATATGCTTCTTCCGGCCTGAGGCCGGCGGCTTCACATAGGATATGCTTCTTCCGGCCTGAGGTCGGCGGTTTCGCATAGGATAAGCTTCTTCTGGCCTGGGGCGGGCGGCTTCGGATAGGATATGCTTCTTCCGGCCTGAGGTCGGCGGTTTCGCATAGGATAAGCTTCTTCTGGCCTGGGGCGGGCGGCTTCGGATAGGATATGCTTCTTCCGGCCTGAGGTCGGCGGTTTCGCATTGGATAAGCTTCTTCCGGCCTGGGTCGGGCGGCTTCGGATAGGATACGATTCTTCTGGCCTGAGGTCGGCGGTTTTGCATAGGATATGCTTCTTCCGGCCTGGGGCGGGCGGCTTCGGATAGGATACGATTCTTCTGGCCTGAGGCCGGCGGCTTCGCATAGGATATGCTTCTTCCGGCCTGAGGTCGGCGGTTTCGCATAGGATATGCTTCTTCCGGCCTGGGGTGGGCGGCTTCGGATAGGATACGATTCTTCTGGTCTGAGGTTAGCGGTTTCGCATAGGATATGCTTCTTTCGGCCTGAGGCCGGCGATTTTGTGTGGGATATGCTTCTTCCGGCCTGAGGTCGGCGGTTTAGTGTAGGATACGCTTCTTCCAGCCTGAGGCCGGCGGCTTCGCATAGGATATGCTTCTTCCACCCTGAGGCCGGCGATTCCGCATAGGATATACTTCTTTCGGCCTGAGGCCGGCGGTTTCGTGCAGGATACGCTTCTTCCGGCCTGAGGTCGACGATTGCGCGTAGTGTACGCTTCTTCCAGGCTCATACCGCCGGCAGTCGCTGGAAGAGCACCCAAACAAGTCTGCAGTCCTGGTCCTCTGATGCCCTCCATATAGGAGCTTCGAGTCAACTGCGTAGCGGTGAGTGCAGGATACTTTGTATTGCTTTGCTATACTATACTTTCTGAGGTCTATCCTGTAACATGTCCTAGCACCGCCGGAGACTCATAGTGTGAGTTAAAACTACTGCCATGCCGTTCACCATGTTTCCATAACTAATGAATTAGAGAAGTCTGGTGGTGCCATCCCTGATTCTGTTTTTGACACGACAGTACAGGCAGAGACTGACTGTAGGTGAACTCAGTCCCTGGTCAATGAAAGGACAGGAGAATCCGACTGACAGATGAATACAAAGTATTATGTACACAAGCTATTGCCCCTTGGTATCAGCCCGACTCTGGTGACCCCGGGCTGTGACACAATAAAGGGACAGTTATATCTAGTGCTCAGCTAGACATGCTGGCCATGAGCACTCCCCTGCTCCATCCACCCCTGCCGGCAGGGACAAGATTTGCATCGCGGGACGCACACGCATGCGAATCTCAGTCCGTCACTCACCTTCCCTGGCTCCTGTCCCTTCTGTGCTCTCGCATCGCCGGCATGCGTGTCCCCGCCTCCTAGGGCGTGCGCACCGATTCTCTAAGATTTAAAGGGCATATGCGCTCTTGCTTATGATTTTCACCTGTACCTCCCTTATAAGTATATGCACCTCCCACTATTCCTTGCCAGATCTTTGTGTGCCCTGTGCCCAAGAGAAAGTGTACTTTATATAGCCCTACACGTGTTTCTGACCTATCGGCTCTGTGACCTGACCTTGCTCCTGTGCCGCCTGCCTTCTGACCTCCTGCTACGCTCATGACCACGCACCTGTGATGCCTGTCCTGACCTTCTGCTATCCTGACTACCAGTTGCCCTCCTGTGCTATGTTTCATCTCAGAAACCTGTGGGGTCGAGTCGTACCAGGGGTAGTGACCTGGGTGCCGCCTGCCACAGCAAATCCATGCCGTTTTGCGGCGGGCTCTGGTGAAAACCAGCAGCACCTTAGACTCCGCTCCTTGGTACAGCCCACGTCATCTTCCACACAGGTCCAGCGCATCCACTATTGCCGTGAGTGTTACAGGGCCCCAGAGCCCTAGAGGAAGACAATCACTCTTGAAGGTGACTTTGGAACGATCACCTGTCACTAGGGTCTATGGGGGACATTTACTTAGATATGTGTGATGTAGTTCATTTCTTTTGTTCTTCTTTTTGCATTCTTTAGTTCTACTTTTTTTGCATGACAAATTTATTAAATGGTCGTGGGGCATGTGATGAATTTTTTTGGAGGATACACATTTTCTAAAATTTCATTCTTCACATACACCAAAAAGCTACGCTAAGTCTGGGCTGGTGTAATTTAGAGACTTTTCAGTGGTTTTGTGCCTTTTTTTGTGCCTTTTCACGGAAAGTCTCAGTTGATGAATTCATTATCACTGCATGAGACAAACCTCAACAGCTGATCTGTACACACACAAAAAAAGTGTAAATCGAAAAGGTGCAAAAAAAAAAGCCTGAGGTGCAGCGCTGCGTCAAAATAGAGACAAATCTACACACAAAAACAGGACTAAAGACAATGATAAATGCCCCCATATCTTCTTATAGGAGGAAATTCTTTTCTTTTTGTAACACAGAGCTCTCTGCAGACATCACGAGCACAGTGCTCTCTGCTAACATCTCTGTCCATTTTAGGAACTGTCCAGAGCAGCATATGTTTTCTATGGGGATTTTCTCCTACTCTGGACATTTCTTAAAATGGACAGAGATGTCATCAGAGAGCATTGTGCTCGTGATGTCAGTAGAGAGCTCTGTGTTCCAAAAAGAAAATAATTTCTTCTGTAGTATTCAGCAGCTAATAAGTACTGGAAGGATTAAGATTTTTTTAATAGAAGTAATTTCCAAATCTATTTACCTTTCTGGCACCAGTTGCAAAAAAAAAAAAAAAGTTTTCCACTGGAGTACCCCTTTAACCCCTTAAGGACGGAGCCCATTTTCACCTCTAGGACGAAGCCCTTTTTTGCAAATCTGACCACTGTCACTTTAAACATTAATAACTATGGAATGCTTTTAGTTATCATTCTGATTCTGAGATTGTTTTTTCGTGACATATTCTACTTTAACATAGTGGTAAAATTTTATGGTAACTTGCATCCTTTCTTGGTGAAAAATCCCAAAATTTTATGAAAAAATTTAAAATTTAGCATTTTTCTAACTTTGAAGCTCTCTGCTTGTAAGGAAAATGGATATTCCAAAAAATGTTTTTTTTTGTTCACATATACAATATGTCTACTTTATGTTTGCATCATAAAATTGACGAGTTTTTACTTTTGGAAGACACCAGAGGCTTCAAAGTTCAGCAGCAATTTTCCAATTTTCCACAAAATTTTCAAACTCGCAATTTTTCAGGGACCAGTTCAGGTTTGAAGTGGATTTGAAGGGTCTTCATATTAGAAATACCCCATAAATGACCTCATTATAAAAACTGCACCCCCCAAAGTATTCAAAATGACATTCAGTAAATGTTTTAACCCTTTAGGTGTTTCACAGGAAAAGCAGCAAAGTGAAGGAGAAAAATTTAAAATCTTCATTTTTTACACTCGCATGTTCTTGTAGACCCAATTTTTTTAATTTTTACAAGGGGTAAAAGGAGAAAATGTATACTTATATTTGTAGCCCAATTTTTCTCGAGTAAGCACATACCTCATATGTCTATGTAAAGTGTTCGGCGGGCGCAGTAGAGGGCTCAGAAGCGAAGGAGCGACAAGGGGATTTTAGAACGTTTTTCTGAAATGGTTTTTGGGGGGCATGTCGCATTTAGGAAGCCCCTATGGTGCCAGAACAGCAAAAAAAAACACATGGCATACCATTTTGGAAACTAGACCCCTTGAGGAACATAACAAGGAATAAAGTGAGCCTTAATACCCCACAGGTGTTTCACGACTTTTGCATATGTAAAAAAAAAAAAAAAAAAATTTCACTAAAATGTTGGTTTTCCCCCAAATTTCACATTTTTTAAAGGGTTAATAGCAGAAAAGACCCCCCAAAATTTGTAACCCCATCTCTTCTGAGTATGGAGGTACCCCATAAGTGGACCTGAAGTGCACTGCGGACGAACTACAATGCTCAGAAGAGAAGGCGTCATATTTGGCTTTTTGAGAGCAAATTTTGCTCGGGGGGCATGTCGCATTTAGGAAGCCCCTATGGTGCCAGGACAGCAAAATAACCCCCACATGGCATACCATTTTGGAAACTAGACCCCTTGAGGAACGTAACAAGGGGTACAGTGTGCATTTACCCCCCACTGGTGTCTGACAGATCTTTGGAACAGTGGGCTGTGCAAAATTTTTCATTTTCACGGACCACTGTTCCAAAGATCCGTCAGACACCTGTGGGGTGTAAATTCTCACTGCACCCCTTATTACATTCCGTGAGGGGTGTAGCTTCCAAAATGGGGTCACATGTGGGTGTGGTTTTTTTTTGCGTTTGTCAGAACCGCTGTAACAATCAGCCACCCCTGTGCAAATCACCTCAAATGTGCATGGCGCACTCTCCCTTCTGGGCCTTTTTGTGCGCCCCCAGAGCACTTTGCGCCCACATATGGGGTATCTCCGTACTCGGGAGAAATTGCGTTACAAATTTTGGGGGGCGTTTTTCCCTTTTACCTCTTCTGAAAATGAAAAGTATAGGGCAACACCAGCATGTTAGTGTAAAAATTATTTTTTTACACTAACATGCTGGTGTAGACCCCAACTGTTCCTTTTCATAAGGGGTAAAAGGAGAAAAAGCCCCCCAAAATTTGTTAGGCAATTTCTCCCGAGTATGGCGATACCCCATATGTGACCCTATTGTTTTGCCTTGAAATACAACAGGGCTCCAAAGTGAGAGCGCCATGCGCATTTGAGGCCTGAATTAGGGACTTGCATAGGGGTGGACATAGGGGTATTCTATGCCAGTGATTCCCAAACAGGGTGCCTCCAGCTGTTGTTAAACTCCCAGCATGCTTGGACAGTCAATTGCTGTCCAGAAATGCTGGGAGTTTTTGTTTTGCAACAGCTGGAGGCTCCATCTTAGAAACACTGTCGTACAATACGTTTTTCATTTTTATTGGAGAAGGGGGGTGGGGGGGGGGGCAGTGTACATGTGTATATGTAGTCTTTTACTCTTTATTTTATGGCAGTGTAGTGTAGTGTTTTTAGGTTACATTCACACTGACGGCGGATTACACTGAGTCTCCCGCTAGGAGTTTGAGCTGCGGCGAAAAATTTCCCGCAGCTCAAATTTGTAGCGGGGAACTCACTGTAATCTGCCGCCAGTGTGAATGTAGCCTGTACATTCACATGGGAGGGGGGTCAAAACTACAACTCCCAGCATGCACTGACAGACCATGCATGCTGGCAGCTGGAGGCACACTGGCTGGAAAACCTTGAGTTAGGTTCTATGACCTAACTCAGTATTTTCATACCAGTGTGCCTCCAGCTGTTGCAAAACTACAACTCCCAGCATGTACTGATTGCGGAAGGGCATGCTGGGAGATGTAGTTATGCAATGGCTGGAGGCACGCAAGTACAACTCCCAGCATGCCAAGACAGCCTTATGCTGTTCCTGAATGCTGGGAGTTGTAGTTTTGCAAGATTTAGAGGGGTTCAAGTTGTAAATCACTGTCCAGTGGTCTCAAAACTGTGGCCCTCCAGATTTTGCAAAACTACAACTCGCAGCATGCCCAGACAGCAAACTGCTGTCTGGGCATGCTGAGAGTTGTAGTTTTGCAACATCTGGAGGGCTACAGTTTGAGACCATTTATTGATCTACAACCTGAACCCCTATAAATATTGCAAAACTACAAGTCCCAGCATGCCCACACAGCAAACAGCTGTCTGGGCATGCTGGGACTTGTAGTTTTGCAACATCTGGAGGGCCACGGTTTAGAGACCACTGTAAACTGTGGCCCTCCGGATGTTGCTATGCAACAACTCACCTAGCAGGACCCGGAAGTATTGCTGCCGCCGCCGCACGTGGGGAAGGATCGCGAACGGGGATCCGGGATCCAGGTAGGGACCTTCGGCGCCGACCTTCCCTGGACGGTTCCCCCGTTTTTCCCGGACACCGATAGGTTGGCAAAGCGGGGGAACCGAACTTTAACCCCCCTCCCCCGGTCTGCTATGGGTCGGTCGCTCGACCGATCAATAGCAGGGATAGGAGGGGTGGCACCCCTGCCACCAAACTCCTATCCCTTTAGGGGGATCGAGGGTGTCTCGGACACCCCCGATCCCTCTTATTTTCCGGATCACCGGGTCACCAGTGACCCGTATGACCCGGAATCGCGCAGATCGCAGGTCTGAATTGACCTGCGATTTGCGCGCATCGCGGTCATGGGTGGGTGTCAGGACCCCCCTCGGCGATGTGCCGGGATGCCTGCTGTTAGATAACAGCAGTCATCCCGGCCCGATCACCGCTACCGGTGACGCGGCGCTCCCGGAATCCCACGACGTACATGTACGTCGCCGCGCACCAAGTGACACTTCGTGACGCCGTACATGTACGTCGCTCATCATGAAGGGGTTAATGAACCTAATAGACCTTATTTATCTACTGGGTGAACAATGAGAAGAGCAAAGATTTATGTTCTGTACAGATAAATGGTGAACTCCGGAATCTTCTCTTCCCGGGGGTGTAAAGACCCCAGAAACTACAGAAAAAAAACCCTCCTCATCAATGTTCACAGGATGTGGATGAGATAATATCTTACAATTTAAAAGGGTTCTCTAGGAAAATAAACTTATTCTCCATTCACATGATAGAGAATATGTGTTTTATTGTAGAAGGGTCCATCCACTGGACCCCCACAATCTCCTATACGGGTCCCGCTACCTACCTGTCCTTGGTGCACCCCGGCCCCCTCCTTCAGAGATGGGCAAGAGTGACCACCCACTTAGCCAATCACAGGCTGCTGCAGTACCTCGCCTTGTTCTGGTGATCATGGGGGGGGGGGTCTCACAGGTCAAACCCTGGAAATCAGACACTTATCCCCTATCCTGTGGATAGAGGATGTTTTTAAAAACTGGAGTGCCCCTTTAAAGGGTACTTCAATGGCCAGGGTTCAGAACTAAATGTTCCGAACGCTGTTTTTGCACTGCGGGGGTTGGCCACGCATTTGATGTCACAGATACACCCCCTCAATGCAAGTCTATGGCAGGGGGCATGACGGCCTTCACGCCCCCTCCCATAGACTTGCATTGATGGGGCGTGGCCATGACATCACGAGGGGCATGGCCGACCCACGCAGACATTTTGTTCCGAACGCTGGCCAGTGGAGTACCCCTTTAAGGATGGGATGTACAGTAGGGATAAAATACAATGAGGGCTATCCAGGGCCGAGTCTTGGGTCATGCACGCCTGGGTGCAGGTTTGCCTTGGGCTCCCCCTGGTGGTAACATAGTTTGTAAGGTTGAAAATGGAAAAGAGTCCATTGAGTTCAACTTAAAACCCTTACGTGTTGATCCAGAGGAAGGTACCCCCCCCCATGAGGCTGATGCCAATTACCCCATGATAGATGAAAAATTCCTTCCCGACCCCAAGATGGTCATCAGAATAAATCCATGGAACAATGTTTAATCCCTTTAAATCTACAGGGTGGGCCATTTATATTGATACACCTTAATAAAATGGGAATGGTTGGTGATATTAACTTCCTGTTTGTGGCACATTACTATATGTGAGGGGGGGGGGACTTTTCAAGATGGGTGGTGACCATAGCGGCCATTTTGAACCCAACTTTTGTTTTTTCAATAGGAAGAGAGTCATGTGACACATCAAACTTATTGGGAATTTCACAAGAAAAACAGTGATGTGCTTGGTTTTAACGTAACTTTATTCTTTCATTAGTTATTTACAAGTTTCTGACCCCTTATAAAATGTGTTCAATGTGCTGCCCATTGTGTTGGATTGTCAATGCAACCCTCTTCTCCCACTCTTCACACACTGATAGCAACACCGCAGGAGAAATGCTAGCACAGGCTTCCAGTATCCGTATACACTGCTATATACTACTATATACACCGCAGGAGAAATGCTAGCACAGGCTTCCAGTATCTGTATACACTGCTATATACTACTATATACACCACAGGAGAAATGCTAGCACAGGCTTCCAGTATCCATATACACTGCTATATACTACTATATACACCGCAGGAGAAATGCTAGCACAGGCTTCCAATATCTGTATACACTGCTATATACGACTATATACACCACAGGAGAAATGCTAGCACAGGCTTCCAGCATCCGTATACACTGCTATATACTACTATATACACCGCAGGAGAAATGCTAGCACAGGCTTCCACTATCCGTATACACTGCTATATACTACTATATACACCGCAGGAGAAATGCTAGCACAGGCTTCCAGTATCCGTATACACTGCTATATACTACTATATACACCGCAGGAGAAATGCTAGCACAGGCCTCCAGTATCCGTAGTTTCAGGTGCTGCACATCTCGTATCTTCACAGCATAGACAATTACCTTCAGATGACCCCAAAGATAAAAGCCTAAGGGGGTCAGATCAGGAGACCTTGGGGGCCATTCAACTGGCCCACGACGACCAATCCACTTTCCAGGAAACTGTTCATCTAGGAATGCTCGGACCTGACACCCATAATGTGGTGGTCACCATCTTGCTGGAAAAACTCAGGGAATGTGCCAGGTCTGAGCATTCCTAGATGAACAATTTCCTGGAAAGTGGATTGGTCGTCGTGGGCCAGTTGAATGGCCCCCAAGGTCTCCCGATCTGACCCCCTTAGACTTTTATCTTTGGGGTCATCTGAAGGCAATTGTCTATGCTGTGAAGATACGAGATGTGCAGCACCTGAAACTACGGATACTGGAAGCCTGTGCTAGCATTTCTCCTGCGGTGTATATAGTAGTATATAGCAGTGTATACGGATAGTGGAAGCCTGTGCTAGCATTTCTCCTGCGGTGTATATAGTAGTAAATAGCAGTGTATACGGATAGTGGAAGCCTGTGCTAGCATTTCTCCTGCGGTGTATATAGTAGTATATAGCAGTATATAGAGAAGAGGGTTGCACTGACAATCCAACACAATGGGCAGCACATTGAACACATTTTATAAGTGGTCAGAAACTTGCAAATAACTCATGAAAGAATAAAGTTACGTTAAAACCAAGCACATCATTGTTTTTCTTCTGAAATTCCCAATAAGTTTGATGGGTCACATGACCCTCTTCCTATTGAAAAAACAAAAGTTGGATTCAAAATGGCCAACTTCAAAATGGCCGCCATGGTCACCACCCATCTTGAAAAGTTTCCTCCCTCACATACACTAATGTGCCACAAACAGGAAGTTAATATCACCAACCATTCCCATTTTATTAAGGTGTATAAATATAAATGGCCCACCCTGTAGTATCCATAACCTGTAATATACTTTTTTTTAGAAAAACATCCAGGCCCCCCTTCAACTTGTTTATTGAGTAAGACATCACAACATCATTTGGAGAGAGTTCCATAGTCTCACTGCTCTAACAGTAAAGAATCTCTGAATGAGATGATGGTGAATCCTTCTTTCCTCTAGACGTAGAGGATGCCCCCTTATCATGGTTACCAGCCTAGATATAAAAAGATCACTAGAAAGATCTCTGTACTGTACTCTGTATTGCACTGCGTAGAAACAGAAGCTCCCAAAATGATAAAGAGGCGTTGTTTGTTTTATTTTAATTTTGTCGCACAATGATTCTTTTCTTTTGGTTTTGCCGTAGATTTTTGGGTAAAATGATTGATGACATTGCAAAGTAGAATTGGTGGCGCAAAAAAAAAAGCCATCATATGAGTCTGTAGGTGCAAAATTTAAAGGGATATGATTTTAAAAGGTGAGGAGGAAAAAAACTAAAGTGCAAAAAACGGAAAAACCTTGAGTCTTTAAAAGGGTACTCCGCTGTTTAGCATTTAGAACAAACTGTTCCGAATGCTGGAGCTGTTGCCGGGAGCATGTGACATCATAGCCCTGCCCCCTCATGATGTCCCACCCCATTCCCTCAATCCTAGTCTTTGGGAGGGGGCATGTTGGCTGTCATGCCCCCTCCCAAAGACTTGCATTGAGGGGGCGGGGGATGACATAATGATGGGGTGGGGCTATAACGTCATGAGCTCCCAGCACCGGCTCCAGCGTTCAGAAGTTTGTTCCAAATGCTGAGCATTGAAGTATGCCTTTAAGGGGTTAACTAACATATTGAAAATAAGTGGACCCAGTACTGCCCCCTGTGGTCCCCCACTTGTAACTGTCACCCAACCAGAGTAAGTTCCATTGATCCCCACCCTCTGCTTCCTATCACTGACCAGTTATAACCCATTTTCATATATCCTCCCCTAGTCCCAGCTCCTCATGTTATGTACTAACCTTTTATGTGGCTCAGTATCAAACACCTTAGAAAAATCCAGATATATAACATCCACAGCTTCACCCCGGTCCAATCTATAACTGACCTCCTCATAGATGATCAGATATATAAATAGCAGGAACTCCATTGTTCTGTATAAAGACTCCGCCCCAGCCAGCACTAATTGTTAGTAATGAGCGGTATAGGCCATATTCGAATTCTTGATATTTCGCGAATATATGGGCGAATATTCGTCATATATTCGGGAAATTCTCATATTCATTTTTTGCTCATTCAAGCCAATCGGCCCATTGTGGTGTATGGGGATCTCACAGTATGTAAAACTCTAAGATAAGCTGGAGGGTCTCAGCAGTACAGTGGATGGGTGACCGTGCGGTGGTTCGAGTCCCAGGGTGGGACGGAGTGTTACAGTGTTGTGGTTAAACTTTACTTTCCTGGAAAAGCTGCTGAGGTGCCCATAGCAACCAATCAGATCGCTTCTTTCCTTTTTCACAAGGCCTCTGCAAACTGAAAGAAGCGATCTGATTGGTTGCTATGGGCAACTGAACAACTTTTCCTTTGCACAGGTTTTGATAAATCTCCCCCAGAGGAAAAGTTTCTGAGTTGCCCATAGCAACCAATCAGATTGCTTCTTTCATTTTTAACAAGGCCTTTGAAAAATAAAAGAAGCAATCTGATTGGTTGCTATGGGCAACTGGGCAACCTTTACTCGGCACAGGTATTGATAAATATCCTTATGTTCCTTAACCTCCCATTCATTCATTCACAGCCTTACACATTGCATCCCGTTTCAATTAACCCCAATACCCATATTTGGTATCCCATTAACTTAGTTCCCATGGTTCAAACATTCAGTTAAATGCCAATTGACCTAGTTCCCACGGTTCAAAGGCTTTTCTTAATTACCAATTGACCTACATTTAAAATGTTAAACCACAACACTGTGTCCCACCCCACAGTCTCGCATCCACTGTACTGCTGAGACCCTCCTGCTTATCTTACAGTTTTACATACGGTGAGATCCCTATTGGTTTCAATGTGCACTAGTTAATGCACTAGTGTAGTGGTCTCCAACCTGCGGACCTCCAGATGTTACAAAACTACAATTCCCAGCATGCAAAACAGCCAACGGCTGTCCGGGCATGCTGGGAGTTGTAGTTTTGCAACATCTGGAGGTCCGCAGGTTGGAGACCACTGCACTAGCCCATTAGTTCCCTATACCATTAAAAAAGGGAGGGCTCAATATTCGCAAATATGTGAATATGCAAAGAGCAGAGAGGGATGATCAGTGATCAATGTGATGTGTACTGTGAACAAAAAAAAGCTAATATTCGTAATTGCAAATATATAGTGCTATATTCGCAATATTTGCAAATTCGCGATTAAAATTCGAATTGCGAATATTCACGAGAAACACTACTAATTGTATGATACTGTAGTAGTCACTGACACTTGAACATTCTTCCATTGCTCAGCTGTGATGCATTATTTGTGGGTTGGGCCGCAGAATTTGAGAGATGTTATAGTCAGGCTCCTCCCATTGGGAGACTGTAAAAAGCAAGACAGATACTCATCGACCCACTATAATTTTATATATACAGTGGAAGCCACCATGACCTTTATAACAGCCTCAGAGCCTGAATAAAAAAATCAAAATAAACAGAAAATATTAACCCCTTAAGGACGCAGGGTTTTTCCATTTTCATTTTTTCCTCATCGCCTTTTAAAAAACATAACGCTTTCAATTTTGCACATAAAATTCCATATAATGGCTTAGTTTTTTGCGCCACCAATTCTACTTTGCAGTGACATTAATCATTTTATCCAAAAATTCACGACGAAACAGAAAAAAAATTCATTGTGCAACAAAATTGAAGAAAAAATTTCATTTTGTAACTTTTGGGGGCTTCCGTTTCTACGCAGTGCAATTTTCGGTAAAAATAACACCTCATCTTTATTCTGTAGGTCCATACGGTTAAAATGATACCCTACTTATATAGGTTGGATATTGTCGTACTTCGGAAAAAAAATCATAACTACATGCAGGAAAATGGATATGTTAAAAATTCTCATCTTCTAACCCCTATAACTTTTTTTTCTTCTGCGTACGGACCGGTATGAGGGCGAGTTTTTTGCGCCGTGTTCTGAAGGTTTTTAACGGTATAATTTTTGTATTGATCAGACTTTTTGATCATTTGTTATACATTTTTTCATGATATAAAAAGTGACCATAAATACGCTATTTTGGACTTTGGAATGTTTTTGCGCGTACGCCATTGACCGTGCGATTTAATTAACAATATATTTTTATAGTTCGAACATTTCCGCACGCAGCGATACCACATATGTTTATTTTTATTTACACAGTTTTTTTTATGGGAAAAGGGGGGTGATGCAAATGCATTGCTTTGCATGGAAATAGCTCAGGCTTGGAGCAATCAAACGCCAATCGGATGCCCCGGAGACAGGTAAAGGGGCCCTCTGCTTGCGTCCTAGGTGATCGGGACATCGCAATCTTATCGCTATGTCCCGATCAGCCCGACTGAGCTGCCTGGAAGGGTTTACTTTCACTTTCAGACATGGCGGTCAACTTTGATCGCCGTGTCTGAAGGGTTAATAGCGTGCGGCACCGATCGGTGCCACACGCTATTAGCCCAGGGTCCCGGCTATGAATAGCAGCTGGGACCAACCCGTTGTGATGCGAGGTCACGGTGTGACCCCATTTTTAACACCGGGACCGGGCATAGGGCGTACAGGTACACCCTACGTCCTTAAAGGTTAAAGGGGTACTCCGGCCCTAAGACATCTTATCCCCTGTCCAAAGGATAGGGGATAAAATGTCTGATTGTGGGAGTCCCGCCACTGGGGACCCCCACAATCTAGCACACAGCACCCACTTGTGAGCACTGCAGGAAGCGCTGGAGGCTCCAAGTCATATGCCTCCCGACCACGGGGATGGAGTATCATGACGTCACGCCCTCTCCCATAGACTTGCATTGAGGAGGCGGGACATGACATCACGATACTCCGTCCCCGTGGTCGGGAGGCATAAGACTTACAGCCTCCAGCACTTCCTCCAGCACTCACAGGTGGGTGCTGCATGCTAGATTGCGGGGGTCCCCAGCGGCGGGACCCCCGCATTCAGACATCTTATCCCCTATGCTTTGGATAGGGGATAAGATGTCTCAGGGCCGGAGTACCCCTTTATAGGTTCTCAGGAGTCAGCGCCTTCCTCTCTTGTGCCCGACACCTGTCTGCGCTGACTCCGCCTTCTCTATTAGTGTACGCCAGTGAGGTAGGCAGCGCCAACATTATAACCCTTCTGGACAAATACCAAAGTGATGATTCTATCCCAATAGGAGCGCTGGTGACCAAATTCCTGTCACTGTGAGATCTCAGCAAGTACAGGCTGCCTATGAGTGACAGCAGTGTCATGGAAGCAACCAGGGGCAGACTGACAGGTCGGGCAGTCGGACACTGCTCGAGGGCCAAGGGTTGAGGGGGGCCCACCCACAACAGGACTTGCTGCTTGACAAGATCAGGAAGCATACAAGCCGGATAAATACAGGCCTTTAGCATGCATGTTCCCAGATCTTATAATGCAGGAGTATAGCAGGGGAGGGGGCAGAGAGGACGGAGAAAGGGGACATCATCTTATCTTGGGTGCAGGAACTTCTCCCCTTCACGATCTGTGTAGGAGAATGCTTAAAGGTGTACTCCGCTGCTCAGCTTTGAAACAAACTGTTCTGAAAGCTGGAGCTGGCGCCAGGGCTCGTGACGTCATAACCCCGCGCCCTCATGACATCACACCCTGCCCCCTCAATGCAAGTCTACCGGAGGGGATGGGATGGCTGTCACGCCACCTCCCATAGACTTGCATTGAGGGGGCGGGGTGTGACGTCATGAAGGGGCGGGTTATGATGTCACGAGCTCCCCTGCCGGTGTTCAGAACAGTTTGTTCCAAACGTTGAGCAGCAGAGTACACCTTTAAGGAACTGAGTCACATGATCCACAGGTCCTTAAATGGTAACTCTCATTAAAACAAATTTTTGCTATTGCAATCCTTATGGTAAATAAAAAATATGTCTAATATTCTTAGTTTAAAAAAAAAAGAAGTTTTCTATGTTTTATTTGTGCTTACTAAAAGCTCAAGAGCACATTTTCCCCCAACTCATACACAGACTTTGGACCAAAGTCCAAACACAGGAAGTGCAGCCTGGAGTGCTGAGGGGGGCGGGGTGTTCGACCAACAGCATATGGCAGTTAAAGAAGAAGTATCATGGACCAAGTCACAATTTTTTTTTCTATCATGTGAAAGTGCATGAGCTCATTATTCTGACAATCTGCTCCCCATGTATCTCACCCTCTCCCTTCTCCTGCAATCCCCTCTGAAAGATCGGTACTTCCTGGTCCATGGAGGTCCCTGACTTCCTGTCTCCCATAATGCCTTTCAGTTCATCACAGAAGTAGCCCAGCCTAGACCAGTGCTTCCTAACCAGGGTGCCTCCAGCTGTTGTGAAACTACAACTCCCAGCATGCCTGGGAGTTTTAGTTTTGCAACAGCTGAAGGCACCCTGGTTGGGATACACTGACCTAGACACTGATCACTTTCCTAACAGCAGGATCAGTGTTTCCCCTCCCCCTGCTTCTATTCTCAAGACATCGTTCTTTCAGTCTGACCTGCTATAAGATTGTGATCAGTGCAGGGGAAAGCAGGGATCTCCCCTCCCCCTCTGCTTCTTCTCGGGACATTGGGACATCGTTCTTGCTCTTATAAACACTGAGCTGGCTGTCAGATGCTTCCCTGCCGAGGAGATGAAGACAAGTGAGCTCAGCTAACTGGGGCTTCTATGATTGGCTGAAGCTGCACATGGGAGGTGCCCTTGCCGTGCACAGAGCTGGCTGAGCTGCAGAACTATGGGAAATTGTGACATCACGGCCCCCAGCATAATGCAGCTCAATGGGGGGTCGCAAGTCATCAGAACAGGGAGCTGCTGAACTTCCTCTCTAAAAAAAGAAGCTAGAAAAACAGGTTTTACTTACAAGATGGGTGAAGTCAGTGATTTACAAAGTGATAGAATTTTGCTTCTGCATTTAAAACACAATACTTTTTGTACATGGGACTTCTCCTTTAAGTGTCAGAGGAGTTATGATTGGATGAGGCTGGACACACCCCCTTCAGCACTCCAGGCTGCACTTCCTGTGTTTGGACTTTGGTCCAAAGTCTGTGTATGAGATGGGGGAAAATGTGCTCTTGAGCTTTTTAACCCCTTAACCCCTTAAGGACCGGGGTTTTTTCTGTTTTTGCATTTTCGTTTTTTGCTCCTTGCCTTTAAAAAATCATAACTCTTTCAATTTTGCACCTAAAAATCCATATGATGGCTTATTTTTTGCGCCACCAATTCTAATTTGTAATGACGTCAGTCATTTTGCCCAAAAATCTACAGTGAAACGGAAAAAAAAATCATTGTGCGACAAAATTGAAAAAAAAACGCAGTTTTGTAACTTTTGGGGGCTTCCGTTTCTACGTAGTACATTTTTCGGTAAAAATGACACCTTATCATTATTCTGTAGGTCCATACGATTAAAATGATCCCCTACTTATATAGATTTGATTTTTTCGGACTTCTGGAAAAAATCATAACTACATGCAGGAAAATTAATACGTTTAAAATTGTCATCTTCTGACCCCTATAACTTTTTTATTTTTCCGTGTATGGGGCGGTATGAGGGCTCATTTTTTGCGCCGTGATCTGAAGTTTTTAACGGTACAATTTTTGCATTGATAGGACTTATTGATGATATAAAAAGTGACCAAAAATGCACTATTTTGGACTTTGGAATTTTTTTGTGCGCACGCCATTGACCGAGTGGTTTAATTAATGATATATTTTTATAATTCGGACATTTCCGCACGCGGTGATACCACATATGTTTATTTTATTTTTATTTACACTGTGTTTTTTTTTTTTTTTTTTGGAAAAGGGGGGTGATTCAAACTTTTAATAGGGGAGGAGTTAAATGATCTTTATTCACTTTTTTTTTTTCATTTTTTTTGCAGTGTTATAGGTCCCATAGGGACCTATAACACTGCACACACTGATCTTCATTATTGATCACTGGTTTCTCATAAGAAACCAGTGATCAACGATTCTGCCGCATGACTGCTCATGCCTGGATCTCAGGCACTGAGCAGTCATTCGGCGATCGGACAGCGAGGAGGCAGGTAGGGGCCCTCCCGCTGTCCTGTCAGCTGTTCGGGATGCTGCGATTAGCTGCGGCTATCCCGAACAGCCCGACTGAGCTAGCCGGCCACTTTCCTTTTCACTTTCAGCTCTGAGCGCGCGGCTAAAGGGTTAATAGCGCGCGGTGCCGCGATCGGCACTGCGCGCTATTAGAGACGGGTCCCTGCTTCACTATGACGCCGGGCCCGCCGTGATATGACGCGGGGTTACTGTGTAACCCCGCGTTATATCAGAAGAGCAGGACCAAGGACATACCGGTACGTCCTTGGTCCTTAAGGGGTTAAGGACTCAGGGTTTTTCCGTTTTTGCACTTTCGTTTTTTCCTCCTTACCTTTTAAAAATCATAACCCTTTCAATTTTCCACCTAAAAATCCATATTATGGCTTATTTTTTGCATTGCCAATTCTACTTTGCAGTGACATTAGTAATTTTACCCAAACGTACACGGCGAAAGGGGAAAAAAAATCAGTGTCCGACAAAATCGAAGAAAAAATGCCATTTTGTAACTTTTGGGGGCTTCCGTTTCTACGCAGTGCATATTTCGGTAAAAATGACACCTTATCATTATTCTGTAGGTCCATACGGTTAAAATGATCCCCTACTTATATAGGTTTGATTTTGTCGGACTTCTGGAAAAAATCATAACTACATGCAGGAAAATTTATATGTTTAAAAATGTCATCTTATGACCCCTATAACTTTTTTTATTTTTCCACGTACAGGGAGGTATGAGGACTAATTTTTTGCGCCGTGATCTGAAGTTTTTATCGGTATGATTTCTGTTTTGATCTGACTTTTTGATCACTTTTTATTCATTTTTGAATGGTATAAAAAGTGACCAAAAATGCGCTTTTTTTGACTTTGGAATTTTTTTGCGCGTACGCCATTGACCGTACGGTTTAATTAATTATATATTTTTATAGTTCGGACATTTACACACGCGGCAATACCACATATGTTTGTTTATTTATTTTTTTTACACTTTTTTTATGGGAAAAGGGGGGTGATTCAAACTTTTAATAGGGAAAGGGTTAAATGACCTTTATTAACACTTTTTTTTACATTTTTTTTGCAGTGTTGTAGGTCCCATAGGGACCTATAACACTGCACACACTGATCTTTTACACAGATCACTGGCGTGTATTAACACGCCTGTGATCAGAGTTATCAGCGCTTGACAGCTCCTGTCTGGATCTCAGGCACGGAGCAGTCATTTGCCGATAGGACACCCAGGAGGCAGGTAAGGGCCCTCCCGGTGTCCTGCCAGCTGTTCGGGACACCGCGATTTCACCGCGGCGGTCCCGAACAGCCCGACTGAGCAGCCGGGTCACTTTCACTTTCGCTTTAGAAGCGGCGGTCAGCTTTGACCGCCACTTCTAAAGGGTTAATACCTCACATCGCCGCGATCGGCGATGTGTGGTATTAGCCGCGGGTCCCGGCCGTTGATGAGCGCCGGGACCGACGCGATATGATGCGGGATCGCGACGCGATCCTGCTTCATATCGCGGGAGCCGGCGCAGGACGTAAATATACGTCCTGCGTCGTTAAGGGGTTAAAGCACAAATAAAACATACAAAACTTCATTTTTTTAAACTAAGTATATTAGAAATATTTTTATTTACCATTGCAATAGCAAACATTCGTTTTGATGAGAGTGACCCTTTAAGCCTCACTGCACAGGAAGAAGACAGAAAGAAGTCAGGCGTGTGTATGGGCATTCACTATTCAGCTTTTAACACCATGGCCAAGATTTATCAAACTGTGTGAGAGAGAAACTCAGGGGATTTTCCCACAACAACCAATCACAGCTCAGCTTTCACTTCATCAACGCTTGATAGCTGAGCTGTGATTGGTTGTTGTGGGAAAATCCCTCCAGTTTTTTCCCTCCAGCTCTCACACAGTTTGATAAATCTGGGTGTGTGTCTTATATTTCAGTCACCTTAAAAGCTGCACTCCCTACTCTTATCCTCCTACCACCTCCAGAGCTGCACTTACTATTCTGCTGTTACACCCTGCCTTTTCCTACAGTCACTTCGAGAGCTGTAGCCTTTATTCTGCTATTACACAACGCCTTATCCTACAATCACATCCAGAGCTGCACTATTCTGCTGTTACATCAAGACTCATCTTCCTGTCACCTCCAGAGCTGCGCTTACTATTCTGCCCTTACACCATGCTTTATCCTCCAGTCACCTTCAGAGCTGCATTTACTATTCTGCTGTTGCATCATGTCTTATCCTCCAGTCGCTTCCAGAGCTGTAGCCACTATTCTGCTTTTACTTCATGTTTTATCCTCAAGTCACCTCCAAAGCAGCACTCACTAATCTGCTATTCTTATAACCTTCAGAGCTGGACTTACTATTCTGCTGCCTCATACGGCAGTCACCTCCAAAGCTGCATCGGCTGTCTAGTGGTGATAGGAGTGTGATTGCTGTAATCACACTCCTATCACTCTCAGACGGAGGGAGAGGGGGGGGGGGGGGTAAGTTCTGTCTACACCAACATACAATTACAGCCTGTACTTACTTCTGTGTTGCCAAACTTCAAGTATTGATGAAAGCCTTCCTCTCTAGTGCCCGACACCTAACTGCACTGACTCCGCCTTCTCTATTAGTGTATGTACGCCAGTGAGGCAGACAGCACCAGCATTGTGACCCTTCTGGACAAATACCAATACCATATGGTGGCCATATTCCTGTCACTGTGGGATCTCACTGTGGGATGTACAGGCTGCCTAAGAGTGACAGGAGTGTCATGGAAGGAACCACAGTACTATCACCCTCATCAGACTGTACAGGGGGAAACAAATGATATTGTATGTGGAAGGGGTGTCTATAAAGGGTGGGCACATGGAGCCCCATGATCTTGTATTGCCCAGGGGCCCAATGGGGTGTCAATCCATCTCTGTCAGGGGTACATAACAATTCCCCTAAAAAAAAACTCAAAAAAAATAATATCAAAATATATCCCCCTAAGAGCATAAGGAGATATATAAAGGTGAAAAAAGGGCTTTTCAGTCAAAAACACAAGCACTTAAAAAGTTGTATACAGAAATCAGCCCAAATAAGATGTCTCCGGGTGGCAACATGACTCCTATAAAAGATACATAACAAAAGAACAATGCAAAACAAATCACTCCTATAACAGACACACCATAAAAGCTGGTAAATCATTCACTGGGAATTAACCAACACATGTAAGAAGCAATAAAGAAGAGTGTCAGGAATGATACAGATACTGGCCCCATGTGTATCGCTGATTCCACACCAGGTTTCTCCGAGCCTCCATGATAGTCATTATTCTCTCCTACAGATACAAAGTCATCACGACAAATACAGTGTCTCTAGGACTGGCAAATAACCCCGAGCCAGTCACAGTGCCCTTCATACAACCACAATTTACACCGAAAAGCCTCAGTGCCCCCATGATAGCCATAATGCTCCAGGACCAAAACTACCATGAGGGGCATTTACTAAGGGGTTTAGTCATTTTTTTCTGACTATTTTTGGCGCAAAATTGTCGCAATTGCGCCTACCCTATAAATTGTGCGACTTTCCCTAGCAAGAGCTAGAAAGTCAAATTTTTTTTTCCCGCTTAATTTACGCAAGTTTTCAGTTTTTACTTGCAGTGGTCAGGAATTTATTAACTGCAACAGTCGCAGTTGCGCAATAAACTGTCGCAACGGCCGTAAAAATTGACTAAATTTACTCCAGCTCCAACATGGAGCAGGAAAAGCTACTGCCGCCCGGGCTCCGAAATACTTTCTCCCCGCTACCCTCACTGCGCTACCGGGACACTACAGTGATTTATATCCCACCCCTCTCACCTGCCAGCGCCACACAACTCCCATCTGTCTGCTGTTGCAAGACTACAAGTCCCAGCATGCCCTTACAGTGAGGACACGCTGGGAGTTGTAGTCTTGTAGCAGCGGGAGCCCGGGCGGGAGACAAGCGGGGTAGCGGGGAGACCGTATGAGGAGCCCGGGCGGGAGACAAGCGGGGTAGCGGGGAGACCGTATGAGGAGCCCGGGCGGGAGACAAGCGGGGTAGCGGGGAGACCGTATGAGGAGCCCGGGCGGCTGCACTGTAATGTCAGCCCGGGCTCCTGCCCTGAGAGCCATAGGCTTTGGCTGTCAGGGCATGCTGGGTGTTGTAGTTTTGCAACAGCTGGAGGGCCACAGTTTGCAGACCACGGGTGTGTGGTCTGTAAACTGTAGTCCTCCAGCTGTTGCAAAACTAAACAGCTGAAGGGGACCGGCGAAAACGTTCACTTACCCTTCCGAGGCTCCAGCGACGATCGCTGACGGAGATCATCGCGCGGCACTGTCGCGCGGCAGTGTCGCGCGGTAGTGTCGTGCAGCGCTGGATCCTACGGAAGCCGGTAAGTTGCGCAAGCTTCCCAACCAGGGTGCCTCCAAATGTTGCAAGACTACAACTCCCAGCATGCCTGGACACCCTTTGGTTGTCCAGGCATGCTAGGAGTTGTAGTTTTGCAACAGCTGGAGGCACCCTTGTTGGGAAACACTGGCCTAAAACAGTGTTTCCCAACCAGGGTGCCTCCAGATGTTGCAAGACTACAACTCCCAGCATGCTTGGATAGCCATTGGCTGTCCAGGCATGCTGGGAGTTGTAGTTTTGCAACAGCTGGAGGGCCACAGTTTGCAGACCACTGGTTTGTGGTCTGTAAACTGTAGTCCTCCAGCTGTTGCAAAACTAAACAGCTGAAGGGGACCGGCGAAGACGTTCATTTACCCTTCCGAGGCTCCAGCGACGATCGCTGTCGGAGATCGTCGCGCGGCACTGTCGCGCGGCAGTGTCGTGCAGCGCTAGATCCTACGGAAGCCGGTAAGTTGCGCAAGCTTCCCAACCAGGGTGCCTCCAGATGTTGCAAGACTACAACTCCCAGCATGCCTGGACAGCCTTTGGCTGTCCAGGCATGCTGGGAGTTGTAGTTTTGCAACATCTGGAGGCACCTTGGTTGGGAAACACTGTTTTAGGCCAGTGTTTCCCAACCAGGTTGCCAACAGATGTTGCAAGACTACAACTCCCAGCATGCCTGGACAGCCTTTGACTGTCCAGGCATGCTGGGGCTTGTAGTTTTGCAACATCTGGAGGCACCCTGGTTGGGAAACACTGGCCTAAAACAGTGTTTCCCAACCAGGGTGCCTCCAGATGTTGCGAAACTACAAGTCCCAGGTTGGGAAACACTGTGCCCGGCCTCCGCCCCACCTTACTGTAAGGGCATGCTGGGAGTTGTAGTCCTGCAGCTGGGGGCAGGGGACAAGCTTGTCACTTGCCCACACATCTCCTGCACCACACAACTACAACTCCCAGCATGTCCTTACTGTAAGGGCATGCTGGCAGTTGTAGTCGTGCGAGGTGGGAGATGTGTGAGCAGGTGATAATAAATGTACTAACCCATTTTTTTTGTTTTCTTCTCATTTCAGATCCGTGTATCCTGTGGACTCCTTCGGATTCGGTGGACTACTTCGATGACCAGCGTTTTTCTTTGTTTGATTTTAATAAAATGGTTAACGAGGGCTTGTGGGGGAGTGTTTTTTGTAATAAAAATTTTTTAAAACCTGTAGTGTTTTTTCTTACTTTACTAGACAGGCTTAGTAGTGGAAGCTGTCTTATAGACAGAGTCCATTACTAACCTGGGCTTAGCGCTAGCCACAAAAACAGCTAGCGCTAACCCCCTATTATTACCACGGTACCCAACGCCACAGGGGTGCCGGGAAGAGCCGGTACCAACAGGCCTGGAGCGTCAAAAATGGCGCTCCTGGGCCTAGGCGGTAACAGGCTGGCGTTATTTAGACTGGGGAGGGCCAGTAACAATGGTCCTCGCCCACCCTGGGAATGTCAGGCTGTTACTGTTTGGTTGGTATTTGGCTGAGAATGAAAATAGGGGGGACCCTATGCGTTTTTTTTTTTTTTTAATAAATAATTAAATATATTAAAAAAACGCATAGGGTCCCCCCTATTTTTATTCTCAGCCAAATACCAACCAAACAGTAACAGCCTGACGTTACCAGGGTGGGCGAGGACCATTGTTACTGGCCCTCCCCAACCTAAATAACGCCAGCCTGTTACCGCCTAGGCCCAGGAGCGCCATTTTTGACGCTCCGGGCCTGTTGGTACCGGCTCTTCCCGGCACCCCTGTGGTGTTGGGTACCGGGGTAATAATTGAGGGTTAGCGCTAGCTGTTTTAGTGGCTAATGCTAAGCCCGGCTTAGTAATGGACTCAGTCTATAAAACAGCTTCCACTACTAAGCCTGTCTTGTAAAGTAAAATAAAAAAAACACAACAGGTTTAAAAAAAAATTTATTACAAAAAAACACTCCCCCACAAGCCTTCGTTAACCATTTTATTAACATCAAGCAAAGAAAAACGCTGGTTGTCGAAGTAGTCCACCGAATCCGAAGGAGTCCACAGGATACACGGATCTGTAGAAGAAGTAACAAAAAAAAAAAAGTGTAAGTACATTTAGGGAGAAAAAAACTGTGTTAAAAAAATGTAATAAACACACACACACACACACACACTAAACACCGTTTACCACTTCTGAGCCATGACTACAATTTACAGTGATCCCTCAACTTACAATGGCCTCAACATACAATAGTTTCAACATACAATGGTCTTTTCTGGACCATCGTAAGTTGAAACCAGACTCAACATACAATGCTACAGACAGTCCAGATCTGTGAAACGTGTCAATGGCTGGAAGAACCAACCAATCAAAATGGGCATTCACTGGTAAAACCCCTGTATTACTGAAGTGTATGCACTGACTGGTGTCTGGTATTACATGTTCTGTACTCTTTACCTGTATCAGGGTTAGCTGCTCTTTTGGACACCAGGTGAGGGCGACTCCATTACTTGTTTGGGACATTGCCTGTACTGTACAGGACCCCTGAAGAAGCTCCTGTCCTCTACATAGACCAGTGTTTCCCAATCAGGGTGGCCCCATCTTTTGCAAAACTACAACTCCCAGCATGCCCGGACAGCCTTTGGCTGTCCAGGCATGCTGGGAGTTATAGTTTTGCAACAGCTGGAGGCTCCCTGCTTGGGAAACACTGACATAGACAGTAATTTACAGCTCCCAGCAGATCTTTCTTGCTTTTATATGTAAGGATTTGCTTTATCTATATTAGTTATCTACTTATTTTTCATTGTCACTTTTTCCTATTTCTGATGACATTTTGGTGCCTTTAGAACCAATTACCACGTTTCCATAGAGTTATGGTCTCAACATACAATAGTTTCAACTTACAATGGTTGTCCTGGAACCAATTAATATTGTAACTTGAGGGACCACTGTAGTTATTGAATTATTTAGATGTGGTGAAAAAGCTAAAAAAAAAAACCTCAAAAACAAAAGATCCAGAAGGAAACCAGCAGCCAAACCTATTCAGACAGCAGGAAAAAGGAACAGACTATTTTTTCTACTACATGAAGTAAATTTCCCACTTTTGCCTACGTGTGCCAAATTTATTAATGCCGTGCAACAATTTAGTAAATTTGTCGCACATAGTCAAAAATGAAGTAGAAAAAAAACAGGGTAAAAACCAGACTACATAGTAAAAGATTAGTAAATGCCCCTCTATGTCTCCAGCCACACTCTCCAGAACAACCTGTTCTTCTCTTACCTCCAGCACCCGTAAGGCTCCTTCTTGTCTGACTATTTCCATACAGTAGGGTCAGACATCTGTTACTTATTAACAGACAAGAATCTGAGATGGGATGGTTGTGTTTTGTTCCAGTGACGTGTCCTGAGTAGAGATGAGCGAACTTACAGTAAATTCGATTCGTCATGAACTTCTCGGCTCGGCAGTTGATGACCTATCCTGCATAAATTAGTTCAGCTTTCCAGTGCTCCGGTGGGCTGGAAAAGGTGGATACAGTCCAAGGAAAGAGTCTCCTAGAACTGTATCCACCTTTTCCAGCCCACCGGAGCACCTGAAAGCTGAACTCATTTATGCAGGAAAAGTCATCAACTACCGAGCCGAGAAGTTTGTGATGAATCAAATTTACTGTAAGTTCGCTCATCTCTAGGTCCTGAGGAAAAGGACACAACTGAACTACTGGTTGTCAGAATGGACATCTGAAGGACTAAGGGGGAGGGATATTAATGTGTACGCTGTGTGGAGGCTTTTTAGCACTGTTTTTAGTTTTGGTGAATTTGACTTACTTCAAATTCACTACAAACAGGTGCATTATGTATCATAAATTTAGATCAGCCCACAAAGCACCCCGGAAAATGACTTCACTCCACTCGTTCTCGTTTGTTCCCTCAGCTTCTGTGTCATCCGCTAAGGCTTCTTTCACACTGCCGTTAGGACACGGCAGTGTGACGGCCGTCAGGGGAGCCCGGGAAAAAAGCGGAAGAAAAAATACTGCTTGCTTCGTCTTTTTCTCCCGCTACTCCCGCTGAAAAACAGCGGCGCCCAACGGACCCCATTGACTATAATGGGGTCTATCAGGACCCGCTGTTGCCCGTTGTGCCCCATCAAAAGGACAGCTATAAAACTAAAGAAAAAAAATAGGCGGCTGTTCTTGACGGGGGGGGGGGGGGGTAACGGCAATGTGAAAGAAGCCTAAGAGTGATACATTCCGGGTATCTGGCTAAACCCACGTCATATCGGGTCAGTCCCGGGGGCCATCAACGGCCATGACCCGTGGCTAATACCGGACATCATCGATCGCGGTGATGCCCAGCATTAACCCTTCAGACACGGTAATCAAAGTTGATCGCCGCATCTAAAGGTAAAGTAAAACCTTCCCGGCAGCTCAGCAGGGCTCATAGGGACAATTGCTGTGAAACCGTGGCATCCTGATCAGTTGTACGGACACAAGGAGGGTCCCTACCTGCCTCCTCGTCGTCGATTCACTGCTCCGTGCCTGAGATCCAGGCAGGAGCAGTGGAGCACCGATAACACTGATCAATGCAATGCTATGGCATAGCATTGATCAGTGTCTGCAATCAATGTACTGCATGTTATAGTCCTCTATGGGAGCTATAACATTGGAAAGAAAAATGGTAAAAAAAAAAAAAAAAGTTAATAAATGTGATTTCACCCCTTCCCTAATAAAAGTTTTAATCACCCCCCTTTTCCCATAAAAAAAAACAAACTATGTAAATAAAAATAAATATAAACATATGTGGTATCGCCGCATGTGGAAATGTTTAAACTATAAATACATATCGTTAATTAAACTGCACGGTCAATGGCCTACACGTATTTTTGGCCACTTTTTATATTATAAAAAAACATTACAAAAAAGTCACACAAAAAAAATGGTACCAATACAAATTTCATATCACGGCACAAAAAATGAGCCCTCATACATCCCTGTATGCATAAAAATAAAAAAGTTATAGGGGTCAGACGAGGACATTATTAAACGTATTAATTTTCGTGCATGTGTTTATGATTTTTTTCAGAAGTGCGACAAAATGAAACCTATATAAGTAGGGGGTCACTTTAATCGTATGGACCTACAGAATAATGATAAGGTGTCATTTTTACCTAAAAATCCACTGCGTAGAAATGGAAGCCTGTAGATTTTTGGGTAAATTGATTGATGTCATTACAAAGTAGAATTAGTGGCCCAAAAAAAAGCCCTCATATGAATATGTAGGAGCAAAATTTTAAGCGGTATGATTTTTTAAAGGTGAGGAGGAAAAAAAACTAAAGTGCAAAAAACGGAAAAACCCTGTGTCCTTAAGGGGTTAAAAACATACAGGCGGGAATGGCAATGGGGCTACACGGACAGAGACGAGAAGGCAATGATAAAGTGTTCAATATGGAGAAAGTAGAACATTTCAGGAAGAACGACACAGATACCTACCATGTGAACCACCTAACACGGCACCTAAGTACCCAAACGTACGTTTCGCTCAGAAGGCTTCATTGTGCAATGCTGCTACACCTGTGTCTACTTTCTCGGTGTTGAAAACTTTACCATTGCCCCTTGTCTCTATCTATATAGCTTCATTGACATTCTTTTGTTTATGCTTTTAACCCATTAAAGGGGTACTCTGCTGCAAAGCGTTTGGAACAAACAGTTTCGAATGCTGGAGCCGGTGCCGGGAGCTCGTGACGTCATAGCCACACCTCCCATTGCGTCACGTCCCGCCCCCTCAATGCAAGTGTATGGTTTGGGGCGTGGCAGCCGTCACGCCCCCTCCCATAGACTTGCATTGAGGGGGTGGGTATTGATGTCATGAGGGGGCAGGGCTAAGACATCACAAGCTCCAAACGCTGAGCAGTGGAGTACCCCTTTAAGGATCACAGTTTTTTTTTTCTTTTTGCACTTTCGTTTGTTCCTCCTCACCTTCTAAAACTTCTAAAGTTTTCAATTTTCAACCTACAGACCCATATGAGGGCTTGTTTTTTACTCCACCAATTTTACTTTGTAATAATATCAATTATTTCACCCAAAAATTTATGGAGAAACAAAAAAAAGACGCAATTTTGTAACTTTTGAGGGCTTCCAATTCTATGCAGAACACTTGTCGGTAAAAATGACATCTTATTTTTATTCTGTTGCTCCATACGTTTACAATGAGGCCCATCGCTACAGGACAGGCAAACCAAGCAATTGCTTGGGGCCCCGAGCTGGCTGAGGGGGCCCCGAGCACAGCCAGTGCTTGCCCGTCCTGTAGCGACGGGGCAATTCCCCCAATCACCAGGGCCGTATTAACAATCCTGCTCTTGGAGTTTGAGCTCCGGGCCCCAGGCACCCAGTCAAACAAGAGGGCCCCCGAATGTCTGACATTTTTTTTTTTTTGTAAATAAACTCATTTGCAGCTTTGGAGTTCTTCTCACCTCACCACAATCACGCTCCCCCCCCCCCCCCCACCCCCGCTGCACTTGGTATCTTCCCTCAGCCTGGACTCTTCTCTCAGCCTTCAGCGTCTGAGCAGGAGGAGGGGGAGGGGGGAGGAGAGAGCTGTGAAGAGACTGCAGAGGCTATACAACATGGGGCCTGACTACAGTAGGTGTCCCTGGATATATATATATAAGCATGTGTGTGCGGATATATATATATATATATATATATATGTGTGTGTACATATGTGTATGTCTATGTACTGTGCCTGTGTGTGTGTATGTGTGTGTGTTACTACTGTAGATGACTATATGTAAAGTGCATGTGTGTATCTATATCAGTGTTTCCCAACCAGGGTGCCTCCAGTTGATGCAAAACTACAACTCCCAGCATTATGTCTTATACAGTAGCATTTTGGAGTTTGAATACCAGGCTTATATAATAGTGGGAGATGCATTCATGCCATTTTTGTAATTTTGTATTTTTGCATCCTGATTTTGCAGATTTATACAATTTGCTTTATCTGTTACACTCATACAATAGACCATGCATATTCTTCCTAAGTGCTTGTGTTTCATTCATACAGTTTTTTTGAGACATGTGTGCGTTTTTTCAAATTCAGGTCGCATACATATTTATGTAAATTCGGGAATTTAATTCATTTTCCTCTCTACATTCATAGATTCCTTTATTCCCTGCAACATGTGTATGCTCCTGAATGTGTTCTTTTGTCTTAATTATAACTTTTGTATTTTAAATTATACATATCCATGTTTGTGATTGTAAAGGGTTAATGCCCGGACTCCAGGAGGATGGTCATGTGAGCAATTCCCATTTCCTTCCACCTGTGAGAACCACGTAATTTCCCCTATATATACTTAGACATTTGTGGTTTTATCTCATGTACGATTAAGGGTGCTAACGCACCTGAAACACGTCACACTCTGACCCCTGTCATGGCGTTTTAAAGCAATAAAGAACCTGTTTTGCACGTATCCTGGCGCTGGACATCCAGTTTCTTATCTTGCTAAGTGGTGCTGCCTCGCACAGTCCATGCGCCTCGGGGCCTCTGAGGGTGAGCTGAGAATTCCTTACATTTCTTGACATTACATACTATACATGCCTCATACACACACAGATAGAATAGATCAGTGTTTCCCAAGCAGGGTGCCTACCGAGGTTGCAAAACCACAACTCCCAGCATGTCTAAATATATGTATAGAAAATTGTTATTTTGTAGACCTAGCAAGAAATGGATCACCAAGATATATATATATATATATATATATATATATATATATATATATATATATATGATACCGGCTGCTCAGAAAATTTGGGGTACAGAAAACTACAACAAAAATTTCTGAAGTGTGAAAATATATATATATATATATATATACATATATATATATATATATATATATATATATATATATATATATATATATATACTCGAGTATAAGCCAACCCGAGTATAAGCCGACACCCCTAATTTCAACCCAAAATCCCAGGAAAAGTTATTAACTCGAGTATAAGCCTAGGGTGGGAAATACATCATCCCCCCCCCTGTCATCATCCAGACCCCCGTCATTAACACCCTCATCATCATCACCCTGTCATCATCCAGACCCTCATCATCATCACCTGTCATCATCCCACACACCCCCTTCATCATTACCCTGTCATCATCCCCACCCCCCTTCATCATCATCCCACACACCCCCCTTCATCATCCCCACCCACCTTCATCATCCCCTTGTCATCATCCCCACCCCCTTCATCATCCCCTTGTAATCATCCCACACACCCCCCCTTCATCATCCCCTTGTCATCATCCCACACACCCCCCTTCATCATCCCACACACCCCCCTTCATCATCCCACACCCCCCCTTCATCATCCCACACCCCCCCTTCATCATCCTCTTGTCATCATCCGCCCGCAGTGGTCTTCAACCTGCGGACCTCCAGAGGTTTCAAAACTACAACTCCCAGCAAGCCCGGGCAGCCATCGGCTGTCCGGGCTTGCTGGGAGTTGTAGTTTTGAAACCTCCGGAGGTCCGCAGGTTGAAGACCACTGCGGCCTTCGACATCATCCAGCCCCCTCTCGCCCCCCTTTAGTTCTGTACAGTACTCACCTCCGCTCGGCGCTGGTCCGGTCCTGCAGGACTGTCCGGTGAGGAGGTGGTCCGGTGGGATAGTGGTTCCGGGCTGCTATCTTCACTGGGGGCGCCTCTTCTCCGCGCTTCCGGCCTGGAATAGAGGCGTTGCCTTGACAATGACGCAGAAGTACGTTGGCAATGAACGTACCTCTGCGTCGTTGTCAAGGCAACGTGACTATTCTGGGGCCGGGCCCGAAGCGCTTAGAAGAGGCCTCCCCGGTGAAGATAGCAGCCCGGAACCACTATCCCACCGGGCGACCTCCTCTCCGGACAGTCCGGACCAGCGCCGAGCGGAGGTGAGTACTGTACAGCCGATGGCTGCCCGGGCTTGCTGGGAGTTGTAGTTTTGAAACCTCTGGAGGTCCGCAGGTTGAAGACCACTGCGGATGGAGAGTTCACTCGAGTATAAGCCGAGGGGGGTGTTTTCAGCAGGAAAAATCGTGCTGAAAAACTTGGCTTATACTCGAGTATATACGGTATATGTATATAAAGGGCAAAAACTAATAAATGGTGTTTAGTAATGTAAGATGACATCTTGTCTTTTGTTTAAGCCCTGAGGTGTCCTGGTCCCCAATTTAATGATCCAGTACACCTCACGGTTCAGCAATTTTTGTCTATGGTTACCGCCGCGTTTAGGTAGAAAAAACTTTTTCAATAGCAGATAAACTAATAGAGGAAAAGTCTCCGTCATGATGCTGAGCACAGTGTAATGATACGGATGGAACACTCCTAGAATTAAAATGGGGTATATCTGATAAATGTTTTCTAATACGAGTTTTAAGACTATTAGTAGTGCACCCCACATACTGTAGTTTACACGTCACACACGACAGGAGATACACCACATATTTGGTATTACAGTTGATATATTGTCTAATGTTGTGTGTAGCTCCTGTCGTGTATGACGTGACAGCAGATGTGGGTGACAGGATGTTACAGCAAATGAAGCGAGTATGCCCGCATCTGTATGTACCTACAGTTCTCAACCAAGTAGGTGAGGTTGTACTGTGAGAGGAAAAAAGTGATGGTGAGATAGTCTGACCAAGTGTGGGGGCACGTTTAGCCACACACCGAAAACCTGCATGCATAGTATCTTGCAGTTGAGGGTCAGATTTAATCAGTGGAATGTATTTTCTTATGATGTTACAAATCTGCGGATATTTGATGCTGCATTGTGTAGAAAAAACTATTGGTTTAGAAGTGCTGTTATCTGTTAATCTAGGGTGTTTGGTTTTGAGAAGATCATTTTGGTTCCTGGACCGGGCAATTTTATCTGCACGATCCAGTGACCACTGCGGGTACCCTCTATGGCAAAGGCGTTCAGATAACGCATTCATTTCAACAGAAAAATCTGTATCCCTAGTGCAATTCCGTCTGGTTCGGATAGCTTCCCCAATTGGGAGATTGTGAATGACATGTGGGGGGTGACAAGACTGTGCATGTAAGGTGGAATTTACAGCAGTATCTTTACGATAAGTGGTGGATATAATTTTTTTAGAGTCTGTGTCACCCCTCATGGTCAAGTCCAAAAAAGACACATTGGAAACACAATGATTGACTGTAAAGCATAAATTGAGCGTATTGGAGTTAAAAAAAACCTTTAAAACAGTCTATGTCTTTGGTGTCACCCCTCCATATAAATATCAAGTCATCAATATATCTGCCGTATCAGTATATATTGGATTTAAACAAATTAATGGGTGAATATAAATACAGACTTTCCCAGTACGACATATATATGTTTGCTATGGAGGGGGAAAAACGTGCACCCATCGGAGCCCCGGTGGTCTGCAGAAAAAACTGATCGTCAAACATAAAAAAATTGTGAGTAAGTAAATAATCCAAAACGATGACCATATATTCCTGCAGACCAGCGGGGTATTCGGAATATGTGGTGAGAAACCAACTCAAGGTTATTTTTGCCTGGCTGTGGGGAATTACGGAATAAAGTGAAGTTACATCAGCAGTAATCCACGAAAGTCCCTCAGACCACTCTAAACTCTCTACTGCCGAGAGAAGATGTTTTGTGTCTTGGATATATCCAGGCATAGTTTGAACGAGTGGTTGGAGAAGATTGTCCAGCCAGGCGGATAGGTTCTCATTAAGGGAACCTATCTCGGCAACTATGGGTCTGACAGGAGGGGGGAAACAGTTCTTATGTATCTTGGGGAGTGAATGGAAAATAGCTGTTACTGGATTTTCGATTTTAATGTAGTCAGCTTCAGATTTAGATATAAATCCATTCTGCTCCCCAAGATCCACAAGTTCTCTTAGTTGTAACTTAAAGATAGGGCAGGGGTTGCTGGATAGCGGTCTATAGGTTGTAACATCTGATAATAATTATAAGTTTAATTTTTTATATAGACCGGCATCTAGCAACACCACTGCTCCCCCCTTGTCAACTTGACGCACAACCCGATCGGACATATTGGATATGTCCTTAAGGGCCGGACGCTGCTGAAAGGAAAGATTGAAACCAGACATTTTAGTAGACTGAGATAAAGCAGTCAGGTCACGCTCCACAGACTCCTGAAAGAAATCAAGAGACTGTGTGCGCAACATGACCGGATAGAAATGGGGATTTTTGGTTGCAAGCTTAGGGACGGGCTGTTGTCCAGGAGAAGGGGGTTCATGCATATGCTGCAATTCAGATAAAGCACATAATTTCGCAAATGAACAACGTAAGACACATTCAGCACCATTACGAAAAATCACATTGTTATCATCATTGCCCTCTATCATATTGCTATCCCGACTATTGCCCAAGAATTCTACCTCACTAGTGTCCATGAGATTGTCCATCTGAAAAAAAAATGGTGATTCCTCTCACGAATTGGTTTACATCTAATAAGGTGGAAAAAAAGTCAAAAGTCCGGGTGGGAGAAAAGGACAATCCCCTTGACAATAAAGAGACAGGCGGAAGCTGGGAGCAGCCACTCACTGCGGAGGAGATGCAGGAGCTGGCGGAGGAGATGGTTGCTGTAGTTGCGGCAGAAGCTGTTGTAGCATAAAGGTCAGTTGAGTCAGCTGCTGTCCTTGTTGCGCGATCTGCTGTGATTGCTGCGCGACCACGGTGGTTAGGTCAGCGACACTAGGCAGCGGGACCTCAGCGGGATCCATGGTCGGATCTACTGTCAAGATTCGGACTGGTAAGCAGAGAGGACACTGAAGGTGGATCCTCTGTGTCAGTGAGGTGATGGCGTGGGCCGTACCAGGGGAACAGAATCTAAGGGGTTACTGGTTTTCACCAGAGCCCGCCGCAAAGCGGGATGGACTTGCAGCGGCAGGTAACCCACAGGTCGTTCCACCCGATAGCGACTCAACCCCAGCTGACAGCTGAGACGGGCGCGCTACACAGGGACAAGGCAAGAGCAAGGTTGGACGTAGCAGAAGGTCAGGGCAGGCAGCAAAGGGTCGTAGTCAGGGGCAACGGCGAGGGTCTGGATACACAGGCTTGGGATACACAAAACGCTTTCTCAGGGCACTAGGGAAACAAGATCCGGCAAGGACAGGAAGGGGAAGTGGGTTTTTATAGGAATGGGAGTGATTGACAACTGATTGGACCAGGCACCAATTAGTTGTGCACTGGCCCTTTAAATTTCAGAGAGCCGGCGCGCGTGCGCCCTAGAGAGCGGGGCCGCGCGCACAGGGACGTGACAGCCGGGGAACGGGACAGGTGAGAGGATTGGGATGCGACCCGCGGGCGGGCGCGTCCTGCTACGCGGATCGCATCCCCGCCGGCAGTAACAGTGACATTTTTTTACAAAAACTAATTCAATATGTGTGTAAGCGCATCTGTCTCCAAAAGATCAGATCACCAAAGGACTTTTTTCGCCCAAAATGATGAAGCAGAGTTAATCCCTGTCCGTTTTTTAATAAAATTTTTTCATTAAAAAATCACACGCAACAAGCGTTCCGTTGTGTAACGATTAGCATTCTGGAAAATTCTATTTTATTGCCGATAAAATTATCAGTAAATAAAAAAAATAAAAAAACACTGCCCAAGAGTGTTTAATTACTGCATACATTGCACCAGGAGCAGTCAGGAGTAGGCCTCAGCAGTACCCAAGAGGCTTTAATAACCCCTTACCTTTGCACAATCAATTGCGAGATCGAGCAATACCAGGTGTGTTATGCCCTCTGATTTCCGGGGCCGCAGGCGCGCTCCACTGAATGGATTAGCATGTCTCTATCTTTCATCGACCGGTGCTGGTAACCCGCTAACTCCCGGAAAGGTAAGCCGCCGCGAAGCAGGTGGTCTCCCCCGGGCACGTTTGGTTCCAGAATTTCCACTACTGCCACACCACGCTGACGGGCAACTGTGCTACCGCCTTGCTGACTCAAGGGCAACCTGCAACTCTCTTCTCCCGATGATGAACCCCCATTCTCCTGAGATCGAGCAATAACAGGTGTGTTATGCCCTCAGATGTCCGGGGCCGCAGGCGCGCTCCGCTGAACGGATTAGGGTGTGTCCATCTTTTTTGGTAGCACCCGCAATCCAAAATTTTTTAATTCCCAGACCCAGGCCCCTCCTCTGCGGCATCAGGAACCCATAGATTGCCTGAAAGACACAGCCTGGAGTTGGCTGATGCACCAGTACACACCCGGGCTTCACAATCCACCCCCAAAAAACAGCCAAATTTTATTGAAATTGTCTGACAAAATACCTGTTTTTTAAAAACAAACGCATATACAGCAGTTCAGAAGACTCTATAATGCAGGACGGTGGACCACCGTTCTTTATATTTTGAGCACTGGTTGGAGGCAGCTGACTGTTGGAGGCAGCTGACTGCGCTCGGGAGCCGCACATATTCAGGGAAACCACCACAGTCTTGCTGCCGCATGGCGTCACAGGTCCCCGGTCAGCATGTGGCGCCGTCCCCCGGGGGGGCACATTATATGTATGTAGAGTAGGGGCATGGCTATATTTCAATGCAACAAGGGGGACCTATGAGTGGAGGGTAAATCCAATATTATTAACATTTGACCGCTAAGCGGTCACTAAGACCCTAAATTTCCCACCCAATATAAAACTTAACGTTTAATGAGCCAAGATTAAAATAACCTCACACATATTGATCCATAATGCATTGATTGGCATGACACTGCATGCTATATTAAGTGAATTGAAAAGATAGATTGTGGCTGCAGTCCACAATCTATGGTGTGAGACAATTAAAAATCTTACACATTGCTCGCCCGCCCGACGTTTCGCCACAGGCTGTGGCTTTATCAAGGGCTAAGAGGCAAATGGCGTGCAAACAAGCCTTGCAGGGGTTTAAATAACCTCCTGTCTCTGACGTCATTGAAACATGTCACTTCCTGTATTATCATGACATCTCATTGGTCACAGTCCCATGCAGACTATTGATTGATCGCTTCCTGGCCAATAGAATTTAGACCAGGATGCATCCTGCTATATTCACTTGATTGACAGCATCCTTGACCAACCAGCAGAGTCCATTCATACTTCTGAACTCCTTATTGGTGCCGGAAGTTGTCCACGTATATGCGCCATTAATCCTGCGCTAACTGATAGATTCCCGAACCTCCGGTATGGACGCATGCGCAGTGCGGATGCGCAAAGGAACGTGCGCGAGTACTTAGTCATATACAGCCACTAACCAGGAAGCTGCGCGAAAAACATATGCGCCGGCACTTAGCCGATTTCTACCTTCATTGCATTATGGTTCGCACATGGCTATAGTTATAGAGACTGTGATACACAATACAACCACTCAATGTTGACACACAACTGCGCAGCAGGAGTATCGCTAACCTAATTCGAGAACACTAAATTAGTTACTACTTGGCGACATTGGGGCAACTAACCTGGCAACAGTGGTATAGAACATCAAGGCAAAGGAGTATTATTCATAATACCGCTAAGATCGTGTGATCAATAGTAAAAAGGTGACTAGTACTCGTCATGTTCTGCATGGGTTTAGTCATAATTGATTCATATCATCAAACGGAAATTAATCATGAGTGTAATTATTAGTAAAAGGCTCATAACGGCTCTTCTGTATAGTATCAATTGTAATGAGTGATTCCTGTCCTACAAGAAGGCTGCATAGGTGAAGCCTTCATTCAGTCCATTTGGACTTTGGGATTTTAATCTCCAAATCCATCGGGCTTCTTCTTGAAGCAGTCTGGTGTTAAGATTGCCACGTCTCGGACCCAGTTTACACTGAGTAATGCCACAGAAACGTAATTCAAAGGGAGCATCATTGTGTACAGTCCTCATATGCCTCGCAATTGGCGTATCTTGATAGGTGTTAATAGTACTTATATGTTTTGAAATGCGCCTACGCAATTGTTGGACTGTCTTTCCTACATAAACTTTAGGACAGTTGCATGTGGCTAAGTACACTACTCCCATCGTCTGACAGGTAATGAAATCCCAAATTTGATATTTCCGATTATCAATCGGATTAGAGAATTCTTTTGTACGTGGCATGTATTTACAAAAATTGCACCGTCCACATGGGTGTGATCCTTGGATTGATGATTTCAACCAACTGGATGCAGACTCCTCTGCATAAAAACTTCTAACTATTTGGTTTTGAATGTTAGGTCCTCTACGATAAGTTATAGAGGGGTGAGTAGAGATCACCTCCCTAAGGTCATTGTCCACCTGTAATATAGACCAATATTTCTTTAATATATTCATGATTTTTTGATTGTGTTGATCAAAAGTTCCGATGCACCTAATGATCTTTTGGCCACTATTGTCTTTAGCCAAATTGTGATCACGTAATAATTCAGATCTTGGAGTAGCCCTAGCTCTGGCAAAAGCCTTATGGAGGATTTTCTTGGGATATCCTCTATTGGTGAAGCGTCTATACAGGAGATCACATTCTTCTTGAAATTTAAGAGGATCAGAGCAATTCCTTTTAGCTCGTAGATATTGACTGATTGGGATACCTCTCTTCAATGGTACAGGGTGATAACTCTTCCAATTAAGAAAACTATTGGTTGACGTAGGTTTACTCACCCCTCTATAACTTATCGTAGAGGATCTAACATTCAAAACCAAATAGTTAGGAATTTTTATGCAGAGGAGTCTGCATCCAGTTGGTTGAAATCATCAATCCAAGGATCACACCCATGTGGACGGTGCAATTTTTGTAAATACATGCCACGTACAAAAGAATTCTCTAATCCGATTGATAATCGGAAATATCAAATTCGGGATTTCATTACCTGTCAGACGATGGGAGTAGTGTACTTAGCCACATGCAACTGTCCTAAAGTTTATGTAGGAAAGACAGTCCAACAATTGCGTAGGCGCATTTCAAAACATATAAGTACTATTAACACCTATCAAGATACGCCAATTGCGAGGCATATGAGGACTGTACACAATGATGCTCCCTTTGAATTACGTTTCTGTGGCATTACCCAGTGCAAACTGGGTCCGAGACGTGGCAATCTTAACACCAGACTGCTTCAAGAAGAAGCCCGATGGATTTGGAGATTAAAATGGACTGAATGAAGGCTTCACCTATGCAGCCTTCTTGTAGGACAGGAATCACTCATTACAATTGATACTATACAGAAGAGCCGTTATGAGCCTTTTACTAATAATTACACTCATGATTAATTTCCGTTTGATGATATGAATCAATTATGACTAAACCCATGCAGAACATGACGAGTACTAGTCACCTTTTTACTATTGATCACACGATCTTAGCGGTATTATGAATAATACTCCTTTGCCTTGATGTTCTATACCACTGTTGCCAGGTTAGTTGCCCCAATGTCGCCAGGTAGTAACTAATTTAGTGTTCTCGAATTAGGTTAGCGATACTCCTGCTGCGCAGTTGTGTGTCAACATTGAGTGGTTGTATTGTGTATCACAGTCTCTATAACTATAGCCATGTGCGAACCATAATGCAATGAAGGTAGAAATCGGCTAAGTGCCGGTGCATATGTTTTTCGCGCAGCTTTCTGGTTAGTGGCTGTATATGACTAAGTACTCGCGCACGTTCCTTTGCGCATCCGCACTGCGCATGCGTCCATACCGGAGGTTCGGGAATCTATCAGTTAGCGCAGGATTAATGGCGCACATACGTGGACAGCTTCCGGCACCAATAAGGAGTTCAGAAGTATGAATGGACTCTGCTGGTTGGTCAAGGATGCTGTCAATCAAGTGAATATAGCAGGATGCATCCTGGTCTAAATTCTATTGGCCAGGAAGCGATCAATCAATAGTCTGCATGGGACTGTGACCAATGAGATGTCATGATAATACAGGAAGTGACATGTTTCAATGACGTCAGAGACAGGAGGTTATTTAAACCCCTGCAAGGCTTGTTTGCACGCCATTTGCCTCTTAGCCCTTGATAAAGCCACAGCCTGTGGCGAAACGTCGGGCGGGCGGGCAATGTGTTAGATTTTTAATTGTCTCACACCATAGATTGTGGACTGCAGCCACAATCTATCTTTTCAATTCACTTAATATAGCATGCAGTGTCATGCCAATCAATGCATTATGGATCAATATGTGTGAGGTTATTTTAATCTTGGCTCATTAAACGTTAAGTTTTATATTGGGTGGGAAATTTAGGGTCTTAGTGACCGCTTAGCGGTCAAATGGCTATATTTCAATGCCCCCGGTATCTGCAGCAGGGCGATTCAGGTGTTCTCAGGCATCAGCCAGGTCCACCAGCACCCGTGGCAACCACGCATTCTGTCACCCAGCACGTGGGTCTGGGTTAGCCAACAACGTTAGGGACCTCACAGGGAGTCTGTTATATGCATCACACAGGTAGTGCACTGTTGCTTCAGAACAGAAGTGGCACAGCACGGGGGGGGGGCACAGTTGCGGGGCGTCATGCTGAGGTTTGGCGCAGGGTACCCCTGTCAATCCTCAGCATGGGTGCCCTTTGCATGCTCCAGGCACTTTTTCTCACGATCTTAGGCACATGCATATGTCATATGGGTCACAGTAGTGGCATAGCCTAGGCACAGGTAAATCTGGGGCTTTACGCAGTGGTCACTTCTGGTCATTTATAGGATTCACAGGGCGGTATTGTTGTTTAAAAAAAAAAGAAGAAAAAAAAAGGTTAATCATGCACATATGTAAATCACGAGGTGGGTAGGTTAGGGGTATAGGTAAGCTTACACTAGTTAACCAGTATGGTTCTGTTATGTAGGATTAGTGGCTCACAAAACTCCCCGCACAAGCAGCATCTTAGTGTCGCCAGGTACGAGGTCAGCTTAATAGAGTGGTATGTGATAAGGGGCTCCAGTATTTATTTGTACTGTCATGTCTAGGTTTCGTGCATTTCGGTATTCGTTCGCTGCTGGGGTCGTCACATCGGTGGCTGTCTGTTGTTTGTCGGGGGGAACTCCCTTGCATTAGAGGACAGTGTGTTGCGATAGAGTCACGTAGTAGTGTTCTCCCGTGGTGGTAAGCATCTAGGGTAGGGCCTTGGGGTGCTGTTGGCAGCTTCGGATTGTCATTGTGTTTTCGTTTACTAGGTTCGTTGGTGTCAGACTTTGCTTCCCTAGTGCCAGACTCGTACAGGGCTCGTGATAGAGATCAGCGCATGTGTTCCAGTTCAGGTATTGACAACCACTGGTCGGGGTTACTCATTCGATCATTGGGTTCACGTCCCAAACTGTCATTTGCTAGGCCAGGCGGTATGATGTAATTTTGTATTTCAGCTATCCTGCTCGTGGTGGGTTGGTAGTTGACAGAACTCCATATCTGGGTTATTTGCTATACGTATTCAGTTATTAGGGTAGGTACGTAGGGAAGAAGGCACAGAGAGGGGTAAGAGTCATGTTACTTTCGGTCATGGATTGTTCATTGTCACTAGGTCGTGTTGGCGTCAGGTCCGCTGATCCAGTTCCAGGCTAGTACGTGGGCTCGTGGGGCAGATCAGCACATTCCTCAGTACAGGTACTGGCAATCTTGGTTTGGGTTACCCATAATGTCATTGGGTGCACGTCCCTAACTGTCGGTGGATAGGCAGGTTGAATTATGTTTTTCTTTGTATTTGTTTTCAGGTTCAGCATTGGCTGTCAGTTGTCCGGTCAGTTGAGTTTAGTAGAGTTCGGAGCTGCATGTCTTGGTAGTTGCCACGATTTTCTATATTCGGGTAGGTACGGTTAGTCAGAGCCAATGGCAGGGGTTAGCGACACAGTATGACTGGGTTTTCAACTTCTTTTCAGGTTGTGCACAGTCTCCAGTGGGCAGGTTCATTGTGGTACATCCATTCTTCCATCCTGTAAAAGTTTTCCAGAACACAGGTAGATACGGTTATCACGTCTTTGGGTAGTAAGGATAACAGGCGGCCGCCCATCGCGTCATTGGGCATTTCGAAGCTTGTCACGTTGTATGGTCACTTGTCACTAGTTAAGGGTATGATTCCACCAATGTCACTATGTCACAAATCCGGAGGTCTGACACGTCTTCAGGCCTCATCGTCGTTTTTTCCTTGTGATTAGGGCAGAGACAGTGATAGGTAAGTTTTCTTTGTTGGTTGCGTGATTGGTGGTGCTAGGTTGGGTTGAGGTTGATTCGGCTTGACAACATCGGTCTGGCGGTAATTACCATTTTCTTGTTGGTAGGGATGTCTCATGCTTCTGATATCGAGGACTCAGGCTCCATCTTGGAGAATGTCGCTAGAACATCCGAGCACGGTAGCGTGCAGTCACTACATAGTTGGACCATCCCTAAACTGACGGCCGAGCTTGTGCGGATGGGCATACCATTTTCAGCTACTGCCCGAAAAGCTGAACTTTACCGCCTGTTGATCACGGAACAGGCTGGTTCTAGCGATCAAGCAGGGCCCAGTGGCGGGGGAGTATCTATGCAAATGTTGCATATGTCCATCACCCAGCCACACACACTGATTAACTCCCTCTCCTCCAGGATTGATAACTTAGAGAACCAGGCTAACTCTCCTTCTTCAGCTACGACTGCCCAGCCGGTCCAGCAGTCGGTCCCGGCCTTGTCCGTAGGACTTAACAAAGTAGTTCCTAGCGTAGCTCCTGCCCACTTCAAATTTGAAGAAGGATATCATTGAGGGTAAGGACGTCAACCTAGCCTCTCTTCTCATTGCCACACATGACATTATAGAGAACAAGACGATAGCATGTGGTGACGTATCGGTCATCCTCAGAGCTAAGGATGTTAGACTTAGCAGGAAACTTTCCCTTGCTGAGTTTAGCATGGCCTTCGCCATATATAGGGACATCATATGCTCGGTCAAACCCGAGCGTCGCGATGAGCTCGACATGTATCTCTTCAAGGTGACAGAGATGTCTCACAAGTATGGCAGCAACACGTTTTACGACTATCATAAGTCGTTTTCTGCTAAGGTGGCCGCAGCGTTAGTTCAGTACAATTACACCATGAATTGGGCAGCTATCGACACTGAAATATTCTGCAACCATTTTGCGGGTTTGAAAGCCCCAGTGTGCGCCAAGTGTCAGTCGATAACTCACACGACGGAATGATGCAGTAGCCTCAATAACACGGACGAAGAGGCAGCTCCAGGGACATCCTCCTCCACTGTGTCTACGAGAGGTCCCAAGTTGTCGGTTTTAACCTACAAACTTGGTAGACCCATCAGGTACTTAGGCAAATCCCAAATTTGCAATAATTTCAACTATACTGTCTGCAATTACCACCAGTGCAGACTGCTGCACGTTTGCGCAGTCTGCTTCCGGGCACACCCGAAGACAGCATGCCCCCAAAAAGTCAGAGCATGACTAACAGTGGTGGAGGTATCGTTCATGCAGTTGTTTCTTCAGGAGCACCCAGACAGCCAGTTTGTGTCTTATCTGATGTCAGGTCTGGTAGAAGGATTTCACACTGGTTTCGTGGCACTCCCCAGTGCCACTTTTGAGTGTGAAAACTTGAGGTCGGCTTCACGAAATCCAGCAGTAGTCGATAAGTTGATTGCCAATGAGGTACTTAAAGGGTTTGTGTTAGGCCCTTTTTATGAATCACCATTTGATGTCTGGAGAATTAATCCGATAGGCCTAGTAGTTGGCAAGTTCAGTAATAAACAGCATCTGATCTACGACTTGTCCGCTCCTTACTCGTCCTCCACTCCGAGTTTAAACTCTCTTATTCCAGCAGAAGAGTTTGCTCTCAAGTATTCATCAATTGACGAGGCCATCGCAGTGATTCTCAGCATAGGGGGTGATGCTTGGTTGTCTAAGGCAGACATAGCTGACGCCTTCAAACTTCTTCCCATTCATCCAGAATTGTGGAAGTGGCACGGACTGAGATGGCGTGGTCAATATTACTTTGCTGTCAAATTAACCTTCGGGTCTTGTAGCAGCCCCTGCATATTCCATAAGTTCGCCCAAGCTTTACATTGGATATTAGAACACAGGTTTGAATGCAATCATGTGATACATTATTTGGACGATTTCCTTTTAATTGAGAAAGGCGAGGCACGTCCCAGGGATCTAGGAGTCCTGCTGGCTGCGTTCAGTCAAATGCAAATTCCAGTGTTGGATAGGAAGGTGGAGGGTCCAAGCAAGTCTTTCACGTTTCTTGGCATAGAATTAGACACTCAAGCCATGGAAGCCAGGTTGCCCGTGGACAAATTGTCCCGCATTAGGAAGATCATTCATGACACCCTCATGTCACCCAGGGTCACGAAGGTTCAGCTCCAATCTCTCCTTGGCATGCTGAACTTTGCTATGCGCATAATGCCACAAGGTAGGTCTTTCGTTTCCAGGTTGTTAGTACTCATGGCTTCGGTCCCTGGTCAGAATGATGTGGAAATCTTGGATCAGCATGCCAGGGCAGATTTGCTCATGTGGGAGTCATTTCTCAGAGATTGGAATGGCAGGGCATTTTTTGTTCCAGGCATTGATAATCTCTCACCATTGATATTCTCTGACGCTTCATCCTCCGTTGGCTTTGCCACCGTCTGGGGCGGTAAGTGGATGGCAGGAGAGTGGCCGGCCGAGGTGTCACGGTCACCCGGGCTCTCCTCTAGCTCAGCATTATTTGAGCTCTATCCAATTGTGGCTGCGGCCAAAGTGTGGGGTCATTTGTGGCACAGGAAGACAGTGATGTTTGTATCGGACAACGCAGCCACCGTAGACATGCTGAGTAAAGGCAGGTCCAAGTCAGCCTTGATTATGTCTTTAGCTAGGAGATTAGTATGGTTGTCCCTACAGCATCACTTCTGGTTCACCAGTTCACATATTCAATGGGTTAGGAACACGGCCGCAGACGCCTTATCCAGACTGAATTTTCAACTCTTTTTCCAGATCATGCCAGAGGCAGACCCTCAAGGGGCTCCAGTGCCCATGCCACAAGAACTGATCCTGGACTAATACTCTACTTGGAGGCTGGCAAACATCTCATCAACAAATCATTGGCCCCCAGCACTCAGAAGATGTATAACACAGCCTGGAGCACTTACACCACATTCTGTAACAATTTTCCTGAAGAAACTCCGCACTCTATCACTCTTCTACTTGGTTTCATCGGCTTTTGCCACTCTTCTTTGCACCTTGCTCACAACACAATCAGGTCTTACCTTGCTGGGGTACAGCACCACCTCACATTAGCACAACCACATTTAACATCTTTGTTCACGTCACATGCTATCAAAGCTGCACTAAGGTGCGAGGGAGTGAAGACTCCTTCCCGCCAACCTCTGGCGGCCGAATTGTTTAGAGAATTAGCTGACGCTTTAGACAGGTCACCATTTGGCTTCTGTGTTTGAAGGCAGCTTTGTTTTTAGGATACTACGGCTTCCTCAGACCCGGAGAATTTACTTGTAAGACAGCGAGTAGTCCTTGTTTGACACTGGGTCAATTAATACGGAGTTCGGATCACTACAAGCTAGAGTTGAGCTCTACTAAAACATCCCTACCACGACAAGTGGTTACTGTCCGATACTTTCCTACCGATCATAGGTGGTGTCTGGTGCACGTCCTAGGCGATCTCTTGACCTCTCGTCTAGGAGCCAGTAGATCTCAGCCGTTGCTGTTGTTTCGAGGGGCCGCTCTCACCACTGCACAATTCATCAAGCACATACGTGCGTTAGTAAGAGGTTTACGGGGAAATCCGGCAGTCATATCTGGTCATTCCCTTCGTATTGGTGCCGCGTCATCTGCATCACGGCAGGGGTACCAGCTCACGTAATTCACAAGTTAGGCCGGTGGAAATCCAGCATATACATGCGCTACATATCCAATCCTAAGGCCGAAATGTTGCGTGCTTTTCAGTCCTTGGTACTGTAATGTTGTTTGTTAATAAAGCGCTTTTGTTTCAAATTTTGCAGTTTTGCCCTCTATTCTATTCAGGTATACCTACACGCGGCAGTACTTGGCACAACTCAGACTGCCTGTTAGCTAGTTCATCAGGTGGTTAGTTTAGGTAGGTACGGTATGCATTAAGTCCCCAAACACAAGTGGGAAGGCTGGCGTAGTTGGCCTGTGTTTGTGTGAGGGGGCAGGGTTACCACTATAAGAGCCCGCGGCATCAGTACGTCTCCACGCCGCGCGTTCTTCGCATCCCACCCGAAAAAATTCCCCCCCCCTTTTTTCTTCTATAATCCATTCACGGCTAATAGGTATGCCCTCTATTTTATTCAGGTATACCTACACGCGGCTGTACATGGCACAACTCAGACTGCCTGTTAGCTAGTTCTTCAGGTGGTTAGTTTAGGTAGGTACGGTACGCGTTGTTACGCCGAGCGCTCCGGGTCCCCGCTCCTCCCCGGAGCGCTCGCTACACTCTCCTCACTGCAGCGCTCCGGTCAGATCCACTGACCCGGGGCGCTGCGATACCGCCTCCAGCCGGGATGCGATTCGCGATGCGGGTAGCGCCCGCTCGCGATGCGCACCCCGGCTCCCGTACCTGACTCGCTCCCCGTCGGTCCTGTCCCGGCGCGCGCGGCCCCGCTCCTTAGGGCGCGCGCGCGCCGGGTCTTTGCGATTTAAAGGGCCACTGCGCCGCTGATTGGCGCAGTGGTTCCAATTAGTCTGATCACCTGTGCACTTCCCTATATCACCTCACTTCGCCTGCACTTCCTTGCCGGATCTTGTTGCCATTGTGCCAGTGAAAGCGTTTCCTTGTGTGTTCCTAGCCTGTGTTCCAGACCTCCTGCCGTTGCCCCTGACTACGATCCTTGCTGCCTGCCCCGACCTTCTGCTACGTCCGACCTTGCTTCTGTCTACTCCCTTGTACCGCGCCTATCTTCAGCAGTCAGAGAGGTTGAGCCGTTGCTAGTGGATACGACCTGGTCACTACCGCCGCAGCAAGACCATCCCGCTTTGCGGCGGGCTCTGGTGAATACCAGTAGTGACTTAGAACCGGTCCACTAGCACGGTCCACGCCAATCCCTCTCTGGCACAGAGGATCCACTACCTGCCAGCCGGCATCGTGACAGTAGATCCGGCCATGGATCCCGCTGAAGTTCCTCTGCCAGTTGTCGCCGACCTCACCACGGTGGTCGCCCAGCAGTCACAACAGATAGCGCAACAAGGCCAACAGCTGTCTCAACTGACCGTTATGCTACAGCAGTTACTACCACAGCTTCAGCAATCATCTCCTCCGCCAGCTCCTGCACCTCCTCCGCAGCGAGTGGCCGCTTCTGGTTTACGCCTATCCTTGCCGGATAAATTTGATGGGGACTCTAAGTTTTGCCGTGGCTTTCTTTCCCAATGCTCCCTGCACTTGGAGATGATGTCGGACCAGTTTCCCACTGAAAGGTCTAAGGTGGCTTTCGTAGTCAGCCTTCTGTCTGGAAAAGCCCTGTCTTGGGCCACACCGCTCTGGGACCGCAATGACCCCGTCACTGCCTCTGTACACTCCTTCTTCTCGGAAATCCGAAGTGTCTTTGAGGAACCTGCCCGAGCCTCTTCTGCTGAGACTGCCCTGTTGAACCTGGTCCAGGGTAATTCTTCCGTTGGCGAGTATGCCGTACAATTCCGTACTCTTGCTTCAGAATTATCCTGGAATAATGAGGCCCTCTGCGCGACCTTTAAAAAAGGCCTATCCAGCAACATTAAAGATGTTCTGGCCGCACGAGAAATCCCTGCTAATCTACATGAACTCATTCACCTAGCCACTCGCATTGACATGCGTTTTTCCGAAAGGCGTCAGGAGCTCCGCCAGGATATGGACTCTGTTCGCACGAGGCGTTTCTTCTCCTCGGCTCCTCTCTCCTCTGGTCCCCTGCAATCCGTTCCTGTGCCTCCCGCCGTGGAGGCTATGCAGGTCGACCGGTCTCGCCTGACACCTCAAGAGAGGACACGACGCCGCATGGAGAACCTCTGCCTGTACTGTGCTAGTACCGAACACTTCCTGAAGGATTGTCCTATCCGTCCTCCCCGCCTGGAAAGACGTACGCTGACTCCGCACAAAGGTGAGACAGTCCTTGATGTCTACTCTGTTTCTCCACGTCTTACTGTGCCTGTGCGGATGTCTGCCTCTGCCTTCTCCTTCTCTACTATGGCCTTCTTGGACTCCGGATCTGCAGGAAATTTTATTTTGGCCTCTCTCGTCAACAGGTTCAACATCCCAGTGACCTGTCTCGCCAGACCCCTCTACATCAATTGTGTAAACAATGAAAGATTGGACTGTACCATATGTTTCCGCACGGAGCCCCTTCTAATGTGCATCGGATCTCACCACGAGAGGATTGAACTTTTGGTCCTCCCCAATTGCACTTCTGAAATTCTCCTTGGACTTCCCTGGCTTCAACTTCATTCCCCAACCCTGGATTGGTCCACTGGGGAGATCAAGAGTTGGGGGCCCTCTTGTTCCAAGGACTGCCTAAAACCGGTTCCCAGTAACCCTTGCCGTGACTCTGTGGTTCCTCCTGTGACCGGTCTCCCTAAGGCCTATATGGACTTTGCGGATGTTTTTTGCAAAAAACAAGCTGAGACTCTACCTCCTCACAGGCCTTATGATTGTCCTATCGACCTCCTACCGGGCACTACTCCACCCCGGGGCAGAATTTATCCTCTATCCGCCCCAGAGACTCTTGCCATGTCTGAATACGTCCAGGAAAATTTAAAAAAGGGCTTTATCCGTAAATCCTCCTCTCCTGCCGGAGCCGGATTTTTCTTTGTGTCCAAAAAAGATGGCTCCCTACGTCCTTGCATTGACTACCGCGGTCTTAATAAAATCACGGTTAAGAACCGCTACCCCCTACCCCTCATCTCTGAACTCTTTGATCGCCTCCAAGGTGCCCACATCTTTACCAAACTGGACTTAAGAGGTGCTTATAATCTCATCCGCATCAGAGAGGGGGATGAGTGGAAAACGGCATTTAACACCAGAGATGGACACTTTGAGTATCTGGTCATGCCCTTTGGCCTGTGCAACGCCCCTGCCGTCTTCCAAGACTTTGTTAATGAAATTTTTCGTGATCTTTTATACTCCTGTGTTGTTGTATATCTGGACGATATCCTGATTTTTTCTGCCAATCTAGAAGAACACCGCCAGCATGTCCGTATGGTTCTTCAGAGACTTCGTGACAATCAACTCTATGCCAAAATAGAGAAATGTCTGTTTGAATGCCAATCTCTTCCTTTCCTAGGATATTTGGTCTCTGGCCAGGGACTACAAATGGATCCAGACAAACTCTCTGCCGTCTTAGATTGGCCACGCCCCTCCGGACTCCGTGCTATTCAACGCTTTTTGGGGTTCGCCAATTATTACAGGCAATTTATTCCACATTTTTCTACCGTTGTGGCTCCTATCGTGGCTTTAACCAAAAAAAATGCCGATCCCAAGTCTTGGCCTCCTCAAGCGGAAGACGCCTTTAAACGGCTCAAGTCTGCCTTTTCTTCGGCTCCCGTGCTCTCCAGACCTGACCCTTCCAAACCCTTCCTATTGGAGGTTGATGCCTCCTCAGTGGGAGCTGGAGCTGTCCTTCTACAAAAAAATTCTTCCGGGCATGCTGTTACTTGTGGTTTTTTTTCTAGGACCTTCTCTCCGGCGGAGAGGAACTACTCCATCGGGGATCGAGAGCTTCTAGCCATTAAATTAGCACTTGAGGAATGGAGGCATCTGCTGGAGGGATCAAGATTTCCAGTTATTATTTACACCGATCACAAGAACCTCTCCTACCTCCAGTCTGCCCAACGACTGAATCCTCGCCAGGCCAGGTGGTCTCTGTTCTTTGCCCGATTTAATTTTGAAATTCACTTTCGGCCTGCCGATAAGAACATTAGGGCCGATGCTCTCTCTCGTTCCTCGGATGCTTCTGAAGTTGAACTCTCTCCGCAACACATCATTCCTCCTGACTGCCTGATTTCCACTTCTCCAGCCTCCATCAGGCAAACTCCTCCAGGAAAGACCTTTGTTTCTCCACGCCAATGCCTCGGAATCCTCAAATGGGGTCACTCCTCCCATCTCGCAGGTCATGCAGGCATCAAGAAATCTGTGCAACTCATCTCTCGCTTCTATTGGTGGCCGACTCTGGAGACGG